>NC_081396.1:13233682-13563682 GCF_030684315.1 Stegostoma tigrinum | reverse complement strand
CATGAGACAGAATGATTAGGGATTGTTTAGCTAGAGGAACCATGCTGTGATGTGCATCCAGATATGATGCTTTCTGTGGTACATCAATGAACGTAGTCCGTGTGGACACGCCGAATTGCCTTAGCCTCCTGGGAAGTAGAGGCATTGGTGTGCTTTTTTGCCCATTGCGACAATCTGTTTGGACAGCATTTATCACGGTAACGGATGTGACTCCGTAATGGCGTATTAACCAGGTCAACAATGTCATTAAGTGTATCCTGAAGGAGGAGGTCCGTAAGACACAGCTCGATGTACACCTTGGTAAGATGAGTGATGGGGTCTTGCATCGAGTGTTCCGAGATCTAGGCAGTGGATGAAATAGCAGGACCTCTAAAGTTGTAATCTCTGGATTATTCCTGGTGCCACATGCTGAGAAGGCAAGAAAAAGGGGAAGAAAACACATGAATGCTTTGCTCAAGTGTTTGTGTTTGGGGAAGGATTTAGACTCCCGGATCTGAAGGAAAACTTGCGGGGATGGTGTATCCTCTACAAGTGGGCTGGTCTGCAGCTGAACCGGAAAGGAGCCAAAATCTTTGCACAAGGGTTTGCTAATGTTGTGAGGAATTTCGGCTGTGGACCTCCAAGCAGTGGGCAATTGCAGGTAATTCACTGAGAGGTGAGAAGGAATAAAATAAAAATTATATCAGGGGATTTCAACTGCACAACGCGAATTGAGATAACATAAAAGTTTGACTTGGGAAATAATTCTTGAAATACATTTGAGAGATTATTTAACATCAACACGTAGACGAGCTTGTAAGGGACAGTGCAATAGAACATAGAACATAGAACAGTACAGCACAGAACAGGCCCTTCAGCCCACAATGTTGTGCCGACCATTGATCCTCATGTATGCACCCTCAAACTTCTGTGACCATATACATGTCCAGCGGTCTCTTAAATGACCCCAATGACCTTGCTTCCACAACTGCTGCTGGCAACGCATTCCATGCTCTCACAACTCTCTGCGTAAAGAACCTGCCTCTGACATCCCCTCTATACTTTCCACCAACCAGCTTAAAACTATGACCTCTCGTGCTAGCCATTTCTGCCCTGGGAAATAGTCTCTGGCTATCAACTCTATCTATGCCTCTCATTATCTTGTATACCTCAATTAGGTCCCCTCTCCTCCTCCTTTTCTCCAATGAAAAGAGACCGAGCTCAGTCAACCTCTCTTCATAAGATAAGCCCTCCAGTCCAGGCAGCATCCTGGTAAACCTCCTCTGAACCCTCTCCAAAGCATCCACATCTTTCCTATAATAGGGCGCCCAGAACTGGACGCAGTATTCCAAGTACTGGACGCAGTATTCCAATGCTGGACCTATTTCTGGGACACAAAGCCAGTGTTCAAGGTGACAGTGGCTAAGTGCTTTAGCGATAGTGACCATGACAACAGACTTTTCAACATATGTTACGGGAAAGGAGAATGTCAGTCTGTTAAAACAACCAAGTGTCTTTGGTTTGGGAAGAGGCATATTTTATTTAAACAAGGCAGGATCTGGGTAAAATATTTTGTGAAGTTACTTGAGGGCGAATCTGCAGCAGAATAGTCAGATACGTCCAGGAAAGGAACTGGGAGAGTAAAGGCCATTCCATTTTGGGTGAAATTTATCATCGACAAGCCTGGAAAACCCTGGATCTTGAGGAATGTTCAGGACATGTTTACGACAAGTGCGAAGGAAGCAAATGAATGGATGACTAGTGGCGTATAAAAAGGAAGTGTGAAGAAACGGTGGTGGCCAATATTGGAGAGAATATCAAGATATTCCACAGGTACATGAAGCAGGAGAATAACCAGGGAAAGAGTAGCGCCAATTAGAAACCGGGGTGTACACGGGGTGAGGGAGCAATCTGTGTTCGGAACTGAAGGGCATTGATACAGTAGACAAGTCCCTCCCATCGGCTCTCCCTTCAAGGAGAAGCATTCATGTCTATAAAGCAGGAAGATGCAGTGTGAAACTGAAATTTTTGGCTGGTTTAAAAGTGAACAAATCCCCACGCCCAGATGTGTTGTTTCCAAGACTGCTGTGGGAGAAGAGAAAGAAAATCTCTTCAGAGATAGTAGCAACTGCAGATGCCGGAGAATCTGAGGTAAGGAGGTGTAGAGCTGGATGAGCGCAGCAGGCCAAGCAGCATCAGAGGAACAGGACGGCTGATGTTTTGAATCTGGACCCTTCTTCAGAAATGGGGCAGGGGAAGGGGATTCTGAAATAAATAGGGAGAGAAGTGGAGGCGGATCGAAGATAGGTGGAGAGGAGACAGACAGTTCAAAGAGGCGGGGATGGAACCACTGAAGAAGAATGCAGGTGGGGAGATAGAACATAGAGCAATACAGTGCAGAACAGGCCCTTCGGTCCTTGATGTTGCGCTGACCTGTGAACTAATCGAAGCCCATCCCCCGACACTATCCCTTCATCATCCATATGCTTATCCAAGGACTGTTTAAATGCCCCTAATGTGGCTGATTTAACTACATTGGCAGGCAGGGCGTTCCATGCCCTTACCACTCTCTGAGGAAAGAACCTGCCTCTGACAGCTGTCTTAAATCTATCACCCCTCAATTTGTAGCTATGCCCCCTCAACCAGCTGATGTCATCGTCCTCGGAAAAAGACTCTCACTCTCCACCCTATCTAATCCTCTGATCATCTTGTCTGTGTTTCTTGAATCCCCTCTTAGTCTTCTCCTCTCCAGTGAGAACTGACCAAGCCCCTCAGCCTTTCTTCATAAGGCCTTTGCTCCAGACCAGGCAACATCCTGGTAAATCTACTCTGCACCTTTTCCAATGCTTCCACATCCTTCCTGTAATGGGGCGACCAGAACTGCACGCAATATTCCAAAATGAGACCGCACTAGCATTTTGTACAGTTGCAGTGTGACATCTTGGCTCCGGAACTCATTCCCTCTACCAATGAAACCTAACGCACTGTAAGCCCTCTTAACAGCACCATCAACCTGGGTGGCAACTTTCAGGGATCTATGTACATAGACACCAAGATCCCTCTGCACATCCACACTGCCCAGAATCTTTCTATTGACCCAGTATTCTGCCTTCCTATTATTCTTCCCAAAGTGAATCACCTCACATTTATCCACATTGAACTCCATTTGCCACCTTTCAGCCCAATTCTGCCGTTTATCCAAGTCTCCCTGCAACCTGCGACGTTCTTCCACACTGCCCGCCACTCCACCAACTTCAGTGTCATCTGCAAACTGAGTAATCCATCCACCTGTGCCTGCATCCAAATCATTTATAAAAATGACAAACAGCAGTGGTCCCAAAACAAATCCTTGTGCACACCACGAGCGAATTGACTCCAGGCTGAATATTTTCCATCAACCACCACTAGTTGCCTTCTTACAGAAAGCCAGTTTCTCATCCAAACTGCTAAATGTCCCTCAATCCCATGCGTCCATATTTGCTCCAATAGCCGACCACGTGGAACCTTATCAAAGGCTTTCCTGAAGACCGTGTACACCATGTCAACGGCCCTTCCCTCGTCCACATGCTTGGTCACCTTCTGAAAACTCAGTGAGGTTTGTGAGACACGACCTGCCCTTGACGAATCCATGTTGACGATCTCCAATCAAATTGGTGCTTGCTTGATGTTTAGAAATCCTAAATCTCTTCTCATCCTTTGCAAAACTTTTCCGACAACAGACGTAAGGCTCACTGGTCTATAATCACCTGGGTCATCTCTCCTGCCCTTCTTGAACAAGGGCACAACATTTGCAGCCCTCTGGTACTAAATCTGTAGAAAATGAGGACTCAAAGATCAAGGCCAAAGATCAAGAGGATAGGAGATGGTGGTGGGGCTTAATGTGGGAGGAGGGGATAGGAGGGAGAAAAGACAGGTTCGGGAGGCGGGGATGAGCTGGGCTGGTTTTGGGATGCAGTTGTGGGGAGGGGTGATTTTGAAGCTTGTGAAGTCCACATTGATAGCATTGGGCTGCAGGGTTCCCAAGCAGAATATGAAGTGCCTTTCCTGCAACCTTCGGGTGGCATCATTGCGGCACTGCAGGAGGCCCAGCATGGACATGTCATCTGAGGACTGCGAGGGGGAGTTGTTTAGTGTGAAGTGAGCATAGGTGATGTGCAAAGCGGTCCCCAAGCCTCCGCTTGGTTTCTTTGATGTTGAGGAGGCCACAATGGGAACAGCGGATGCAGCTACCACATTAGTGGCGCCGATACAGTCATCAATGTAACGGAGGAAGAGGTGGGGTTTAGGGCCAGTGTAGGTATGGAAGAGGGATCGTTCCATGTAACCTACAAAGAGGCAGGCATAGCTTGGGCCCATGTGGATACCCTGGCCACCCCCTTTGTCTGTCGGAGGTGGGAGGATTTGAAAGAGAAGTTTTAGTTTTCAAGGACCGCAACTACCCCCCACCCCCCCACCCCCCACCCCCCGCAGTGGTCGAAAACACCCTCGACTGGGTCACCCGCATTTCCCACAACTCACCCCTCACCCCTTCTGCCATCTGCACTCTGACCCCACCACCAAAGACATTTTTTCCCTCCCCACCCTTAGGTGACTCCCTTATGCACTCCACACTCCCCCCCCCAGCACCCCGTACACGCGGCACTTGTTCCTGCAACTGCAGGAAGTGCTTCACCTGTCTCGATACCTCCCCCCTCACCCCCATCCCAGGCCCCAAGAAGAAATTCCACATCAAGCAGATGTTCACCTGCACATCTGCTAATGTGATATTCTGTATTCGCTGTTCCCATTGTGGCCCCCTCTACATCGGGGAAACCAAGCGGAGGCTTCGGGACCTTTGCAAGTCACCGATGCACGAAAGAACTGCACCTACCAGTCGCGAACCGTTTCACCTCTCCCTCCCAATACTCAGATTACATGTCCATCCTGGGTCTCCTGCAGTGCCACCTGAAGATTGCAGGAGCAGCGCCTCATATTCCGCTTGGGAACCCCGCAGCTCAGTGGTATCAATGTGGACTTCACAAGCTTCAAAATCTGCCCTCCTGCTCCCGCAACCCAAAACCAACCCACCTATTCCATCCTGCCACCTCAAGCCCCACCCCCACCTCCTACCGACTAACCTCTTCCCGCCCCCTTGACCTGTTCGTCCTATCTGGACTGCCCTGTCTGCTCCCTAACTTCCCACCTGCACTCCATCCCTGCCTCTTTGACCTGTCTGTCTCCTGTCCACCTATCTTTTCCTTTATCCAACTTCTATCCGCCTCCCGCTCTCTCCCTATTTATTTCCGAACCCCCTCTCCCTCCTCCATTTCTGAAGAAGTGTCTCGGCCTGAAACGTCAGCCTTCCTGTTCCTCTGATGCTGCTTGGCCGGCTGTTTTCGTCCAGCCGTACACCTTGTTACCTCAAAGAAAATCTCAGTGGCTCTGACCAGTTTTTCAATTCCTCTCACAAGGGAAGTACCAGAGGGTTGGAGAACAGAATGTGGTTTGACTTATCAAAATAAATGCAAAACTATTCAATTCCAGTGGAGGTTTGAGATGCAGTGTTGATGTTTGTTCTATGTAGTAGCCTGGCCTTAACTTGTCCTGTGGTGAGATGTAATTTGAAGGGGATGCTGTGCTTTTTTTTCTCGTTTTGGTACGGTATTGTTACTTGACCTTGTCAGCCTATTTTATAGAGTCATAGTCGTACAGCGTGGAAATGGGCCCTTAGGCCCAACATAATCCCAAACTAAACTAGTCCCAACTGCCTCTTCGTGGCCCATATCCCTCCAGCCTTGTCCTATTTATAAACCTCGATCAGGTCACCTTTTATCCCCTTTGCTCCAGTGAAAAAAGTTCCAGCTGACCCAACCTTCCTTTATCACTGAAACCTTCCATGCTCAGCAACGATCTGGTAAATTTCTTCTGTGCCCACTCTTGCTTAAAAATATCCTTCCTATAATAGGGCAACTGTAAATTTGTACTGTAGAAATCTTCAAGACTAGAAAAACATAAAAGCAAACAAACCAGGAAATGAAGGGATCAAATTGTAGTTCAGGAAGTGGAAAAATGGAAGTGGCTTGAGTGCAGCAGGTTCTGGACTAACATGCACTGTAGTTCTGAAAGGGCATTTCACCGGTGTGAGTGGAAAGTTGTAGATGAAATAGTGACTTGAATCTTCATATACGCTCTCTGTCCAATTGATGTTGGAAACTCCTTCATGTTTCTAATGACGAATCCCAGGGATCGCTGCTGTTGTCTAGCTGATAGCCAGCCTTCAAACTGTTTCAAAGAGGAAAAGAACAAAGAAAATTACAACACAGGAACAGGCCCTTTGGCCCTCCAAGCTTGCGCCATTCCAGATCCTTTATGTGAACCTGTCACCTATTTTCCAAGGATCTGTTCCCTTTGCTCCCTGCCCATTCATGTTTCTGTCTAGATACATCTTAAATGACGCTATTGTGCCGCCTCGAACGCCTGCGTTGACAACGCGTTTCAGGCACCCACGACTCTCTGCATAAAGAACTTTCCACTCATATGCCTTCAACTTTTCCCCTCTCACCTTGAAATTGTGACGTCTAGTAATTGAGTCCCCCCACTCTGAGATAGAAAGCTTCTTGCTATCCACCCTGTCTATACCTCTCATGATTTTGTCGACATCAATCAGGTCCCCCCCTTCAATCTCCGTCTTTCTCATGTAAATAATCCCAATCTACTCAACCTCTGTTCAGAGCTAGTGCCCTCCATACCAGGTAACATCCTGGTGAACCTCCTCTGCACCATCTCCAAAGCATTCACGTCCTATTGGTAATGTGGCGACCAGAACTGTATGCCATATTCCAAATGTGAACCCAAGTCCCATAAAACTGTAACATGACGTGCCAACTCTTATACTTGATACCCCGTCTGATGAATGAAAGCATGCCGTATGCCTTCTTGACCACTCTATTGACCTGCGTTGCCACCGTCTGGGTGCAATGGACCTGAACACCCAGATCTCTCTGTGCATCCATTTTCCCCAGGGCTTTTCCATTTCCCGTACAGTTCGCTCTTGAATTGGATCTTCCAAAATGCATCACCTCACATTTGCCCGGATTGAACTCCATCTGCCATTTCTCACCTAACTCTCCAATCTGTCTATATTCTGCATTCTCCAACAGTCCCCTTCGCGATCCGCTACTATCTGTTTCGCATCGGTTTTGCACAAAACTAGATTTTTGTTCTATTTTTGCAAGTGAATTGTTTCAAATTAGTTGCTGTTCTTTGTAAATCACAATCATGAATGCACATCCAAGCAGTGGGGAGAGGGGGAGAATGGATTTTTTGACGTCATGAAGTCTGAGATTTGTTATAATCCGCAAATATTGTCATGATAATTTTTAAAATTCACGAGCATGTCATTGATGTTGCTTTCTTGGGCTGCATTTGCTATCCATCCAGAATTGCTGTTGAGAAGATTGTGGAGAATTGGCCTGTTGAATAGCTGCAATGCACGTGGTATGAATATATTAATGAAATACTGAGGACAGGAGATGAATTGCTTTTACTCAGTGGAAATGAAGTAACAGTCATACAGTTCCAGATCAGGATTCTGCTGATTTTGACAGGGAACATGCAGATTCTGGAGCTGCTGTTTAAATATTTTTGGGTGGTAGGGTTCACACAATTATCAGGTACTGTGGAAGGAGTTTGATGAATTGGTGCATTGTCTCGTTGTAACTCCCCATCTCAAACAACAGTTCATTCTCGATCCATTGTTAATTGTAAATTTTCAGTTCGACCGAAAGGAAAAACAGTATTGAGGGATATGGACCAAAGGCAATATGGAGGTAGGCCGCAATTAAGTTATAATCTCATTGGATGGTAGAAAGTGTTTGAAGGGTTGAATGGCCTACCTGTTTTCCTATATCCTTACGTAAGAAGGGGGATCAATCAGTGGGATGATTTGACTGCATTGCTGTCGTTTATCGATAGTGTTGTCGGAGTCGCACTCGTTCAGCTGAGTGAAGAGTATTTCATTGACACCCGGATTTGGAGTTTATCGGCAGTGGACAGATGTTGAGAAGTCCAAAGTGAGTTACTTGCTGTAGAATCTATTGTCTCTGATCTACGGTTCCAGTCACATTGATTAACATAGATCCAAGAACACTTCAGCAGAGGAACAGGCCCTTTGGCATGCAATGTTGTGCTAAACATGATGCCAAATTTAGCTAAAGCCTTCTGAATGTCCTTCATTCATATCCCTACATTCCTTGTATATTCATGTACGTATATAAAAGTGTCTTAAACGGCCCTATTGTATCTGCTTCCACAGCCACCCCGGCAGTGCTTTTCAGACTCCTACCACTCTCTGTATGTAAGATTTGTCTCTGACATCTCCTTTGAACTTTCCTGCTCTCACCTTAAATACATGCCCCCAGTTTTAGACATTTCAAATCTGGGAGAAGGGTTACAGTCAGAATCTGTCCATGCATGTCACAAATTTGTAAACCTCTATCAAGTCTTCCCTCAACCTCTGCCACTGCAGAGAAAACAGTCTGAGTCTTTCCAGCCTCTCCTTTCTAGCTCAAGCCCTCAAATCCAGGCAACCTCTTTTGCACCCTATTCAAAATCTCCACGTCCTTCCTGTAACATGACGACCAGAATTGGATACAATTCTTAAGAGTGCAATACTTAAGGCCTAACCAAAGTGTTCTAAAGCTGGAACATGACATCCTGATTCTTGTGCTCGATTCCCGAACTAATAAAGGCAAGCATGCCATGCGTCTTCTTTGCCACTCTATCAACTTGTGTGGCCCCTTTCGGGGAGCGATGAACTGAATCCCAAGATCCCTGTGTCCACAAATGCTGCTCAGGGTCCTGCCATTAACTGTATATTTTTCCTTAACATTTAATTTCCCAAAGTGGAGCACTTCACACTTAATGGATTAAAATTCACTTGCCATTTCTGCAACGGATCTGTATCCTTCTGTATCCTTTTATGACTTTCTACCCTAATTACCACTCTACCAATCATTCTATCGTCTAAAAACTTACTAACCCATCCATCTATCTTGTCACCTCAGTCATTTTATATATATACCACAACAGCAGAGGTCCCCGTACAGATCCCTGCAGAACACAATAGTCCTGGATCTGCAGCCTAAAAAGCACGTTTCCACCACCACCCTCTGCCTTCTCTGGGCAAGCCAGTTGTGAATCCAAGCAGATAAGTGACCACGGACCCCATGGATCTTAATCTTCTGGATGATCCTACGGTGAAGCACCTTGTTGAAAGCCTTGCTAACATCCATGTCAACAATATCCACCACTCTACCTTCAATGATCACATTAGTTACCTCCTCAAAAAATTCAATCAAGTTAGTAAGACATGACCTGCCCTGCACAAAGCCATGCTGACTGTCCCTAATTGGGCAATGCTGTTCCAAATACAGGTAAATACAATCCCTAAGAATTCTCTCCAATAGCTTCCCAATGAACGATGAGAGACTCTCTAGTCTATAGTTTCCTGGATTGATCCTATTTACCTTCTTGAACAGAAGAAGAACATTTAGCAACTTGCTCGTCCTCCAGTACCCCTCCAGTGGCGACCAAGGATACAAAGATATTGCTGAATGCCCCGACGATCTCCTCTCTCACCTCGCTCAAAATCCTTGAGTAGATACCATTGGGTCCTGAGGACTTATCCACCTTAATGCTCTTTCTTGATCTCAAAATGCTGTTGTCCTATGAGCATGCTCCACACAAATCCCACTATCCTCCACACCCTTCGCCTGAGTGAATAGTGATGCACAGTCCTCATTTCGGATCTTGCCCATATCCTCTGCTTCCGTACACAAGTTCCCTCCTTTATCCTGAATGGTCCTACTTTCTCACTATTTATCCCCTTGTTTTTGATGTATGCATCGAATGCCTTGGGATTTCCTTTAACCCTCCTTGCCAAGGTCATTTCATCGCCCTTTCTTTTTCTGCTTTCTTTATGTCGGCCCTGTTCGATTTTAGCTTCCAAAACCTGACATATTTCTGTTTTTTGCCCATTTGACTAACTTCACAACCTCCCCAATTATCCAAGGGTCTTTTACCTTGCCATCCTTGTCCTTCCTCCTTCCTGATCCTAAACTCATAAGCAGGCCTTTAAACAATTCCCATGTGGCAAATGTGACAGCTCCCCCCAATTAACACTCCCCAGCTCCTACCTAAAATTGATATAATTTACTCTCCCCCAAGGTCCTGACTTATCCTTCTTCATAGCAATCTTAAAATTGAAGGAGTTGTGATCACTATTTCCAAAATGCTTTCCCACCTTTCTCACCAGTTACCTGACCAGGACAAAGTCCAGCATGGCCCATCTTCTATCCATATACTGTGTCAAGAAACTCTCTTGGATAGACTTAACAAATTCAGCCTCATTTAAACTCTTGTTGTAAGGGAGTCCCAGTCAATACCGTGGAGGTTAAATTCACTGACTGTGACAACTCTGAGTTAGTGCATCATTTCACAAGCTGCCTACATATTTGTTCCTCAGTGTGCCAGTGGCAACAGGGGAGCAGGCTATTAGTTTAATCTGATCAGAGTGATTGTGTCTATCTTATTTTTGAATGCTACCTATATTGCCTCAGTGGGCAAGCCCTCCAGAATGTCCTTTCTGGGTGCAGATGTCACATTTCCCACAGGTTAGGAGAGCACCTCCTTCTTTTACCATCCCCTCTATCTTCTCGAAAACAATGAAACCCTGGAGCATTGAGCAACCAGTCCGGTCTCTGTCTCAACCAAACCCATGTAATGGCCTCAACATCAGAGTCCCATGTACTGATCCAGGCTCTAAGCTCATTTGCCTGAGCTATAATACTCCTTGCAGTGAAAGAAACATACGTCAGCTTGTTTGTGCCATCATGTTCATGTACCTGTCTCTGACTGCCATTCTTTTCTGATTTATTGGTCCTAACATGTACCTGCTATCAATTCATCGACTTGCTGACCTGCTGCTCTCGTTTCCAGCTGCCTGCCAGCCTTTAAATCATCCTAAGTAGCACTAGCAAACCTCCGTGTGAAGATATTTGTTCCCGTTCAGTTCAGGTGCAACCCATTCCTCTTACACAGGTCACCCCTTGCCGAAGAAGTGGACCCAGTTATCCATGAACTTGAAACCCTGGCCCCTGTACCAGCTCCTTAACCATGCATTCATCTCACCTATCTTTCTATAATTCAGCTCACGAACATGTGGCTCTGGTAGTAACCCAGTAACTATTACCCTCTAGGTCCTGCCTTTCAGCCTCTTTGCTAACTCCTTGTACACAGTCCACAGGATCACATCCCTCTTTCTTCCTACGTCATTGGTACCAATGTGGACAATGGCCTCTGGCTGCTCACCCTCCCCCTTAAGAATTTGTTTCAACCACTCAGAGATGTCCTTGACCTTTGCACCAGGGAAGCAACACACAACCCTGCTGTCTCAAATGTGGCGACAGACTCCATGCCCCCAACGAATAGCCTCCAACCACAATCACTCACTTGGATTTGCCTGACCCTGTTCCACAGCAGGGCGGTTTGTACCACGGACCTGGCTACTGCTGATTAGATAACTGACCCAGTTTAGTTTTAGATCAGTGTTAACCTTGATGAAGTGGATAGCCAAGCACCTCAGTAGTCTACAATACAGGAGAATTAAATTCTTAAGCCCACGGATTCTGTGACAGTCAAAGAGAAGCAGTGAATTTTTCTGACCTCATTTCCAACACCTGGCCCATCGCCCTGCAAGGCTTGGATAGCACTTGTACATTTAAAAATAAATGTAAGGATGATGTTCAGGTAAGGACATGGAATTTTGTGATATGGTCATATTCTGTCTTGTTGGAGCTGATTGCTGCTTAGCACTTGTGTGGTGCAAATGTTACTTATCGTTTATCAGGCCCAGCCTGATCGTTGTCCAAGTCTCACTGTATTTTCTCATTGTTGATTTCACTGTTGGAAAAGTCATGAATTCTGCTGGACACCTGGACAATATTCAATGAACATTCATGTCTCCAATTTGGTTCAAATGAAGACATGACTTCAACCAGTGCAGGTATCCAGTGAATGCCACTGACTCAATTTTCTATTCCTCTGCTTCACACCACATTCAATCAGAAGTTGCCTTGGTGGAAATGACAGATTGCACTTTCCTTCCTTTTCAAGCTCAGGATCGCTGATCATATTTGTGGTAACTCCTGAACGAGGTTACGAGAAGTGTGGCATGACGAAAAGTAAACTGAACCTTAGTGTGCAGCTGTTTGACAGCACTGTCATCCAGATGTTGCATTACTTTGCTGATGATTGAGAATACATTGAGGCCATAATTGGTCAGCACAATTTGTCTGACTATTACATGATAGGTCATCTTTCTCTGAAATGTGAGTGTCGCAAGTGTTTAAAAATGTACTGGAAAACATTTACTGTTGGTGTGCTGACCTTGGGGCACATTGTTCCAATACAGTTTGTCAGATGCTGCCAGGTGCCATGGCATTTGCAGTATCCGGAACATTCAGTCTTGTCATTGCATGAAATAACTTGAATTGCGTGTAAGTAAAGATCTGTGATGCCTCCTCAGGATGAGGGCAAGAAGATCATCCAGACTGATGCTATGAATGGTTTCATCTGCCTCTTCACCTTTTGTTCGTAACATCTTGTAATAACTGCCATGTAGCCTGATGAGAAACTAAAGCTCACCTTGATTCATTTGCATTCGAAGGTGCCTATTTTTCCCAAACAAAAGGACCCATCACTGAGCGGGAAGTATGGAGAATGTTATAGACATCAGTGGTGAGACAATGGTGGATCTTGACCAGAAAACCATTGTTGTGTTGGTGAAATGCAAACAAAAATCTATATGATGTAAACTTTATTCTCAGCTAATCCCTTTCTCAAATGACAGATTCTGATGTCGGTAACTGGAAAACCTCCTTTGTTGGAGGACGAGAAGCCATATCCAATTGAAGCAGCAGAGGCTTCTGTGATGACTGTGGAAACCACTGCTTATGCCTTGCTTCAAGCATTGTCAAGGAATGATATTGACTATGCAACACCGATTGCGAGGTGGCTAACGATGCAACAGGACTATGATGGTGGATTTCACTCGACGCAGGTAAATGCTTGAGATCACAAGAACAGGCATTCAGATATTTCCATGGATCATGTTACTAACTGGTGGTTGTTGCAGTTTGCAATCAAACTGGACACTGCATTTTCATCTGCAGGTTTGGTGCATTGGCACAAATACCAGTTCTTCAATGGTGTTAATCCTTGGTTAAATTCTTACATGCACTTTGCCTGCGCATCACTTTTCCTTTTGGCATTGTCCTTGAAAAGTACCTGTTTCTGTAAACCTTCACTTGCTTGTCACAGGATCATTGAGGGACAGCATAATAGAGTGCCATGGCAATGGAACAGACCCTTCAGCAAATTGTATGTGCCCTCACAAGATGCAAGTCCCGAACTATTCTCATCACATTTCCCAGCACTCGACCCAGAGCCTTGTATGCCTTGGCATCGCAAAAGCCCAATCACAGACTTGTTAAATGTTATCATGCTTTCTGCCTCTACCACCCACACAGTCGGTGCGTTCCACATTCTCACCACAGTTTGGGTGCAAAAACAAGTAAGTTTCCTCAAGAGATAGTAGGAACTTGCCAATGCTGGAGAATCTGAGAGAGCAAGGTGTCGAACTGGATGAACACAGCGGGCCGAGCAGCATCAGAGAAGCAAGAAAGCTGACGTTTCAGATCGAGACCCTTCTTCAAAAATGGGGGAGGAGAAGGGGATTCTGTAAAAAATAGGGAGAAGTGCGGAGGCAGATAGAAGATGGATAAAAGAGAAGATAGGTGAACTGTCCCGTGCTGTCCACTCACTGTCCCCTGCTCCAGAATCATAGAATCAGAGAATTGTACAGAATTGAACAAGCACTTCATTCCATTGTGTCTGTAACCACTGAAGCCACACTAAGTTGACATTCGGCTCATGTTCTAGCAATAGGCCCATTGCCTTGAATGTTATTTCATTTTACGTGCTGTACCAACCCTTTTTCTTTCATGTGAAAAGATTATCCACCTCAACTGAAGTCCCAGACAATGAATTCCAACCCCCCAGCACCTTCTGGGTGTCTTTTCTTGCCTGAAATTCCTTCTGAGCTTTTAGCTTAAATGTATGTATCTCTTCCTCTACCACCACCGCCCCCCGACCGACCCCATTATGGACCTTCTTTTTACCTCGCCCCTACCCATATTAATCTAAACAATTTTTTCAGGACATCCTTCAACCTTCTCTCCTCGAAAGAAAACAAGCCAACCTTATCCAGATAAAACAGTGATGCTAGATACAATGGGAACTGCAGATGCTGGAGAATCCAAGAGAACAAAGTGTGGAGCTGGCTGAACACAACAGGCCAAGCAGCATCTCGGGAGCACAAAAGCTGATGTTTCAGGCCTAGACCTTCAATCAGAGATCGGCAACAGTGATGCTGCCTGGCCTGCAGTGTTTCTCCAGCTCCACACTGTGTGATCTCAGACTCCAGCATGAGCAGTTATTGCTAACGCAAACTTATCCAGACTCTCCATCGAGTTAAAATGCTTCACCCCCTCAGAACATCCTGATGAATGTCCTCCACACATGCTCAAATGCAAACACCTCCTTTCTATAATGGAGAGACCAGAACTGCACTGAGCACTTCAGCTGGGGCCTAACCAAAGTCCTGTACAGCTCTTGAGCCATGTGGTTTCTGAACTGTCCTTTTAAGCTGCCATTCCATGTTCAGGAATCTGTGGACAAGCACCCCAAGATCACACCATTCCTCTGATCTTCCTCGTGTCCTGGCATTTCTTTGAATGATTCCTTGCCTTGTTAGTTTGTCCAAATTGCCTTATTGATCAGGGTTAACATTCCATCTACCGTTGACCTGCCCATTTGACCAATCTGTAACTTTGGATTCAACTTGCTGTATTTTCCTGGACCCCCCGAGCTTTACCTTCTTTGCCACGCTCCCATTTGGGACCCTGTCCAAGTCTTTGCTGAAATCTATTTTCACTACATCAACTCCCATCTGCACACTCCGTCACCTCTTTGAAAGAATCATCTAAGTTTGTGAGGCGTGACCTCCCTCTGACAAAGCTATGCTGACGGTCGCTGATCAGACCCCACTTCTTGAAATGGAAATTAAGTCTGCCGTTCAGAATTTTCTCCAATATTTTCCTATCTACTGATGTGATACTCACCGGTCTGTAATACTCTGCTTTATGTTTGTCACGCATTTTGATAAGTGGAACTATGTTACCTGTTCTCCAGTCCTTTGGTACTTTTGAAATCTCTGTATGAGGGCGAGTGGAATGTTTTCTCTCATCTCCCTGGGCATCGTGGCATACACCTCATCCAAACCTGGGATTTGTCCAATTTTAAATTCACCAAAACACCTAACATCTCCCCAGTCTCTGTTAATTCTGTCCGAGAATTGTGTGCTCCTTCTCACATGTAAAAGCTGATGTGAAATTCTCGTTCAACACCTGACATTGCCCTCCAGTTCAAACCATTCATTTGCCTCTTCATCCCTAATGAGACCTGGTTTTCCCTGGGTTTTCTCTTTCCCTCTGAGACACTTGTAGAAGATTTTGAGATTCTCCCTCATCCTAATCTTGGTCACCAGCGTTCTGTTGTCCTGTATTTGTTCTCTGAATTGCTATGACGAGATGCCCCTGCACACTATACATCATCATCATGGTGGTTTCTCGCAGATATGGATGACACTCTCCCACTCTCAGGCTGAATTGATCGCCGGCTGTACAGACCGATGCAGCTACCGTCGGCTCTGTTGCACTCGGGGCAGAAGGCAGTCGTGGGAAGGGGTGAGGGAGGTGTTGGTGTGGCTGCATGGCTTCCGCTGCTTCCAAAGGCAAGCCGCAAAGTGTTTGATGCCTTCCCAGGTGCTCTTCAGGCTTTGGGCCGTCTTAGGCCGGCGATTCCCAGGTGTCTGCAGGAATGTTGCACTTCACCATTGAGGACTTGAGTTTATCACCGAGTGCTTCCTCTGCACATCTGGGTCTCGCCTGCTTTTTTGAAGCTGGGATGAGAACATGCGGAGAGTCTCGTGTCAGTCATACAGATGAAGTGTCCAGCCCATTGTAGCTGATCGAGGATGGTCAGTGCCTCAGTGCTGGGGATGTTGGCCTGGTTGACGTTAGTGCGTCTCCAGGGACTCTTGTTCCCTTGATGACTGTTATACACCTCCCTTTTCCTTTTTATCTGGTCAAAGAACAAAGAAAATTACAGCACAGGAACAGGCCCTTCGGCCCTCCAAGCCTGCGCCAGATCCTATTGAAAGTAGCGTGTTGATGCATTTGTGTAATGATTGTGTTTTGTTTGAGCCCTAACACTCAAAGCAGTGTAAGAATGTCTTTGTGCAGCAGGCAAGGTGTCATGAGATTGAGCCTTCATACACTTGCAAGATGTTGAAAATTTGCCATTATTTATTAAAACACTGATAAATTTCCATGATCAACATTTCTGTGACACTGCAATGATTATCCCGTGGCATGTAAAATCAGAAAGATACGATAAAATGAGACTGGGCCATGCCCTAGTCTTGCGGACTTGGGTCAGCATGCAGGGAGAATGTTTGCATTTCATGCATGTGGAAGTACTGAAATATTTCCATGAATCTAAAAGCCACTTTTCCCTTCATTGAAGGACACAATCATTGCCTTGGAAGCTTCATCATGATACGACATTGCATTTCTGAAGAGGGAAGAAGAAATCAACATGCAAATTCAATTCCATGGTTTTGGACGTCCCATTGAGAACACGATTCATTTGCGCCGGCATAATGCTCTGACCGAGAAAGAATTGAAGGTGAGTTTGTAGTTTGGAAGATCGCAGCAATTTATGCATCAACTTGTTCATCAATAATGTTCCATTGCTTTCAAACTGCATTTTCCACTCTGCAAGATAATAACTGTTAGAACAAGCAACAGGATGGGTCGATGGGCTTTGGGGACTGCAATGGCACAAAACCCAATCCATTCGACAGCATATTTCAGATATGTCGACAAATTAAATATTCCAGCAGAGGGATAAAACAAGGAAGATGAGAGTGAGGAGGCAAGAGTTCTGATGACAAAAGAACACGAACTTACCTTTATCCATTCGAGCAAAAAAGCAGGCACGCAAATAAATAATCATCTAACAATGCACGTGTGCAACGGAGGCTACAGGGGGACGAAGAATGCCGAATTGTTGTCATGCGTATTGCTGAAAGGGTGATTGCAACAGATTCTGTGGTAAATTTGAAGAAATACAGATAATGCATCTCAGGATGTTGGAGAAAGAACATTTATTGACTGAGGCAAATTGTATTGCCCTTTTCAGGAGTTATTTGGGTCATAATGAATTCAAAGACTTTCTTCTGTGCTGGAAGCTTTCGCTTAGAACATAGAACATAGAACATAGAACAGTACAGCACAGAACAGGCCCTTCAGCCCACAATGTTGTGCCGACCATTGATCCTCATGGATGCACCCTCAAATTTCTGTGACCATATGCATGTCCAGCAGTCTCTTAAATGACCCCAATGACCTTGCTTCCACAACTGCTGCTGGCAACGCATTCCATGCTCTCACAACTCTCTGCGTAAAGAACCTGCCTCTGACATCCCCTCTATACTTTCCACCAACCAGCTTAAAACTATGACCCCTCGTGCTAGCCATTTCTGCCCTGGGAAATAGTCTCTGGCTATCGACTCTATCTATGCCTCTCATTATCTTGTATACCTCAATTAGGTCCCCTCTCCTCCTCCTTTTCTCCAATGAAAAGAGACCGAGCTCAGTCAACCTCTCTTCATAAGATAAGCCCTCCAGTCCAGGCAGCATCCTGGTAAACCTCCTCTGAACCCTCTCCAAAGCATCCACATCTTTCCTATAATAGGGCGCCCAGAACTGGACGCAGTATTCCAAGTGCGGTCTAACCAAAGTTTTATAGAGCTGCAACAAGATCTGACGACTCTTAAACTCAATCCCCCTGTTAATGAAAGCCAAAACACCATATGCTTTCTTAACAACCCTGTCCACTTGGGTGGCCATTTTAAGGGATCTATGTATCTGCACACCAAGATCCCTCTGTTCCTCCACGCTGCCAAGAATCCTATCCTTAATCCTGTACTCAGCTTTCAAATTCGACCTTCCAAAATGCATCACCTCGCATTTATCCAGGTTGAACTCCATCTGCCACCTCTCAGCCCATCTCTGCATCCTGTCAATGTCCCGCTGCAGCCTACAACAGCCCTCTACACTGTCAACGACACCTCCGACCTTTGTGTCGTCTGCAAACTTGCTGACCCATCCTTCAATTCCCTCGTCCAAGTCATTAATAAAATAATGCTTAGTTGCAGCTGGATCACAATTTCTGTTCCTGGTAGTATTTAGCAAACTATTAAAAGTGAATGTCACTGCACAGAATTCCAAACATGACTCCAATCAGTAGAGAAAATATCCAAGGGGTATCATGAGTTGTAGCCTCTCATGTTGAACAATGCAGCTACAGATACAATGGAGGCACTGATGATAATCTTCCAAGAATCCTTAGATTGTGGAAAATTCTCAGAGGATTGAAAGATTGTGAACATAACACCATTATTACAAAGATACTTGGACAAAATAGTAAGCAAGTATTGCCAATTTAGGTCAACCTGGGTAGATGTTCATGCCGGCAATGAAAGATGAAATAACAGGGTACTGAGTGTGCTATAACATCCTACAGAGTTAACATCCTTTCATAACGGGGAAATAATACTTGACAAACTTGCTACAGTGCTTTGAGAAGGAAACAAACATTACTGATGAAGGACCACCAGTTGATGTAGTACATTGAGATTTCAGCAAAGCATTTGATAAGCTACAGCTCGTAAGGTGTCTCAAAAGAAAAGAGCCCATGTGTTCAAGGGTAGTATGTTCGGATGGACGGAGGACTGCATCGTAAATAGAAGTAGAGACGTAGCAGCAGGATGGTAACTTACAAGTCATGTACGGCCACAGAACGAGTGCTGCGGAGGCCGTACACCTCATGTTGACTGGGTTGATTTCGGAAATGGCGGAGGGGATTGCTATGCTTAGGAAAGTTGGGCTACATTCATTGGAGTTTATAAGATTGAAAAAAACTTATTTTTTCGACATTTAAGATTCTTAAGAGGCTTGATAGTGTATATCCGTAGAGATTACTCCCATTTGTGAAAGATTTTACGACCAGAGGCCACGTTTTCAAATTGGTTGCCTATTAATTCAGGGAAGAATTACTTCTTTCAGGTTGTAGCAATCTATTGAACACTTTAGCCAAGAAGATTTTCGAGGTAATGCCATTAATCATATGCTAGGTTGTAACGGCCAGGTTAATTTTTAAATCAAGAAACAATGATAATGAGAAAAGGGTCTGGGCCTGAAACGTCAGCTTTTGTGCTCCTGAGATGCTGCTTGGCCTGCTGTGTTCATCCAGCTTCACACTTTGTTATCTTGGATTCTCCAGCATCTGAGCTTCCCATTATCAGTGATAATGAGAAAAGGGTAGTCTTTACAGCTATGCTTAGGAAAGTTGGGCTACATTCATTGGAGTTTATAAGATTGAAAAAAATCTCATTTTTTCAACATTTAAGATGCTTAAGAGACTTGATAGTGTATATCCGTAGAGATTACTCCTATTTGTGAAAGATTTTACGACCAGAGGCCATATTTTCAAATTGGTTGCCTATTAATTTAGGGGAAGAATTACTTTTTTCAGGTTGTAGCAATTTATTGAACACTTTAGCAGAGAAGGTTTTAGAGGTAATGCCATTAATTATATGCTCGGCTGAGATGGCCAGGTTAATTTTGAAATCAAGGAACAACCACAATGAGAGAAGGGTAGTCTTTACAGTGGAAGATAATTCAAGGATCCCCTTATTACTACAGAACACAGGGAGGAATTAAACACATCACTACCACACCATCACTACCATTAGAGAAGTAGCAATAGACAATCTAATGGAGTAAAAGCAGATTAGACTCTTTGCCGTGATGGTAGACTTTCTAAGATTCTAAACAATGAGCTTCAGAGTCGGTATATGCATTGATTGTAATTTCCCAAAAAGGTTTAGATTCTAGAGAAGCATCTGAGGGCTGGAAAAATGCCGATGTGACGTCCCTATTTAAAAAGGAGAGAGGCAAAAAGAAGATAACTACAATCGAAACAGTCTGACATCTATTGTTGGAAATATGTGGCAATCAACTATGAAGAAAATAATAGCAGAACATTTGGAAAATCAGAATCTAATCAAACAGAATCACCATAGCCTGCTGAAAGAGAAATTATGTCTGGCTAATTTGTTTGGGTTTTTGGAGGAAGTTTTGGAAGGAGAATTAATAGAGGAAAACCAGTAAATGTGTTGTGTTTGGACTTGGAGAAAGCATTTGAGAATGTACTCAAAAGTAATAAGCTGAGAGCTGAGGTTTTGAAGGTAGTATATTGCTATGGATCAGTATGCTTTGCACGTTCTGGAAGGAGAGATCACATCTCGAGTGAAATGCACCAAGTGAATATATATTTTGGGGAACTTGGTGGCCATGCAGTAAGTCAGTGCAGAGTGTAAGAGGTGCCATTTGCTTGCTTTTTTTGCCTGATAGTTCATAAGCATTTTTTTTTGAGACAGGGTAAATTGAAGCCAGAATCAGGGACCGAGAGGGTGAACCAGGCTCATTGGTTGGTGATCGCTTCTGGTTTAAGAATCTATTATCGGTAGCTTTCAGATTGAAAGTAAATCGGAGAAATATTTACAGGCTACAAACTAAAAGACCAGAATGTTTTCAAATCAAATTAAGATCGAAGTAATGGAAATGGAGATGCCAGGCCAGACGATGATTTATACCTACGTGACGGGGTTGTGGTCAGACCCCATACTCCAGCTCAGGGTTGATGAACTGGAATCTCAGTTTTTACCAATCAACAAATCATGTGGGGGACAGTTACCGGGGAATGCTGTGCCTCAGGAGGCAGTTACACACCTTAGATTAACTAGCTGAAACTTGGTCAGTGTCCAGAGACGTGAGACTGTGACAAAGAACAGGGCAGGTGGAAGGATCCAGGATGTAGTGCAAAAGGAACCTTGGCCTTTGATCTTATCTAACAGGTTTGAGATTCTTTCTTCCTGTGTGGATGAGAGTGCAGGGTATAGGGAAGATGAGTAAACTGACTGTAGCACTGTGGTACAGGGGGACATTCCAGAGGAGATAAAAAGTGAAATGTAGTTATAATCAGAGGTAGTATAGTTAGGGGAATGAACACTGTTGGTTGTGATGAGGATCGAGAGTCTCGAAAGTAGTGTTGCCTGCCTGGTGCCCAGGTTCAGGATATTCCATCTCGGCTACAAAGGAACTTGAAGTGGGAGGAGTAGAAATCCAGCTATCGTGGTCCACACAGATACAATTGATATGGAAGAAAGAGGAAAGAGGTTCTGCTGAGGGATTATGAGCGCCAAGGTGCTGAGGTGAGAAAGCAGAACCAGAATGGTAATAATCTCTGGATTACTATCTGAGCAATTTGGCACGGTGTGAGCATAATTTATAGATGTAAATGCATTGTTCAAATGGTGGCATGGCAGGAATGTGTTTGAATTCATGGGACATTGGCATCGGTACGGGGAAGGAGGGAGTTGTTCTGGTGGTATCGGCTCGACGAGAATCATATTGGGACAAGTCTCCTGGCAAAATACAGAGCAAGGTCTCGGGGTAGGGCGCTAAAATAAAATGCCTGGAGTGGGTGAGCGCAGTTGCATGGAAAATTATGGAAAAAGTTAGAAGCTGCTAAGTGCTCAGCAAAGTTTCCAGAGCAAGTAATAGGACAAAAAGTTTGGAAATGGTCACGACTCTCACTTCAGGTGCAGCAGATAAGAAGGGTGGCTGTAAATGCCAGACTGAAGATGTTGTATTTAATTGCAGGGAGTGTATGAAACAAAGTGAATGAGTTTGTGGTGCAGATTGAAATTGACAGATACATCACTCTGGGTATCACAGAGACAAGGTTGTTAGGGGTAAGTGTTAGGAACGAAATATCCAATGATTCATGTCCGATAGAAAGAACAGGCAAATGGACAGAGATAAGAAAGTGTGGAACTGGATGAGCAGAGCAGGCCAAGCAGCATCTCAGGAGCACAAAAGCTGACGTTTCGTGCCGAGACCCTTCGACTTCTGTGTGTTCATCCTGCTGTGTTCATCCAGCTCCACACTTTGTTACCTTGGATTCTGAAGCATCTTCAGTTCCCATTATCTCCGATACAAATGGACAGAGATGCCAGGGTTGGCTTGTCAGTAAGAAATGAGGTCGCGCTGAAGGAACCACAGCTCTTGTGCTTGTTTATTAATGACTTGGAAGAAAGAGGTGCATGTGCTGTGGCTAAATTTGTGGATGACTCAAAAATATTTCGAAAGACAAGGCATGACAGAGAAACAGAGATTTACCAGGATGTTACTTGGATTGGAATGTATTAGCTACAAGGAGGGTTTGGTGGAAATGTTGTATCATGATAAATGCAATGAGATCAACAATGACCTCACAGAATGATGGAGGAAATTCAATGGGCCAAGTAACTTTTTTAGTGAGTCTTCTTGTTTGACAATGCATTCATAAGGGTGTTTTTTTTCTCTCTTGAATGAAATGTGAAAATGAAATGTATACACTTCCTTTTTATCTGGGAATAAATAATTGTTCTGAATGATTTCCATTGACTAATAGCAATCTGACAAGCATCACAATGTAAAGAGATTTTTAGCTTCTTTTTAATTGTCAAGTTATTCTTTGGAATTAATTCGGCATATATTATTTGCATCTCAGGAAGTATGTTCATCACTGCACCTCAAAAAGTGCTCTGTTGTATGACAACAGCTTTTTAAAGATCACTTCAATGGTTGTGATTTTCAGTTGCCATAACACACATTAGATTACATTGTTGGCCAATCTGTCCATGATGATTTCATTATCTTACGTTTCAAACAGACAAGGAAATATTGGTGATGCAATGAAGAGTTTGATTCTCAAATATAATTGCTGTTATAGTTTCCACTTGGAAGAAAGATTCACATCAAATTGACTGGTCAAGGAAATGGGACACTGACTGTGAGTACTTTGAATGTTCGAGTTATTCCTAAAATGAAAGTCATGACCTTGATGATTTTTCTTGCATGCAGATATGAAGAGACTCTTTTAAAATATCCTCTCGGTTAGTGGTTCAGGCATAAAAGTGTTATATGTATATAGATGTACATGCGTAATCTGAAAAGAAAATGACGAGAAATCACTTGTTGCAAGGTGAGAATGAGTTATCCGGATGGTAAGACCTGCCAATGTTGGTGTCTGAGATAACACATTGTGGAGCTGGAGGAGCACAGCAGGTCAGGCAGCATCAGAGGCTCAAGAAAGTTGAGGTTTTGGGTCAGGACCCTTCCTCAGAAATGGAGGGTGGAAGGGAGCTCAGAAACAAATAGCGTGGAGGGGGAGGAGGTGCTGGGGAAGGTAGGTGGGATGGTAATAAGTGAGTACTATCCAGATTGGAACAGATTTTCCCCAGGGGGTATTGAGTACGAATTCCAAATCACTCTCAAAATCTTAGTGACTGTTAACATTCATGTTTTTTGCCTGTGTGTTTCAGTAATTGCATGACAGTTGAATGGTTCGTTGAGAGTGAGGAACCTATGGACTCTCACACACCAAGATGGAATTTAGTTTGAAGAGTGACTTCAAAATAGTTGCTTGCTTTTAAAATCTTGACCGTTTTTGCTGTCCAGTTGAATGAATTTAGCTTCATACTGCTTCAATAGGAATTAGTGTTTAATAGGAACATATTTGTGAAACTTACAGTTCCGCAAGTTTTACCATAAACTGGTGCAGCCTTTCGGTGCTTGCAAAAAGGCTCACCTCTCCGTTAATACCAAATGAAAATTGGAGTTTAAAAGTAAGTTCACCCGCTGTCAGGGAATGAAATGTTAATGTTGACTCGAATATAATTTTTAAAAAAGTAATATATTTGTGTAACACTGAACTCAAATTAAAATTTGGATTTGCCGGTTTTATAGATGGTTGGACGTTGGATTCATTAAAAATGACTGTGAAGATCACTTTAAATCCAGCATATTTGTGAAGAAAAGAAATAGCATGTCAAATAAAATTAACTGCATGACTCTACATAGCCCTATATGTAGAATTTTGTTCTGAACTATGAGACAGTTGTGACCCCATACTACCTCAGTGCTCATGGCAAGAGTAAGACTCCTGTTTGATGTGCTGTGCACTGCATGGAATGGCGGCGACATCAAATTCATTGATGATTGAGAATCAAACAAATATGACGATAAGATTTAAAATCAAAATCTCATTGAACACTTCAAGGAATGTATTACAGGAAGAGGGGGAAAGCATGTATGACTAATAGAAGGTGGTGGCACAGATCAAACAGACCTGTGTGCGAAAACTTATCACAAATTTCACATTGAATGGAACAGTTTCAACAGGCTGGAGGAAGCAGACATGGCAGCTCAGACTTTTTGAATTTGAGCATTCTGTTCGTAAACATCAGCAAAAGTGTGGGAAACATGTTTATTCTTTCTCTTTTATTGCACAGAACCATACGATTAGACTGTTTTGATGAGAAATTTAAAGATTACGAGTCCCATCCGTTTGACCCACAGTTTGGTACCATAGGTTGGTACAATCTTCGTTCGAGAAGGAAAAGGGATGTTCCAGATACAGAAAATCGTCAAACCATTTACTACAAAGTCCGTGTCTGGTTAGTATTAATTAATGCAGTTAACATTTTTAGCTCGACATGATTGCACAATGGAGTCAATAATAAAATTCGATCTGATATTCCACATAAATTTTAAGTGGATATTAAAGCAGCTCATTTCTTTTTCACGCTGTCTGCTGCTTTTAAGAATGGTTGTCTTATTGTTGAAATGTTTAGCTTTGACTCCATGGCTTCTTCCATTAGCTCACATTGAAACACATGTTTCTTCAGCCAAAAATGCACGTTTACCCGGTGATGACTAACCTTCCCCTGAAATCCCCTGCGGTCGCTCCCCTGAAAAACAACTATACCGTTTTGGATACTGTTCCGGGGGACGACTTACCAGGGGCATGCAGGAGGGTCCAGGTCTCTGGCACAGAGTCTGTCCCTCTTGCACGGAAGGGAAGCGGGGATAGGAAGAGAGTGATAGTCATTGGGGACTCAATAGTTTGAGGGACTGATAGAAGATTTGATGGGAAGGAAAGACACTCACGATTGGTGTGTTGCCTACCAGGTGCCAGGGTCTGTGATGTCTCGGATAGTGTGTTCAGGGTCCTGAGGGGAGAGGGTGACCAGCCCCAAGTCGTGGTCCACGTAGGCACCAACGACATAGGTAGAAAGAGTGATAGGGATGTCAGGCAGGATTTGAGGGAGCTATGGTGGAAGTTGAGAGCTAGAACAAACAGAGTGGTCATCTCTGGTTTGTCACCCGTACCACATGATAGCGAGGCAAAGAACAGGGAGAGATTTCAGCTGAAGACGTGGCTGCAGGGATGGTGCAGGTGGGAGGGCTTCAGGTACATGGACAATTGGGGTTCATTCTGGGGAAGGTGGGACCTGTACAAACAGGACGGTCTCCACTTGAACCAGAGGGGCATGAATATCCTGGGTGGGAAATTGGCTAGTTCCATTTGGGTGGATTTAAACTAGTTCAGAAGGGGGATGGGAAACTGAGGTGTAGTCCTAGTACACAGGAGGATGAGCGTAGGGAGGACATGGTCAGGACCTCACTGTCACAGAAGTGTGCTGGCAGACAGCAAGCTTGATTGAAGTGTGACGACTTTAATGCCAGGAGTATCCAGAATAATGTAGGTGAGCTTGCAGCTTGGATAGGTACCTGGGACTTCGATGTTGTGGCCATTTCGGAGACATGGATAGAGCAGGGTCAGGAATGGATGTTGCAGATTCCAGGGTTTAGATCTTTGATTAAGGTCAGGGAAGGTGGTAAAAGACGGGGAGGTGTAGCTTTGTTGGTCAAGGACAGTATAACGGCGGCTGAAAGAACCTTTGAGGACTCGTCTACTGAAGTGGTATGGGCTGAGGTTGCCAAGGAAGGTTTGTCGACTGAGTCAGTGTGGGTGGAAGTTCAGAACAGCAAGGCAGCAGTCACTTCACTGGGGGTTTTCTACAGACCCCAAATAGCAGTTGGGAGATCGAAGAACTCATTGGCCGGCAGATTGTTGAAAAGTGCAAACGTAGCAGGGTTGTTGTTATGGGTGACTTCAACTTTCCCAATATAGATTGAAACCTCCTCAGTGCAGATGGTTTGGATGGAGCCGTTTTTGTCAGGTGTGTTGAGGAGGGTTTCCTTCCTCAGTATGTGGACAGGCCGACGAGGCGGGAGGCCATTTTGGATTTGGTGCTCGGCGATGAGCCAGGACAGGTGTCAGATCTCGTGGTGGGAGAGCACTTTGGTGACAGTGACCACAACAGCCTCTCATTTACTATAGCCGTGGAAAGGGAAAGGAGCAGTTACCAGGGGAAGATATTTAACTGGGGTAAAGGAAACTATGACGCTATCACACAGGAGTTGGGAAGTACAGATTGGGAGCAATTGTTCCACAGAAAGGGCACAGCAGACATGTGGAGGCTGTTCAAGGAGCAGTTGTTGCGAGTGATGTATAAATTTGTTCCTGTGAGAGAGGTAAGAAGGGGTAAGATTAAGGAGCCTTGGATGACGGGTACAGAGGTGCTTCTTGTCAAAAAGTAAAAGGCAGCGGACGTAAGGTGGAGGAAGTGAGGGTCTGGCACAGCTTGAGAGTATTACAGGCTTGCTCGGAAGGGGCTCAAAAGATATTGCGTGTACAATTGTTACCTGTTACAACCTTTGCGTCCACGCTTGCTCATTCAATGGTGTCAAGATGCCAGCAGTGCATGTACCTTCTCCATCCCATAATGCCATCAGCTCACACAAGACATAGTCCTTACTTAAAATCTTCTGATCAACCAAAGTTCATTGTAATGGACATTCTAGTTATCTGTCATAAAACAAAAACTGATTCTGACTGGCATGACCTGCAGTGCAAATGAATATAACTTGCGAAACAAGATTCCTTATGGGCTTGCATCCACTACAGATAATTGCTTTTCAAAGACGTTGCATACATGCATTTTTTTCTCCTATCACCTTAGATTATTTTTTTGTTTATGCATGTTGTGTGGGTTTCCAGTCAGACCCATAAACACAGGTTGATGCAGTGACTGTTATAACACGGTATTGACGGAGAATTTGTGATCTTTGGAGTTTCATTCCAGTGTCTGAAGGAGTGCACCATCAAGCCACTTCAGATCTCTACTGGTGACCATATTGTTGCAAGTTTTCAAGTGTTACCAATGGTCACATAAAATATGGCCTTTTTGTTGTTGCACTATTCATCTTAACTGCACCTTATCTAGTATTTAGGCTTGGAAACAATTTTAATTTTTTTGATTTACTAATTCAGAATCATTTATGATTGTTGTCATGATATCTACAATATGTTATTTTGATTGGACATACAGGATTGGATCTGTCTTTCCCCAACTATGAATGGAAATAAAGTATGCGCTTATAAAACCCCTTCTGGGCAAGGTAGTTGCTCAGTGGTTAGAGCTGCTCATGCACTGGGGAGCCAATTGAGATTCCAGTCTTGGGTAACTATCTGTGTGGAATTGACACGTCCTCCCCGCATCTGCGAGGGGCTTCTGCCAGGTGCTGCAGTTTCCTCCCATTGTTCAAAGATGTGCAGGTCCTTATATGTGATTTGTGAAGCATTTCTTAAATGTTTCAATCCTGCCAGCATCCAGTGCCTTGGACAAAATAACTGGAGATGAATAAAAGATACTGGGCCTTTTGACACCATTTCCTGCTGGATTTTCATCAATCCTGCTTAATATCGGTGACAACTTCCATGACCTTTTTGATGCTATGTCTGAATTGACAGTCTGGTTCCAAATATTTGTTGTGCAGTATTTCAAGGTCTCTGTTACAGCATACCCATGAATGTCCACTTCAAAAGATACTTTCATATCATAGAATCCCTACAGTGTGGAAACAACCCCCTTTTGACCCAACAAGTCCACAGCCACCCTCCAAAGAGCATCTCACCCTGACCCATCGCTCGACCCTTTCCTCGGTAACCCTACATTTCCCATGACTAACACACTGAATCTACACATCCCTAAACACAATGGGCAAGTTTGGCATGGCCCATACACCTAGCCTGCACATCTTTGGACTGTGGGAGGAAACCAGAGCACCCAGCAGGAACCCATGCAGGCATGGGCAGAATGTACAAACTCTGCACAGAAGATCGCCCACCGGTGGGATCGAACCTGGGTCCCTGGCGCTGAGAGTCAGCAGTGCTAACCACTGAGCCACCGTGCTGCCCTTGGAGTTAGACAGAGCTTGCTTGTTCCTGGGTGGCCTCAAACTGCCAACCTCCACTTCGTGGCAAAAGTGCTGACCAACTGCACTCATCTTCACTGGTTTTTGCTTTGTATCATTGAATTCAATCCTTCAAACTCTATGATAAATATTTAAATTTCCATTGATATTTGAGGGTTTTTAGTACGCAGTATTGGTTTATTATGTTTTATTGCTAAATAATGAATATTGTATGTATATGCAAATGGGCAAGTTGGTAACGATGCAGTCCACAGACCTGGAGGATAATAACACTGTCCTTCAATCGCCCACAATGCCCTCTGCAAATTGGTCGAAAACAAAAATTTCTATAAAATTCATCTCTCCTCCCGTCAGTCTATCAAAATTAATTCAGGATTTTGTGCAGGCCAATAACTGTAAGATTACGTGAGCCTAAACAAAACTACTGGCTCATATTAGTTCAGTAAAGTGAAAGGGCTACAATAGAGGCAGTAGGAACTGCAGATGCTGGAGAATCTGAGATAAGAAGGTGTAAAGCTGGATGAACACAGCAGGTCAAGCAGTATCATCCGGCTCTACACCTTGTTATCTCAGATTCTCCAGCGCCAATTTTCTGAAGTCGGGTCTCGTCCCGAAACATCAGCTTTCTTGCTCCTCTGATGCTGCTTGACCTGCTGTGTTCATCTAGCTCTCCACCTTGGGCAACAGTAGAGTATGTTTTAAGTCACTAGATATGTTACGTGGGTTTGTCTTCCTTAGTTTGGAGTTAGTGGAACCGAAAAAGATGTCTCCCTCACAGCGTTTGTGACAAAAGAATTGCATCGTTCCTTGGCGGCCTTTCAACAGAAGAATATTCAGAAATTTCCCGAGTGGTAAGAATGTAACTTCTTTTACTTCTCTTTGTCTCACTTTTTCCAACAATTGGAAAATAGATTTTAGAAATAACATCGAGCTGATGAAGTGTGAAAAGAATAATAATTCCAAGCAGTGGTGGGAGCTGGTCAGTGAGGTGGGAGGAGTGGATTGTTGGGAGAGAAGGCGGACAGGTCATGGAGGCGGGGATGAGGGGAGGAACTAGTCTTGGGATGAGGCTGGCGGGTGGGGAGATTTTGAGGGTGGCAAAGTCCACATTGAGGCTATTGAGTTGGAAGCTCCCGAGGTGGAATATGAGGTGCTGCTCCTCCAGTTTCTGGGTGGTGTGATTGTGACACTGGAAGAGGCCCAGGATGGACATGTCGTTCAGGGAGTGGGAGGGGGAGTTGAAGTGATGCAATGATTTGGATATGAAAATAGAAGGTGTGGTTAGTAAGTTTCCCAATGATTGAAGGTGTAGTAGCCAGCCAAGAAGGTCACCTCAGAATACAATGGGACATTGACAAGGGCCAGTAAACTGAGGAGTGGCAGATGGAGTTGAGGTTAGATAAATGTGAGGTGCTGCATTTTGGAAAGGCAAATCAGGGCAGCACGTATACACTGAAGGTTGTGCGGAGTGTTTCTTAATAAAGAGATGCTGGAGTGCAGTTTCGTAGTTCCATCAAACTACAGCCACTGGGAGAAAGGATATGAAGGAGACATTTGGTGTGCTCGCCTTTATCGGTCAGTGCATTGAGGATAGGAGTTGGGAGATCACTTAGCAGCCATATAGGACATTGATTCGGCTGCTTTTGGAATACTGCAATCGATTTTGGTCTCCTTGCGAGAGGAAGGATGTCGGCGCAACATTGAGGGCTGAAGGGCCTGTTCTGCGCTGTATTGTTGTATGTTGTAAACTTGAAAGCGTTCAGAGAAGATCTACAAGGATGTTACGAGCATCGGAGGTTGGAGGTATACCGTGGGCTTGAATAGGCAGCTATTTCTTGGAACTTTGGAGTTCAGGGCTGACCATATGGAAGTTTATACAATTACGAGGGACGTGGATAGAGCGAACAGCCAAGATCTTTTCCCCAGGTTGCTGGAATCCAAAACTGGAGGGAATAGGTTAAAAATGAGAGAGGGAAGATTTAAAATGGACCGGATTTTTTTCATAGTGGTGCATGTATGGAATGAGCTGCCAGAGGAAGTGGTGGAGGCTTGTACGTTTAAAAGGCATGTGGATGGGTATATGAATAGGATGGGTTGAGAGGAATATGGGCCAAATGCTGGCAAATGGGACTAAATTAATTTAGGATATCTGGTCAACATAGACAAATTGGGCCAAAGGATCTGTTTCCCTACTGTACATCTCTCTGACTCTAAGTGTCTTTCTTCTGAACCACGTGGCCCATAATTAGAAAAACTTGAATCAGGATTTGGGAATGTGACAATTCTAATTGGATCTGTTTGATGAAATTAACTCTGTAGGTAATGGTGGTTGAATTATGATTTATCAAATTTGAGTTTATTGCAGCATCTTATAGAATAGAGGAAACACATGTAATCAAAATTGAAAATCAAAACTTGGTAAAATTTTGCATTGGAAATACATGACCAGCCATTGGAGGAGATTCATGACCAGTGCATTCAAGTGAGAACAACAAATGCGATTCAGTGACTCAGCGAAACGGGATGCAGTGACTCAGTGAAATTGGATGCAGTGACTGAGGGTAATGGGATGCTCTGACTGAGTGAAATGGGATGCTGTGACTTAGGGACATGGGATGCTGTGACTGAGGGTAATGCGATGCAGTGACTGAGGGAATGGAGATGCAGTGACTGTGGGAAATGGGTTGCAATGACTGAGTGAAATGTGATGCAGTGACTGAGTGAAATGGGATGCTGTGACAGAGGGAAAGGAGACGCACTGAATGTGGGAAATGGGATGCAGTGACTGAGTGAAATGGGGTGCAGTGACTGAGTGAAATGGGGTGCAGTGACTGAGTGAAATGGGATGCAGTGACTGACTGAAATGGGATGGAGTGACTGAGGAAAGGAGATGCAGTGACGATGGGAAATGGGATGCAGTGACTGCCTGAAATGGGATGCAGTGACTGAATGAAATGGGATGGAGTGACTGACTGAAATGGGTTGGAGTGACTGACTGAAATGGGATGGAGTGACTGACTGAAATGGGATGGAGTGACTGACTGAAATGGGATGGAGTGACTGAGTGAAATGGGAGTCAGTGACTGAGTGAAATGGGAGTCAGTGACTGAGTGAAATGGGAGTCAGTGACTGAGTGAAATGGGAGTCAGTGACTGAGTGAAATGGGAGTCAGTGACTGAGTGAAATGGGAGTCAGTGACTGAGTGAAATGGGAGTCAGTGACTGAGTGAAATGGGAGTCAGTGACTGAGTGAAATGGGAGTCAGTGACTGAGTGAAATGGGATGCAGTGACTGAGTGAAATGGGATGCAGTGACTGAGTGAAATGGGATGCAGTGACTGAGTGAAATGGGATGCAGTGACTCAGTGGAATGGGATGCAGTGACTCAGTGGAATGGGATGCAGTGACTCAGTGGAATGGGATGCAGTGACTGAGGGAAAGGTGATTCAGTGACTGTGGGAAATGGCAAGCTGTGACTGAGGAAAGGAGATGCAGTGACTGTGGGAAATGGGACGCAATGACGGAGGGAAATGGGACGCAGTGACTGAGTGAAATGGGACGCAGTGACTGAGTGAAGTGTGATGCAGTGACTGAGTGAAATGGGATGCCGTGGCTGAGTGAAATAGGATGCCGTGGCTGAGTGAAATGGGGAGCAGTGACTGAGGGAAATGGGAAGCAGTGACTGAGGGAAATTGGATGCAGTGACTGAGTGAAATGGGATGCAGTGACTGAGTGAAATGGGACGCATTGACTGAGTCAAATGGGACCCAGTGACCGAGTCAAATGGGACGCAGTGACCGAGTGAAACGGGGTGCAGTGACCGAGTGAAACGGGGTGCAGTGACCGAGGGAAACGGGGTGCAGTGACCGAGGGAAATGGGAGGCAGTTACTGAATGAAATGGGATGTGGTGACTGAATGAAATGGGGTGCAGTGACTGAGGGAAATGGGAGGCAGTGACTGAATGAAATGGGATGCAGTGGCTGAGTGAAATGGGATGCAGTGGCTGAGTGAAATGGGATGCAGTGACTGATTGAAATGGGATGCAGTGACTTTGGGAAATGGGATGCAGTGGCTGAATGGAATGGGATGCAGGGCCTGAGGGAAATGGGATGCTGTGACTCAGTGGAATGGGATGCAGTGACTGAGGGAAAGGTGATTCAGTGACTGTGGGAAATGGCAAGCCGTGACTGAAGAAAGGAGATGCAGTGACTGTGGGATATCGGACACAACGACGAAGGAAAATGGCACGCAGTGACTGAGTGAAATGGGATGCCGTGGCTGTGTGAAATGGGATGCCGTGGCTGAGTGAAATGGGAAGCAGTGACTGAGGGAAATGGGATGCAGTGATTGAGGGAAATGGCACGCAGTGACGGAGTGAAATGGGATGGAGTTACTGAATGAAATGGGATGCAGTCACTGAGTGAAATGGGGTGCAGTGACTGAATGAAATGGGGTGCAGTGACTGAGTGAAATGGAATGCGGTGACTGTGGGGAATAGGGTGCGGTGACTAACGGAAACGGATGCACTGTCTCAGCTGAATAGTGTTCGCTGTCTTCGTTAAATGGGATGCAGTGACTGAGGGAAAGGACATGCAGTGAATGTGGGAATTGGATGCAGTGACTGAGGGAAATGGGAGGGAGTGACTGACTGAAATGGGAGGGAGTGACTGACTGAAATGGGAGGGAGTGACTGACTGAAATGGGAGGGAGTGACTGACTGAAATGGGAGGCAGTGACTGAGTGAAGTGGGAGGCAGTGACTGAGTGAAGTGGGAGGCAGTGACTGAGTGAAGTGGGAGGCAGTGACTGAGTGAAGTGGGAGGCAGTGACTGAGTGAAGTGGGAGGCAGTGACTGAGTGAAGTGGGAGGCAGTGACTGAGGGGAATGGGATGCAGTGACTGAGTGAAATGCGATGCAGTTAATGGCAAAAGGAGATGCAGTGACTGAGTGAAGTAGGTGGCAGTGACTGAGTGAAATGGGTGGCAGTGACTGTGTGAAGTGGGAGGCAGTGACTGTGTGAAGTGGGAGGCAGTGACTGAGGGGAATGGGATGCAGTGACTGAGGGGAATGGGATGCAGTGACTGAGGGAAATGAGATGCAGTGACTGAGGGGAAGGAGATGCAGTGACTATGGGAAATGGAATGCTGTGTCTGAGTGTAATGGGATGCACTGTCTCAGTTAAATGGGATGCAGTGACTGAGTGAAATGGGATGCTCTGACTGAGTGAAATGGGATGCAGTGACTGAGGGTAATGCGATGCAGTGACTGAGGGAATGGGATGCAGTGACTGTGGGAAATAGGTTGCAATGACTTAGTGAAATGTGATGCAGTGACCGAGTGAAATGTGATGCAGTGACTGAGTGAAATGGGATGCTGTGACAGAGGGAAAGGAGACGCACTGAATGTGGGAAATGGGATGCAGTGACTGAGTGAAATGGGATGCAGTGACTGAGTGAAATGGGATGGAGTGACTGAGGAAAGGAGATGCAGTGACGATGGGAAATGGGATGCAGTGACTGCCTGAAATGGGATGGAGTGACTGACTGAAATGGGATGGAGTGACTAAGTGAAATGGGAGTCAGTGACTGAGTGAAATGGGAGGCAGTGACTGAGTGAAATGGGAGGCAGTGACTGAGGGGAATGGGATGCAGTGGCTGATGGAAATGGGATACAGTGACTGAGGGAAATGAGATGCAGTGACTGAGGGGAAGGAGATGCAGTGACTATGGGAAATGGAATGCTGTGTCTGAGTGTAATGGGATGCTCTGTCTCAGTTAAATGGGATGCAGTGACTGAGTGAAATGGGATGCTCTGACTGAGTGAAGTGGGATGCTGTGACTTAGGGACATGGGATGCTGTGACTGAGGGTAATGCGATGCAGTGACTGAGGGAATGGAGATGCAGTGACTGTGGGAAATGGGTTGCAGTGACCGAGTGAAATGTGATGCAGTGACCGAGTGAAATGTGATGCAGTGACTGAGTGAAATGGGATGCTGTGACAGAGGGAACGGAGACGCACTGAATGTGGGAAATGGGATGCAGTGACTGAGTGAAATGGGATGCAGTGATTGACTGAAATGGGATGGAAAGACTGAGGAAAGGAGATGCAGTGACGATGGGAAATGGGATGCAGTGACTGCCTGAAATGGGATGCAGTGACTGAATGAAATGGGATGGAGTGACTGACTGAAATGGGATGGAGAGACTGAGTGAAATGGGAGTCAGTGACTGAGTGAAATGGGAGTCAGTGACTGAGTGAAATGGGATGCAGTGACTTTGGGAAATGGGATGCAGTGACTGAGTGAAATGGGAGGCAGTGACTGAGTGAAATGGGATGCAGTGACTGAGTGAAATGGGATGCTGCAACTGAGGGTAATGGGTATGCAGTGACTGTGGGAAATGGGATGCAGTGGCTGAATGGAATGGGATGCAGTGACTGAGGGAAAGGTGATTCAGTGACTGTGGGAAATGGCAAGCTGTGACTGAGGAAAGGAGATGCAGTGACTGTGGGAAATGGGACGCAATGACGGAGGGAAATGGGACGCAGTGACTGAGTCAAATGGGATGCAGTGACTGAGTGAAGTGGGATGCAGTGACTGAGTGAAATGGGATGCCGTGGCTGAGTGAAATGGGATGCCGTGGCTGAGTGAAATGGGAAGCAGTGACTGACTGAAATGGGATGCAGTGACTGAGTCAAATGGGATGCAGTGACTGAGTGAAATGGGACGCATTGACTGAGTCAAATGGGACGCAGTGACCGAGTGAAACTGGGTGCAGTGACTGAGGGAAATGGGAGGCAGTGGCTGAGTGAAATGGGATGCAGTCACTGAGGGAAATGGGATGCAGTGATGGATGGTAATGGGATGTAGTGACTGAATGAAATGGGGTGCAGTGACTGAGGGAAATGGGAGGCAGTGGCTGAATGAAATGGGATGCAGTGACTGAGTGAAATGTGATGCAGTGACTGAGTGAAATGTGATGCAGTGGACGGAGTGAAATTGGATGCAGTGACTGAGTGAAATTGGATGCAGTGACTGAGTGAAATGTGATGCAGTGGCTGAGTGAAATGGGATACAGTGGCTGAGTGAAATGGGATGCAGTGACTGAGTGAAATGGGATGCAGTGACTGAGTGAAATGGGATGCAGTGACTGAGTGAAATGGGATGCAGTGACTGAGTGAAATGGGATGCAGTGACTGATTGAAATGGGATGCAGTGACTTTGGGAAATGGGATGCAGTGGCTGAATGGAATGGGACGCAGGGCCTGAGGGAAATGGGATGCTGTGACTGAGGGAAAGGTGATTAGGTGACTGTGGGAAATGGCAAGCCGTGACTGAAGAAAGGAGATGCAGTGACTGTGGGAAATCGGACACAATGACGGAGGAAAATGGCACGCAGTGACTGAGTGAAATGGGACGCCGTGGCTGAGTGAAATGGGACGCCGTGGCTGAGTGAAATGGGACGCAGTGACGGAGTGAAATGGGATGGAGTTACTGAATGAAATGGGATGTAGTGACTGAATGAAATGGGGTGCAGTGACTGAGTGAAATGGAATGCGGTGACTGTGGGGAATAGGGTGCGGTGACTGACGGAAACGGATGCACTGTCTCAGCTGAATAGTGTTCACTGTCTTCGTTAAATGGGATGCAGTGACTGAGGGAAAGGACATGCAGTGTATGTGGGAAATTGGATGCAGTGACTGAGGGAAATGGGAGGGAGTGACTGACTGAAATGGGAGGGAGTGACTGACTGAAATGGGAGGGAGTGACTGACTGAAATGGGAGGGAGTGACTGAGTGAATTGGGAGGCAGTGACTGAGTGAAGTGGGAGGGAGTGACTGAGTGAATTGGGAGGCAGTCACTGAGTGAATTGGGAGGCAGTCACTGAGTGAATTGGGAGGCAGTCACTGAGTGAAATGGGAGGCAGTCACTGAGCGAAATGGGATGCTGTGACTGAGGGTAATGTAATGCAGTGACTGAGTGAAATGCGATGCAGTTAATGGCAAAAGGAGATGCAGTGACTGAGTGAAGTAGGGGGCAGTGACTGAGTGAAGTGGGAGGCAGTGACTGTGTGAAGTGGGAGGCAGTGACTGTGTGAAGTGGGAGGCAGTGACCCGGTGAAATGGGATGCAGTGACTGAGTGAAGTGGGAGGCAGTGATTGCGTGAAGTGGGACGCAGTGACTGAGTGAAATGGGATGCACTCACTGAGTGAAATGGGATGCTGTGACTGATGGAAATGGGATGCAGTGACTGAGGTTAATGGGATGCAGTGACTGAGTGAAATGGAATGCAGTGACTGTGGGAAATGGGTTGCAGTGACTGTGGGAAATGGGACGCAGTGACTGAGTGTAATGGGACGCAGTGACTGAGTGTAATGGGACGCAGTGACTGAGTGTAATGGGACGCAGTGACTGAGTGTAATTGGACGAATTGACTGAGTGAAATGGGACGCAGTCACTGAGTGAAATGGGACGCTGTGACTGAGGGAAATGTGATGCACTGTCTGTGTGAAATGTGATGCAGTGACTGAGGGTAATGGGATGCAGTGGCTGATGGAAATGGGTTGCAGTGACTGAGTGAAATGGAATGCAGTGACTGATGGAAATGGAATGCAGTGACTGATGGAAATCTGATGCAGTGACAGGGAAAGGGGATGCAGTGACTGTGAATGTGGGATGCTGTGACTGAGGGAAATGGATGCACTGTCTCAGTTGAATAGGATTCACTGTATCCGTTAACTGGGATGCAGTGCCTGAGTGAAATGGGCTGCAGTGCCTGAGTGAAATGGGCTGCAGTGCCTGAGTGAAATGGGCTGCAGTGCCTGAGTGAAATGGGCTGCAGTGCCTGAGTGAAATGGGCTGCAGTGACTGATGGAAAAGGGATGCAGTGACTGAGGGAAAGCAGATGCAGTGCCTGTGGAAACGGGATGCTGTGACTGAGTGTAATGGGTTGCAGTGACTGAGTGAAATGGGATGCAGTGACTGAGTGAAATGGAATGCCGAACTGAGGGAAGTGGGATGCAGTGACTGAGTGAAATGGGATGCCATGGACTGAGTGAAATCGGATGCAGTCAATGTGGGAAATGGGATGCAGTGACTGAGGGAAATCGATTGCAGTGACTGAGAAAATGGGATTCAGTACGTGACGGAAATTGAATGCAGCATCAGTGAGAAAGGGGATGCAGTGACTGAGTGAAATGGGATGCAGTGACTGAGGGAAATGGGATGCAGTGACTGTGGGAAATGGGATGTAGGGACTGACGGAAATGGGACGCTCTGACTGTGTGTAATGGGACGCACTGACTGAGTGTCATGTGATGCAGTGAATAAGTGAAACTGAATGCAGTTACTGTGTGAATTGGGATGCAGTGGCTGTGTGAGTTGGGATGCAGTGACTGAGTGAAATGAGATGCAGTGACTGAGTGAAATGGAAAGCATTGGCTGATGGAAATGGGATGCAGTTGCTGAGTGAAATGGGATGCAGTGGCTGAGTTAAATGTGATGCAGTGGACGGAGTGAAATGGGAGGCACTGACTTAGTAAAATGGGTTGCAGTGACTGAGGGGAATGGGATGCAGTGGCTGAGGGGAATGGGATGCAGTGGCTGATGGAAATGGGATGCAGTGACTGAGGGGAAGGATATGCAGTGACTGTGGGAAATGGAATGCTGTGTCTGAGTGTAATGGGATGCACTGTCTAAGTTCAATGAGATTCTCTGTCTCAGTTAAATGGGATGCAGTGACTGAGTGAAATGGGATGCTCTGACTGAGTGAAGTGGGATGCTGTGACTTGGGGACATGGGATGCTGTGACTTGGGGACATGGGATGCTGTGACTGAGGGTAATGCGATGCAGTGACTGAGGGAATGGAGATGCAGTGACTGTTTGAAATGGGTTGCATTGACTGAGTGAAATGGGATGCTGTGACAGAGGGAAAGGAGACGCACTGCATGTGGGAAATGGGATGCAGTGACTGAGTGAAATGGGGTGCAGTGACTGAGTGAAATGGGATGCAGTGACTGACTGAAATGGGATGGAGTGACTGAGGAAAGGAGATGCAGTGACGATGGGAAATGGGATGCAATGACTGCGTGAAATGGGATGCAGTGACTGAATGAAATGGGATGGAATGACTGACTGAAATGGGATGGAGTGACTGAGTGAAATGGGAGGCAGTGACTGAGTGAAATGGGAGGCAGTGACTGAGTGAAATGGGAGGCAGTGACTGAGTGAAATGGGACGAATTGACTGAGTGAAATGGGACGAATTGACTGAGTGAAATGGGACGAATTGACTGAGTGAAATGGGATGCAGTGACTGAGTGAAATGGGATGCCGTGACTGTGGGGAATAGGGTGCGGTGACTGAGGGAAATGGATGCACTGTCTCAGTTGAATAGGATTCAGTGCCTCCGTTGAATAGGATGTAGTGACTGAGTCAAATGGGATGCTGTGACTGAGTGAAATGGGATGCAATGTCTGAGTGAATATGATGAAGTGGCTGTGTGAAATGGGATGCAGTGGCTGAGTGAAATGGGGATGCAGTGACTGAGGAAAATGAGATGCAGTGACTGAGGAAAATGAGATGCAGTGACTGAGGGAAAGGAGATGCAGTGACTGTGGGAAATGGAGTGCTGTGACTGAGGGTAATGGGATGCACCGTCTCAGTTCAATGAGATTCACTGTCTCAGTTAAATGGAATGCAGTGACTGAGTGAAACGGGATTCTCTGACTGAGTGAAATGGGATGCTGTGACTGAGGGAAAGGAGATGCAGGGACTGTGCGAAATCGATTGCAGTGACTGTGGGAAATCGATTGCAGTGACTGTGGGAAATCGTTTTCAGTGACTGTGGGCAGTGGGTTCCAGTGACTGAGGGAAATGGGACGCACTGACTGAGGGAAATGGGACGCACTGACTGAGGGTAATGGGACGCACTGACTGAGGGTAATGGGACGCACTGACTGAGTGAACTGGGACGCAGTGACTGAGGGAAATGGGAAGCAGTGTCTGAGGGAAAGGAAATGAAGTGACTGTCGGAAATGGTATGCAGTGACTGAGGGAAATGGGATACAGTGACTGAGTGCAATGGGGTGCAGTCACTGAGTGAAATGGGATGCAGTGACTGAGGGAAATGGGATGCAGTGACTGATTGAAATGGGATGCAGTGACTGAGTGAAATGGGATGCAGTGACTGAGTGAAATGGGATGCAGTGACTGAGTGAAATGGGATGCAGTGACTGCGTGAAATGGGATGCAGTGACTGCGTGAAATGGGATGCAGTGACTGCGTGAAATGGGATGCAGTGACTGAGGGAATTGGGATGCAGTGGCTGAAGGAAAGGAGACGCAGTGACTTTCGGAAACGGGTTGCAGTGACTTTCGGAAACGGGTTGCAGTGACTGAGTGAAATGGGAGTCAGTGACTGAGTGAAATGGGAGTCAGTGACTGAGTGAAATGGGAGTCAGTGACTGAGTGAAATGGGATGCAGTGGCTGAGTGAAATGGGGTGCAGTGACTGAGTGAAATGGGATGCTGTGCCTCAGTGGAATGGGATGCAGTGACTGAGGGAAAGGTGATTCAGTGACTGTGGGAAATGGCAAGCTGTGACTGAGGAAAGGAGATGCAGTGACTGTGGGAAATGGGAAGCAATGACGGAGGGAAATGGGATGCAGTGGCTGAGTGAAATGGGATGCAGTGACTGTGGGAAACGGGATGCAGTGACTGTGGGAAACGGGATGCAGTGACTGTGGGAAACGTGATGCAGTGACTGAGGGAAATGGGATTCAGTGACTGCGTGAAATGGGATGCAGTGACAGCGTGAAATGGGATGCAGTGATTGAGATAAATGGGATGCAGTGACTGAGGGAAAGGAGATGCAGTGCCTGTGGAAACGGGATGCTGCGACTGAGGGTAATGGGTATGCAGTGACTGTGGGAAATGGGATGCAGTGGCTGAGTGAAATGGGATGCAGTGACTGAGTGAAATGTGATGCAGTGACTGAGTGAAATGTGATGCAGTGGTCGGAGTGAAATGGGATGCAGTGGCTGAGTGAAATGGAATGCAGTGGCTGAGTGAAATGGGATACAGTGGCTGAGTGAAATGGGATGCAGTGACTGATTGAAATGGGATGCAGTGACTTTGGGAAATGGGATGCAGTGGCTGAATGGAATGGGATGCAGGGCCTGAGGGAAAGGTGATTCAGTGACTGTGGGAAATGGCAAGCCGTGACTGAAGAAAGGAGATGCAGTGACTGTGGGAAATCGGACACAATGACGGAGGAAAATGGCACGCAGTGACTGAGTGAAATGGGATGCCGTGTCTGAGTGAAATGGGATGCCGTGTCTGAGTGAAATGGGATGCCGTGGCTGAGTGAAATGGGACGCAGTGACGGAGTGAAATGGGATGGAGTTACTGAATGAAATGGGATGTAGTGACTGAATGAAATGGGGTGCAGTGACTGAGTGAAATGGAATGCGGTGACTGTGGGGAATAGGGTGCGGTGACTGACGGAAACGGATGCACTATCTCAGCTGAATAGTGTTCACTGTCTTCGTTAAATGGGATGCAGTGACTGAGGGAAAGGACATGCAGTGAATGTGGGAAATTGGATGCAGTGACTGAGGGAAATGGGAGGGAGTGACTGACTGAAATGGGAGGGAGTGACTGAGTAAATTGGGTGGCAGTGACTGACTGAAATGGGAGGCAGTGACTGAGTGAAGTGGGAGGCAGTGACTGAGTGAAGTGGGAGGCAGTGACTGAGTGAAGTGGGAGGCAGTCACTGAGTGAAATGGGATGCTGTGACTGAGGGTAATGTAATGCAGTGACTGAGTGAAATGCGATGCAGTTAATGGCAAAAGGAGATGCAGTGACTGAGTGAAGTAGGTGGCAGTGACTGAGTGAAATGGGTGGAAGTGACTGTGTGAAGTGGGAGGCAGTGACTGTGTGAAGTGGGATGCAGTGACCCGGTGAAATGGGATGCAGTGACTGAGTGAAGTGGGAGGCAGTGACTGAGGGGAATGGGATGCAGTGGCTGATGGAAATGGGATGCAGTGACTGAGGGAAATGAGATTCAGTGACTGAGGGGAACGAGATGCAGTGACTGAGGGAAGGAGATGCAGTGACTATGCGAAATGGAATGCTGTGTCTGAGTGTAATGGGATGCACTGTCTCAGTGAAATGGGATGCAGTGACTGAGTGAAATGGGATGCTCTGACTGAGTGAAGTGGGATGCTGTGACTTAGGGACATGGGATGCTGTGACTGAGGGTAATGCGATGCAGTGACTGAGGGAATGGAGATGCAGTGACTGTGGGAAATGTGATGCAGTGACCGAATGAAATGTGATGCAGTGACCGAGTGAAATGTGATGCAGTGACTGAGTGAAATGGGATGCAGTGACTGACTGAAATGGGATGGAGTGACTGAGGAAAGGAGATGCAGTGACGATGGGAAATGGGATGCAGTGACTGCCTGAAATGGGATGCAGTGACTGAATGAAATGGGATGGAGTGACTGAGTGAAATGGGAGTCAGTGACTGAGTGAAATGGGAGTCAGTGACTGAGTGAAATGGGAGTCAGTGACTGAGTGAAATGGGAGTCAGTGACTGAGTGAAATGGGAGTCAGTGACTGAGTGAAATGGGAGTCAGTGACTGATTGAAATGGGAGGCAGTGACTGAGGAAAGGAGATGCAGTGACGATGGGAAATGGGATGCAGTGACTGCCTGAAATCGGATGCAGTGACTGCCTGAAATCGGATCCAGTGACTGAATGAAATGGGATGGAGTGACTGACTGAAATGGGATGGAGTGACTGAGTGAAATGGGAGTCAGTGACTGAGTGAAATGGGAGTCAGTGACTGAGTGAAATGGGAGTCAGTGACTGTGTGAAATGGGAGTCAGTGACTGTGTGAAGTGGGAGGCAGTGACTGAGGGGAATGGGAGGCAGTGACTGAGTGAAATGGGAGGCAGTGACTGAGTGAAATGGGATGCTGCGACTGAGGGTAATGGGTATGCAGTGACTGTGGGAAATGGGATGCAGTGACTGAGTGAAATGGGATGCAGTGGCTGAATGGAATGGGATGCAGGGACTGAGGGAAATGGGATGCTGTGACTCAGTGGAATGGGATGCAGTGGCTGAGGGAAAGGTGATTCAGTGACTGTGGGAAATGGGACGCAATGACGGAGGGAAATGGGACGCAGTGACTGAGTGAAATGGGATGCAGTGACTGAGTGAAGTGGGATGCAGTGACTGAGTGAAATGGGATGCCGTGGCTGAGTGAAATGGGAAGCAGTGACTGAGGGAAATGGGATGCAGTGACTGAGGGAAATGGGATGCAGTGACTGAGTGAAATGGGACGCATTGACTGAGTCAAATGGGACGCAGTGACCGAGTGAAACTGGGTGCAGTGACTGAGGGAAATGGGAGGCAGTGGCTGAGTGAAATGGGATGCAGTCACTGAGGGAAATGGGATGCAGTGATGGATGGTAATGGAATATCGTCACTGAATGAAATGGGGTGCAGTGACTGAGGGAAATGGGAGGCAGTGACTGAATGAAATGGGATGCAGTGACTTTGGGAAATGGGATGCAGTGACTGAGTGAAATGGGAGGCAGTGACTGAGTGAAATGGGATGTAGTGGACGGAGTGAAATTGGATGCAGTGACTGAGTGAAATGTGATGCAGTGGCTGAGTGAAATGTGATGCAGTGGCTGAGTGAAATGGGATACAGTGGCTGAGTGAAATGGGATGCAGTGACTGATTGAAATGGGATGCAGTGACTTTGGGAAATGGGATGCAGTGGCTGAATGGAATGGGATCCAGGGCCTGAGGGAAATGGGATGCTGTGACTCAGTGGAATGGGATGCAGTGACTGAGGGAAAGGTGATTCAGTGACTGTGGGAAATGTCAAGCCGTGACTGAAGAAAGGAGATGCAGTGACTGAGTGAAATGGGAGGCAGTGACTGAGTGAAATGGGATGTAGTGGACGGAGTGAAATGGGATACCGTGGCTGAGTGAAATGGGAAGCAGTGACTGAGGGAAATGGGATGCAGTGACTGAGTGAAATGGGACGCAGTGACGGAGTGAAATGGGATGCAGTTACTGAATGAAATGGGATGTAGTGACTGAATGAAATGGGGTGCAGTGACTGAGTGAAATGGAATGCGGTGACTGTGGGGAATAGGGTGCGGTGACTAACGGAAACGGATGCACTGTCTCAGCTGAATAGTGTTCACTGTCTTCGTTAAATGGGATGCAGTGACTGAGGGAAAGGACATGCAGTGAATGTGGGAAATTGGATGCAGTGACTGAGGGAAATGGGAGGGAGTGACTGACTGAAATGGGAGGGAGTGACTGACTGAAATGGGAGGGAGTGACTGACTGAAATGGGAGGGAGTGACTGACTGAAATGTGAGGGAGTGACTGACTGAAATGTGAGGGAGTGACTGACTGAAATGTGAGGGAGTGACTGACTGAAATGTGAGGGAGTGACTGAGTGAATTGGGAGGCAGTGACTGAGTGAATTGGGAGGCAGTGACTGAGTGAATTGGGAGGCAGTGACTGAGTGAATTGGGAGGCAGTCACTGAGTGAAATGGGATGCACTCACTGAGTGAAATGGGATGCTGTGACTGATGGAAATGGGATGCTGTGACTGAGGTTAATGGGATGCAGTGACTGAGTGAAATGGGATGCAGTGACTGAGTGAAATGGGATGCAGTGACTGAGTGAAATGGGATGCAGTGACTGTGGGAAATGGGACGCAGTGACTGAGTGTAATGGGACGCAGTGACTGAGTGTAATGGGACGCAGTGACTGAGTGTAATGGGACGAATTGACTGAGTGTAAAGGGACGAATTGACTGAGTCAAATGGGACGCAGTCACTGAGTGAAATGGGATGCCGTGACTGAGTGAAATGTGATGCAGTGCCTGTGGAAACGGGATGCTGCGACTGAGGGTAATGGTATGCAGTGACTGTGGGAAATGGGATGCAGTGACTGAGTGAAATGGTATGCAGTGGCTGAATGGAATGGGATGCAGTGACTGAGGGAAAGGTGATTCAGTGACTGTGGGAAATGGCAAGCTGTGACTGAGGAAAGGAGATGCAGTGACTGTGGGAAATGGGACGCAATGACGGAGGGAAATGGGACGCAGTGACTGAGTGAAATGGGATGCAGTGGCTCAGTGAAATGGGATGCAGTGACTGAGGGAAATGGGATGCAGTGACTGAGGGAAATGGGACGCAGTGGCTGAGTGAAATCGGACGCATTGACTGAGTGAAATGGGACGCAGTGACCGAGTGAAACGGGGTGCAGTGACTGAGGGAAATGGGATGCAGTGACTGAGTGAAATGGCAGGCATTGACTGAGTGAAATGGCAGGCAGTGACTGAGTGAAATGGGAGGCAGTGACGGAGTGAAATGGGAGGCAGTGACGGAGTGAAATGGGATGCAGTGACGGAGTGAAATGGGATGCAGTGACTGAGTGAAATGGGATGCAGTTACTGAATGATATGGGATGTAGTGACTGAATGAAATGGGGTGCAGTGACTGAGGGAAATGGGTGCAGTGACTGAGGGAAGTGGGATGCAGTCACTGAGTGAAATGGGATGCAGTGATGGATGGTAATGGGATGCAGTGACTGAGGGAAATGGGATGCAGTGACGGAGTGAAATGGGATGCAGTGACTGAATGAAATGGGGTGCAGTGACTGAGTGAAATGGAATGCGGTGACTGTGGGGAATAGGGTGCGGTGACTAACGGAAACGGATGCACTGTCTCAGCTGAATAGTGTTCACTGTCTTCGTTAAATGGGATGCAGTGACTGAGGGAAAGGACATGCAGTGAATGTGGGAAATTGGATGCAGTGACTGACTGAAATGGGAGGGAGTGACTGACTGAAATGGGAGGGAGTGACTGACTGAAATGGGAGGGAGTGACTGAGTGAAATGGGAGGCAGTGACTGAGTGAAATGGGAGGCAGTGACTGAGTGAAGTGGGAGGCAGTGACTGCGTGAAGTGGGAGGCAGTGACTGCGTGAAGTGGGAGGCAGTGACTGCGTGAAGTGGGAGGCAGTGACTGCGTGAAGTGGGACGCAGTGACTGAGTGAAATGGGACGCAGTGACTGAGTGAAATGGGACGCAGTGACTGAGTGAAATGGGATGCAGTGAGTGAGGGTCATGGGATGCAGTGAGTGAGGGTCATGGGATGCAATGACTGAAGGAAATGGGATGCTGTGACTCAGTGAAATGGGATGCAATGACTGAGTGAATATGATGAAGTGGCTGAGTGAAATGGGATGCAGTGACTGAGTGAAATGGGATGCAGTGACTGAGGAAAATGTGATGCAGTGACTGTGGGGAATAGGGTGCGGTGACTGATGGAAATGGATTCACTGTCTCACTTGGATAGGATTCACTGTCTCTGTTAAATGGGAGGGAGTGACTGAGTGAAATGGGAGGGAGTGACTGAGTGAAATGGGAGGCAGTGACTGAGTGAAATGGGAGGCAGTGACTGAGTGAAATGGGATGCAGTGACTGAGTGAAATGGGAAGCAGTGAGTGAGGGTCATGGGATGCAATGACTGAAGGACATGGGATGCTGTGACTCAGTGAAATGGGATGCAATGACTGAGTGAATATGATGAAGTGGCTGAGTGAAATGGGATGCAGTGACTGAGTGAAATGGGATGCAGTGACTGAGTGAAATGGGATGCAGTGGTTGAGTGAAATGGGATGCAGTCGCAAAGTGAAATGGGATGCAGTGACTGAGTGAAATGGGATGCAGTGACTGAGTGAAATGGGATGCAGTGACTGAGGAAAATGTGATGCAGTGACTGAGGGAAAAGAGATGCAGTGACTGAGGGTAATGGGATGCACCGTCTCAGTTCAATGAGATTCATTGTCTCAGTTAAAAGGGACGCAGTGACTGAGTGAAATGGGACGCAGTGACTGAGGGAAATGTGATGCCGTGACTGTGGGGAATAGGGTGCGGTGACTGATGGAAATGGATTCACTGTCTCACTTGGATAGGATTCACTGTCTCTGTTAAATGGGTTGCAGTGACTGAGTGAAATGGGAGGGAGTGACTGAGGGAAAGGAGATGCAGTGAATGTGGGAAATGGGAGGCAGTGACTCAGGGAAATGGGAGGCAGTGACTGAGGAAATGGGTTGCAGTACCTGATGGAAATTGAATGCAGCGTCAGTCAGAAACGGGATACAGTGACTGAGGGAAATGGGATGCAGTGACTGAGGGAAATGGGATGCAGTGACTGAGGGAAATGGGATGCACTGAATGAGTGACATGAGATGCAGAGACTGATGGAAATTGCATGCAGTAAGAGAGTGACATGAGCTGCAGTGACTGAGTGAAATGGGTTGCAGTGACTGTGCAAGTGGGATGCAGTATCTGACGGAAATTTGATGAAGTGTCAGTGAGAAACGGGATGCAGTGACTGAGTGAAATGGGACGCAGTGACTGAGGGTAATGGGACGCACTGACTGAGGGAAATGAGATGCAGTGACTGAGTGAAATGGGGTGCAGTGACTGAGTGAAATGGGGTGCAGTGACTGAGGGAATTGGGATGCAGTGACTGAGTGAAATGGGATGCAGTGACTGAGGGAATTGGGATGCAGTGACTGAGTGAAATGGGATGCAGTGGTTGAGTGAAATGGGATGCAGTCGCAAAGTGAAATGGGATGCAGTGACTGAGTGAAATGGGATGCAGTGACTGAGTGAAATGGGATGCAGTGACTGAGGAAAATGTGATGCAGTGACTGAGGGAAAAGAGATGCAGTGACTGAGGGTAATGGGATGCACCGTCTCAGTTCAATGAGATTCATTGTCTCAGTTAAAAGGGACGCAGTGACTGAGTGAAAAGGGACGCAGTGACTGAGGGAAATGTGATGCCGTGACTGTGGGGAATAGGGTGCGGTGACTGATGGAAATGGATTCACTGTCTCACTTGGATAGGATTCACTGTCTCTGTTAAATGGGTTGCAGTGACTGAGTGAAATGGGAGGGAGTGACTGAGGGAAAGGAGATGCAGTGAATGTGGGAAATGGGAGGCAGTGACTCAGGGAAATGGGAGGCAGTGACTGAGGAAATGGGTTGCAGTACCTGATGGAAATTGAATGCAGCGTCAGTCAGAAACGGGATACAGTGACTGAGGGAAATGGGATGCAGTGACTGAGGGAAATGGGATGCAGTGACTGAGGGAAATGGGATGCACTGAATGAGTGACATGAGATGCAGAGACTGATGGAAATTGCATGCAGTAAGAGAGTGACATGAGCTGCAGTGACTGAGTGAAATGGGTTGCAGTGACTGTGCAAGTGGGATGCAGTATCTGACGGAAATTTGATGAAGTGTCAGTGAGAAACGGGATGCAGTGACTGAGTGAAATGGGACGCAGTGACTGAGGGTAATGGGACGCACTGACTGAGGGAAATGAGATGCAGTGACTGAGTGAAATGGGGTGCAGTGACTGAGTGAAATGGGGTGCAGTGACTGAGGGAATTGGGATGCAGTGACTGAGGGAATTGGGATGCAGTGACTGAGTGAAATGGGATGCAGTGACTGAGGGAATTGGGATGCAGTGACTGATTGTAATGGGATGCAGTGACTGAGTGAAATGGGACGCACTGACTGAGGGATATGGGATGCAGTGACTGAGTGCAATGTGATGCCGTGACTGTGGGGAATAGGGTGTGGTGACTGATGGAAGTGGATTCCCTGCCTGATTTGGACAGGTGTCACTGTCTCCTGCTCAGAGGGACTGGCCCCCGCAGCCATGACCCGCTCAGAGGGACTGGCCCCCGCAGCCAGATCCGCTCAGAGGGACTAGCCCCCGCAGCCCTGACCCGCTCACTGCGACTTGCCCCCTGCAGTCCTGACCCGCTCACAGGGACTGGCCCCCGCAGCCCTGACCCGCTCACAGGGACTGGCCACCACAGGCCTGAACCGCTCACTGCGACACTGCCCCCGGCAGCCCTGACCCGCTCAGAGCGACTTGCCCCCCGCAGCCCTGACCCGCTGACAGGGACATGCCCCCGCAGCCCTGACCCGCTCACAGGGACTTGCCCCCCGCAGCCCTGACCCGCTCACTGCGACACTGCCCCTCGCAGCCCTGACCCGCTCACTGCGACTTGCCCCCAGCACCACTGACCCGCTCACTGCGACTGGCCCCCCGCAGCCCTGACGCGATCACTGCGACTTGCCCTCCGCAGACCTGCCCCGCTCACTGCGACACTGCCCCCCGCAGCCCTGACCCGCTCACTGCGACTTGCTCCCCGCAGCCCTGACCCGCTCACAGGGACTTCCCCCCGCAGCCCTGACCTGCTCACTGCGACTTGCCCCCCCAGCCCTGACCCGCTCACTGCGACACTGCCCCCCGCAGCCCTGACCCGCTCACTGCGACACTGCCCCTCGCAGCCCTGACCCGCTGACAGGGGCTTGCCCCCGCAGCCCTGACCCGCTCTTGGCGACTGGCCACCCGCAGCCCTGACGCGCTCACTGCAACTTGCCCCCCGCAGACCTGATCCGCTCACTGCGACCTGCCCCCCTGCAGGCCTATCCCGCTGACAGGGTCCTGCCCCCCAGCAGTCCTATCCCACTGACAGGGACATGCCCCCGCAGCCCTGACCCGCTCACAGGGACTGGCCCCGCAGCTGTTACCTGCTCACAGGGACCGGCACCCTGCAACCATGACCCGCTCACTGCCACATTGCCCCCCGCACCCCTGACACGCTCGCTGCGACTTGCCCCCCGCAGCCCTGACCCGCTCACTGACACCTGCCCCCCGCAGACCTGTCCCGCTCACTGCGACTTCCCCCCGCAGTCCTGACCCGCTCTCTGCGACTTGCCCCCTGCAGTCCAGTCCCGCTGACAGGGACTTGCCCCCCGCAGTCCTGTCCCGCTGCCAGGGACTGGCCCCCGCAGCCCTGACCTGCTCACAGGGACTGGCCTCCCGCAGCCCTGACCCGCTCACTGCGACACTGCCCCCCGCAGCCCTGACCTGCACACTGTGACTTGCCCCCCGCAGCCCTGACCCGCTCACTGCGACTTGCCCCCCGCAGACCTGAACCGCTCTCTGCGACTTGCCCCCTGCAGACCTGACCCGCTCAGAGGGACTGGCCCCTGCAGCCCTGACCCGCTCACTGCAACTTGCCCCCTGCAGCCCTGACCCGCTCACAGGGCCTGGCCCCCGCAGCCGTGACCCGCTCAAAAGGACTGGCCCCCGCAGCCCTGACCCGCTCATTGCAACTTGCCCCCCGCAGTCCTGTCCCGCTGACTGCGACTTGCTCCCCGCAGACCTGACCCACTCAGTGCGATTTGCTCCCCGCAGCCCTGAACCGCTCACTGCGACTGGCCCCCCGCAGCCCTGACCCGCTCACTGCGACTTGCCCCCCGCACCGCTGACCCGCTGACAGGGACTTGCCCCCACAGCCCTTACCCGCTCACTGAGATGGGTCCCCGCAGCCCTGACGCGCTCACTGCGCCTTGCCCCCGGCAGTCCTCACCCGCTCAGGGGGACCGGCCCCCCGCAGCCCTGACCCGCTCACTGCGACCTGCCCCCCTGCAGTCCTGTCCCGCTGACCGGGACCGGCCCCCCTGCAGTCCTGTTCCGCTGACAAGGACATGCCCCCGCAGCCCTGACCCGCTCACAGGGACTGGCTCCCGCAGCCTTTACCCGCTCACAGGCACTGGCCCCCCGCAGCCCTGACCCGCTCACTGCGACATTGCCCCCCGCACCCCAGACCCGCTCACTGCGACTTTGTCCCCCGCACCCCAGACCCGCTCACTGCGACTTGTCCCCCGCAGCCCTGACCCGTGGACAGGGACTGGCCCCCGCAGCCCTGACCCGCTGACAGGGACTGGCCCCCGCAGCCCTGACCAGCTCACAGGGACTGGCACCCCGCAGCCCTGACCCGCTCACTGCGACTTGCCCCCCGCAGACCTGTCCCGCTCACTGTGACTTCCCCCCGCAGTCCTGACCCGCTCTCTGCGACTTGCCCCCCGCAGTCCAGTCCCGCTGACAGGGACTTGCCCCCCGCATTCCTGTCCCGCTGCCAGGGACTGGCCCCCGCAGCCCTGACCTGCTCACAGGGACAGGCCCCCCGCAGCCCTGACCTGCTCACTGCGACTTGCCCCCCGCAGCCCTGACGCGCTCACTGCGACTTGCCCCCCGCAGCCCTGACGCGCTCACTGCGACTTGCCCCCCGCAGTCCTGACCCGCTCACTGCGACTTGCCCCCCGCAGCCCTGACCCGCTCACTGCGACTTGCCTCCCGCAGACCTGAACCGCTCTCTGCGACTTGCCCCCTGCAGACCTGACCCGCTCAGAGGGACTGGCCCCCGCAGCCCTGACCCGCTCACTGCAACTTGTCCCCCGCAGAGCTGACCCGCTCACAGCGACCGACCCCCCGCCACCCTGACCCGCTCAGGGGGCCCGGCCCCCGGCAGCCCTGACCCGCTCACTGCGACTTGACCCCGGCAGCCCTGACCCGCTCACTGCGACTTGCACCCCTGCAGTCCTGTCCCGCTGACAAGGACATGCCCTCGCAGCCCTGACCCGCTCACAGGGACTGGCCCCCGCAGCCCTGACCCGCTCACTGCAACTTGTCCCCCGCAGAGCTGACCCGCTCACTGCGACTTGCACCCCTGCAGTCCTGTCCCGCTGACAAGGACATGCCCTCGCAGCCCTGAACCGCTCAGGGGGACCGGCCCCCCGCAGCCCTCACCCACTCACGGGGACAGGCCCCTCGCAGCCCTGACCCGCTCACTGCGACCTGCCCCCCTGCAGTTCTGTCCCGCTGACCGGGACCGTACCCGCTGCAGCCCTGTCCCGCTGACAAGGACATGCCCCCCCAGCCCTGACCCGCTCACAGGGACATCCCCCCGCAGCCCTGACCCGCTCACTGCGACTTGCCCCCCCAGCCCTGACCCGCTGAGGCGGACCGGCCCCCCCGCAGCCCTGACGCGCTCACTGGGACCGGCCCACCGCAGCCCTGACCCGCTCACTGCGCACTGCCCCCCGCAGCCCTGTCCCGCTCACTGCGACACTGCCCCCCGCAGCCCTGACCCGCTCACTGCGACACTGCCCCTCGCAGCCCTGACCCGCTGACAGGGGCTTGCCCCCGCAGCCCTGACCCGCTCTTTGCCACTGGCCACCCGCAGACCTGACCCACTCACTGCGACTTGCCCCCCGCAGACCTGACCCGCTCACTGCGACCTTGCCCCCCTGCAGGCCTGTCCCGCTGACAGGGACCTGCCCCCCAGCAGTCCTATCCCACTGACAGGGACATGCCCCCGCAGCCCTGACCCGCTCAAAGGGACTGGCCCCCGCAGCCGTTACCCGCTCACAGGGACCGGCACCCCGCAGCCATGACCCGCTCACTGCGACATTGCCCCCCGCACCCCTGACACGCTCACTGCGACTTTGCCCCCCGCACCCCAGACCCGCTCACTGCCACCTGCCCCCCGTAGCCCTGACCCGCTCACTGCCACCTGCCCCCCGCAGCCCTCTGCGGCGGACAGGGACTGGCCCCCGCAGTCCTGACCCGCTGACAGGGACTGGCACCCCGCAGTCCTGACCTGCTCACGGCGACTTGCCCCCCGCAGAGCTGACCCGCTCACTGCGACCTGCCCCCCGCCGCCCTCACCCGCTCAGGGGGCCCGGCCCCCGGCAGCCCTGACCCGCTCACTGCGACTTGCCCCCGGCAGCCCTGACCTGCTCACTGCGACTTGCCCCCCGCAGTCCTGTCCCGCTGACAGGGATTTGCCCCCGCGGCCCTCAACCGCTCACTGCGACTGGCCCCAAACCGCCCTGACCCGCTCACTGCGATTTGCCCCCCGCAGCCCTGACCCGCTCACTGCGACCTGCCCCCCGCAGCCCTGTCCCGCTCACGGGGTCCGACCCCCCGCAGCCCTGACCCGCTCACTGCGACACTGCCCCCCGCACCCCTGACCCGCTGACAGGGGCTTGCCCCCGCAGCCCTGACCCGCTCACTGCGACTGCTCCCCCGCAGCCCTGACGCGCTCACTGCGACTTGCCCCCGACGACCTGACCCGCTCACTGCGACTTGCCCCCCGCAGTCCTCACCCGCTGAGGGGGACCGTCCCCCCGCAGCCCTGACCCGCTCACTGCGACCTGCCCCCCTGCAGTCCTGTCCCTCTGACCGGGACCGGCCCCCTTGCTGTCCTGTCCCGCTGACAAGGACATGCCCCCGCAGCCCTGACCCGCTCACAGGGACTGGCCCCCTCTGCCCTCACCTGCTCACAGGCACTGGCCCCCCGCAGCCCTGACCCGCTCACTGCGACATTGCCCCTGGACATCACTGCTGTTTGGGGTCCTGCCATTAACTGTGTATCCCTTTCCTTAACACTTGGTCTCCTAAAATGTAACACCTCATGCCTGCCCAGATTAAATTCCATCGGCCATTTCTCCGCTCATGTTTGCAATTGGTCTGTATCTTGCTGTCCGCACCCCAGACCCGCCCACTGCGACTTGCCCACTGCGACTTGCCCCCTGCGACTTGCCCCCTGCAGCCCTGACCCGCTCAAAGAGCCTGCCCCCGCAGCCCTGACCTGCTCACAGGGAATGGCCCCCACAGCCCTGACCAGCTCACTGCGACACTGCCCCCCGCAGCCCTGACCCGCTGACTGCGACTTGCCCCCCGCAACCCTGACCTGCTCACTGCGACTTGCCCCCCCCAGCCCTGACCCGCTCACTGGGACCGGCCCCCCGCAGCCCTGACCCGCTCACTGCGCACTGCCCCCCGCAGCCCTGACCCGCTCACTGCGACACTGCCCCCCGCTGCCCTGACCCGCTCACTGCGACACTGCCCCTCGCAGCCCTGACCCGCTGACAGTGGCTGGCTCCTGCAGCCCTGACCCGCTCTCTGCGACTGGCCCCCCGCAGCCCTGATCCGCTCACTGCGACTTACCCCCCCCGCAGCCCTGACCCGCTTACTGCGACTTGCCGCCCGCAGCTCTGACCCGCTCAGAGGGACTGGCTCCCGCAGCCCTGACCCGCTCACAGGGACAGGCCCCCCGCAGCCCTGACCTGCTTACTGCGACTTGCCCCCCTCTGCCCTGACCCGCTCACTGCGACTTGCCCCCCACAGACCTGACCCGCTCACTGCGACTTGCCCCCCGCAGCCCTGACCCGCTCACTGCGACTTGCCCCCCGCAGTCCTGACCTGCTCACTGCAACTGTCCCCCGCAGCCCTGTCCCGCTGACAGGGACTTGCCCCCACAGCCCTGACCCGCTCACTGCGACTTGCCCCCCCGCAGCCCTGACCCGCTCAGAGGGACTGCCCCCCGCAACCCTGACCAGCTCAGATGGACTGGCCCCGCAGCCCTGACCCGCTCAGAGGGACTGGCCCCGCAGCCCTGACCCGCTCACAGGGACTAGCCCCCCGCAGCCCTGACCCGCTTACTGCGACTTGCCCCCCGCTGCCCTCACCCACTGTCTGCGTCTTGCCCCCCGCTGACCTGACCCACTCACTGCGACTTGCCCCCCGCAGCCCTGACCCGCTCACTGCAACTTGCTCCCCGCAGACCTGACCCGCTGACTGCGACTTGCCCCCCGCAGTCCTGTCCCGCTGACAGGGACTGGCCCCCGCAGACCTGACCCTATCACTGCGACTTGCCGCCCGCAGTCCTGACCCGCTCACTGCGACTTGCCCCCCGCAGTCCTGTCCCGCTGACAGGGACTGGCCCCCCGCAGTCCTGTCCCGCTGACAGGGACTGGCCCCCCGCAGTCCTGACCTGCTGACAGGGACTCGCCCCCCGCAGTTCTGTCCCGCTGACAGGGACTCGCCCCCGCAGCCCTGACCCGCTCACTGCGACACTGCCCCCCGCAGTCCTCACCCGCTCACTGCCTCTAGCCCCCCGCAGCCCTCACCCGCTCACTGCGACTTGCCTCCCGCAGACCTGACCCGCTCAATGCAACTTGCCCCCCGCAGCCCTGACCCGCTGTCAGGGACTGGCCCCCGCAGCCCTGACCTGCTCACAGGGACTGGCCCCCCGCAGTCCTGACCCGCTCACTGCGACTTGCCCCCCGCAGTCCTGTCCCGCTGACAGGGACTCGCCCCCGCAGCCCTCACCCGCTCACTGCGACTTGCCCCCCGCAGACCTGACCCGCTCAGTGCGACTTGGCCGCCGCAGCCCTGACCCGCTGACAGGCACTTGCCCCCGCAGCCCTGACCCACTCACTGCGACTGGCCCCCCGCAGCCCTTACCCGCTCAGGGGAACCGGCCCCCCGCAGCCCTGACTCGCTCACAGGGAACCGGCCCCCCGCAGCCCTGACTCGCTCACAGGGACTGGCCCCCCCGCAGCCCAGACCCGCTAACAGACTCTTGTGCTTTGCAGTCCTGTCCCGCTGACAGGAACTTGCCCCCGCAGTCCTGACCCGCTCACTGCGACTTGCCCCCCGCAGTCCTGTCCCGCTGACAGGAACTTGCCCCGCGCAGCCCTGACCCGCTGAGAAGGACTGGCCCCCGCAGCCTTGACCCGCTTACTGCGACTTGCCCCCCGCTGCCCTGACCCGCTCACTGCGACTTGCCCCCCGCAGTCCAGTCCCGCTGACAGGGACCAGCACCTTGCAGTCCTGTCCCGCAGACAGGCACTTGCCCCGCGCAGCCCTGACCCGCTGAGAAGGACTGGCCCCCGCAGCCATGACCCGCTCACTGCGACTTGCCCCCCGCTGCCCTGACCCGCTCACAGGGACTGGCCCGCCGCAGCCCTGACCCGCTCACAGGGACTGGCCCTCCGCAGCCCTGACCCGCTCACTGCGACTTGCCCCCCGCAGTCCTGACCCGCTCACTGCGACTTGCCCCCCGCAGCCCTGACCCGCTCACTGCAACTTGCTCCCCGCAGACCTGACCCGCTGACTGCGACTTGCCCCCGCAGCCGTAACCCGCTTACTGCGACTTGCCCCCTGCAGTCCTGACCCCCTCACAGGGACTGGCCCCCGCAGCCCTTACCCGCTCATTGCAACTTTCCCCCCACAGTCCTGTCCCGCTGAACAGAGACTTGCCCCTGCAGCCCTGACCCGCTCACTGCGACTTGCCCCCGCTGCCCTGACCCGCTCACTGCGCCTTGCCCCCCGCAGCCCTGACCCGCTCAGAGGGACTGGCCCCCGCAGCCCTGACCTGCTCAGAGGGACTGGCCCCCTGCAGCCCTGACCCGCTTCCTGCGAGTTGGCCCCCGCAGACCTGACCCGCTGACTGCGACTTGCCCCCCGCTGCCCTGACCCGCTGACTGCGACTTCCCCTCCGCCGACCTGACCCGCTGACTGCAACTTGCCCCCCGCAGTCCTGTCCCGCTGACAGGGACTTGCCCCCGCAGCCCTGACCCACTCGCTGCGACTTGCCCCCCTCTGCCCTGACACGCTCACTGCTACTTGCCCCCTGCCGCCCTGACCCACTCACTGCGACATTGCCCCCCGCACCCCAGACCCGCTCACTGCGACTTCCCATCGCAGCCCTGACCCGGTCAGAGGGACTGCCCCCCGCAGCCCTGACCCGCTCACAGGGACTGACCCCCGCAGCCGTGACCCGCTCACTGCGACTTGCCCCCCGCACCCCTGACCCGCTGACAGGGGCTTGCCCCCGCAGCCCTGACCCGCTCACTGCGACTGCTCCCCCGCAGCCCTGACACGCTCACTGCGACTTGCCCCCGACGACCTGACCCGCTCACTGCGACTTGCCCCCCGCAGTCCTCACCCGCTGAGGGGGACCGTCCCCCCGCAGCCCTGACCCGCTCACTGCGACCTGCCCCCCTGCAGTCCTGTCCCTCTGACCGGGACCGGCCCCCTTGCTGTCCTGTCCCGCTGACAAGGACATGCCCCCGCAGCCCTGACCCGCTCACAGGGACTGGCCCCCTCTGCCCTCACCTGCTCACAGGCACTGGCCCCCCGCAGCCCTGACCCGCTCACTGCGACATTGCCCCTGGACATCACTGCTGTTTGGGGTCCTGCCATTAACTGTGTATCCCTTTCCTTAACACTTGGTCTCCTAAAATGTAACACCTCATGCCTGCCCAGATTAAATTCCATCGGCCATTTCTCCGCTCATGTTTACAATTGGTCTGTATCTTGCTGTCCGCACCCCAGACCCGCCCACTGCGACTTGCCCACTGCAGCCCTGACCCGCTCAAAGAGCCTGCCCCCGCAGCCCTGACCTGCTCACAGGGAATGGCCCCCACAGCCCTGACCAGCTCACTGCGACACTGCCCCCCGCAGCCCTGACCCGCTGACTGCGACTTGCCCCCCGCATCCCTGACCTGCTCACTGCGACTTGCCCCCCCCAGCCCTGACCCGCTCACTGCGACACTGCCCCCCGCTGCCCTGACCCGCTCACTGCGACACTGCCCCTCGCAGCCCTGACCCGCTGACAGTGGCTGGCTCCTGCACCCCTGACCCGCTCTCTGCGACTGGCCCCCCGCAGCCCTGATCCGCTCACTGCGACTTACCCCCCCCCGCAGCCCTGACCCGCTTACTGCGACTTGCCGCCCGCAGCCCTGACCCGCTCAGAGGGACTGGCTCCCGCAGCCCTGACCCGCTCACAGGGACAGGCCCCCCGCAGCCCTGACCTGCTTACTGCGACTTGCCCCCCTCTGCCCTGACCCTCTCACTGCGACTTGCCCCCCACAGACCTGACCCGCTCACTGCGACTTGCCCCCCGCAGCCCTTACCCGCTCACCGCGACTTGCTCCCCGCAGACCTGACCCGCTCACTGCAATTTGCCCCACGCACTCCTGACCCGCTCACAGTGACTGGCCCCCGCAGCCCTGACCCGCTCACTGCGACTAGGGCCACGCAGCCCTGACCCGCTCACTGCGACTTGCCCCCCGCAGACCTGTCCCGCTCACTGCGACTTGCCCCCGCAGTCCTGACCCGCTCACTGCGACTTGCCCCCCGCAGTCCTGTCCCGCTGACAGGGACTTCCCCCCCGCAGTCCTGTCCCTCTCACAGGGACTGGCCCCCCGCAGCCCTGACCCGCTGACAGGGACTGGCCCCCCGCAGCCCTGACCCGCTCACAGGGACTGGCCCCCGCAGCCCTGACCCGCTCACTGCGACTTGTCTCCCGCAGACCTGACCCAATCACAGCGACTTGCCCCCCGCAGTTCTGTCCTGGTGACAGGGACTTGCCCCCCGCAGTCCTGTCCTGGTGACAGGGACTCGCCCCTGCAGCCCTGACCCGCTCACTGCTACTTTGCCCCCGCAGCCCTGACCCGCTCACGGGGACCGGCCTCCCGCAGCCCTGACCCGCTCAGTGCGACACTGCCCCCCTCTGTCCTGACCAGCTCAGTGCGACTTGCCCCCGCAGCCCTGACCCACTCACTGCGACTGGCCCCCCGCAGCCCTGTCCCGCTGACAGGGGCTGGCCCCCGCAGCCCTGACCCGCTCACAGCGACTGGCCCCCGCAGCCCTGACCCGCTCACAGCGACTGACCCCCGCAGCCGTAACCCGCTTACTGCGACTTGCCCCCTGCAGTCCTGACCCCCTCACAGGGACTGGCCCCCGCAGCCCTTACCCGCTCATTGCAACTTTCCCCCCACAGTCCTGTCCCGCTGAACAGAGACTTGCCCCTGCAGCCCTGACCCGCTCACTGCGACTTGCCCCCGCTGCCCTGACCCGCTCACTGCGCCTTGCCCCCCGCAGCCCTGACCCGCTCAGAGGGACTGGCCCCCGCAGCCCTGACCTGCTCAGAGGGACTGGCCCCCCGCAGCCCTGACCCGCTTCCTGCGAGTTGGCCCCCGCAGACCTGACCCGCTGACTGCGACTTGCCCCCCGCTGCCCTGACCCGCTGACTGCGACTTCCCCCCCTGCCGACCTGACCCGCTGACTGCAACTTGCCCCCCGCAGTCCTGTCCCGCTGACAGGGACTTGCCCCCGCAGCCCTGACCCGCTCACTGCGACTTGTCCCCCTCTGCCCTGACACGCTCACTGCTACTTGCCCCCTGCCGCCCTGACCCGCTCACTGCGACATTGCCCCCCGCACCCCAGACCCGCTCACTGCGACTTCCCATCGCAGCCCTGACCCGGTCAGAGGGACTGCCCCCCGCAGCCGTGACCCGCTCACAGGGACTGACCCCCGCAGCCGTGACCCGCTCACAGGGACTGGCCCCCGCAGCCGTAACCCCCTCACAGGGACTGGCCCCCGCAGCCCTGACCTGCTCACTGCAACTTGCCCCCCGCAGTCCTGTCCCGTTGACAGGGACTTGCCCCTGCAGCCCTGACCCGCTCACTGCGACTGGCCCCCTGCAGCCCTGATCCACTCACTGCGACTTGCCCCCCGCTGCCCTGACCCGCTCACTGCGCCTTGCCCCCCGCAGCCCTGACCCGCTCAGAGGGACTGGCCCCCGCAGCCCTGACCCGCTCAGAGGGACTGGCCCCCCGCAGCCCTGACCCGCTTACTGCGAGTTGGCCCCCGCAGCCCTGACCCGCTTACTGCGAGTTGGCCCCCGCAGACCTGACCCGCTCACTGCGACTTGCCCCCCGTAGTCCTGACCCGCGCACTGCGACTTGCCCCCCGCAGCCCTGACCCGCTCAGAGGGACTGGCCCCCGCAGCCCTGACCTGCTCACAGGGACTGGCCCCCGCAGCCCTGACCCGCTCAGAGGGACTGGCCCCCGCAGCCCTGACCCGCTCAGAGGGACTGGCCCCCCGCAGCCCTGACCCGCTTACTGCGAGTTGGCCCCCGCAGCCCTGACCCGCTTACTGCGAGTTGGCCCCCGCAGACCTGACCCGCTCACTGCGACTTGCCCCCCGTAGTCCTGACCCGCGCACTGCGACTTGCCCCCCGCAGCCCTGACCCGCTCAGAGGGACTGGCCCCCGCAGCCCTGACCTGCTCACAGGGACTGGCCCCCGCAGCCCTGACCCGCTCACTGCAATTTGCCCCCCGCACTCCTGACCCGCTCACAGTGACTGGCCCCCGCAGCCCTGACCCGCTCACTGTGACTTGCATCCCGCAGCCCTGACCCGCTCACTGCGACTTGCCCGCCGCAGACCTGTCCCGCTCACTGCGACTTCCCCCCGCAGTCCTGACCCGCTCACTGCGACTTGCCCCCCGCATTCCTGTCCCGCTGACAGGGACTTCCCCCCCGCAGTCCTGTCCCTCTCACAGGGACTGGCCCCCCGCAGCCCTGACCCGCTGACAGGGACTGGCCCCCCGCAGCCCTGACCCGCTCACTGCGACTTGTCCCCCGCAGACCTGACCCTATCACTGCGACTTGCCCCCCGCAGTCCTGTCCTGATGACAGGGACTTGCCCCCCGCAGTCCTGTCCTGGTGACAGGGACTCGCCCCTGCAGCCCTGACCCGCTCACGGGGACCGGCCCCCCCACAGCCCTGACCCGCTCACGGGGACCGGCCCCCCGCAGCCCTGACCCGCTCAGTGCGACACTGCCCCCCTCTGTCCTGACCAGCTCAGTGCGACTTGCCCCCGCAGCCCTGACCCACTCACTGCGACTGGCCCCCCGCAGCCCTGACCCGCTCACAGGGACTTGCCCCTTGCAGTCCTGTCCCGCTGACCGGGACTTGCTCCTTGCAGCCCTGACCCGCTGAGAAGGACTGGTCCCCGCAGCCCTGACCCGTTCACTGCGACTTGCCCCCCGCAGTCCTGACCCGCTCACTGCGACTTGCCCCCCGCAGTCCTGTCCCGCTGACAGGGACTTGCCCCTTGCAGTCCTGTCCCGCTGACAGGAACTTGCCCCCACAGCCCTGACCCGCCCACTGCGACTTGCCCCCCGCAGCCCTGACCCACTCACTGCGACTTGCCCCCCGCAGCCCTGACCCGCTCACAGGGACTTGCCCCTTGCAGTCCTGTCCCGCTGACAAGATCTTGCCCCCGCAGCCCTGACCCGCTCACTGCGACTTGCCCCCCGCAGCCCTGACTCGCTCACAGGGACTTGCCCCTTGCTGTCCTCTCCTGCTGACAGGGACTTCCCCCCGCAGCCTTGACCCGCTTACTGCGACTTGCCCCCCGCAGCCTTGACCCGCTTACTGCGACTTGCCCCCCGCTGCCCTGACCCGCTCACTGCGACTTGCCCCCCCGCAGACTTAACCCGCTCACTGCCACCTGCCACCCGCAGTCCAGTCCCGCTGACAGGGACCTGCCCCTTGCAGTCCTGTCCCGCAGACAGGGACTTGCCCCCGCAGCCATGACCCGCTCACTGTGACTTGCCCCCGCTGCCCTGACCCGCTCACAGGGACTGGCCCGCCGCAGCCCTGACCCGCTCACAGGGACTGTCCGCCGCAGCCCTGACTCGCTCACAGGGTCTGGCCCCCCGCAGCCCTGACCTGCTCACTGCGACACTGCCCCCTGCAGCCCTGACCCGCTCACCGCGACTTGCTCCCCGCAGACCTGACCCGCTCACTGCAATTTGCCCCCCGCACTCCTGACCTGCTCACAGCGACTGGCCCCCGCAGCCCTGACCCGCTCACTGCAACTTGCCCCCCGCAGACCTTTCCCGCTCACTGCGACTTGCCCCCTGCAGTCCTGACCCGCTCACTGCAACTTGCCCCCCGCATTCCTGTCCCGCTGACAGGGGCTGGCCCCCGCAGCCCTGACCCGCTCACAGGAACTGGCCCCCCCGCAGCCCTGACACGCTCACTGCGACTTTCCCCCCGCAGCCCTGACCCTCTCACAGGGACTGGCCCCCCGCAGCCCTGACCCGCTCACTGCGACTTGCCCCCCGCAGCCCTGACCCGCTCACAGGGATTGGCCCCCGCAGCCCTGACCCGCTCACAGGGATTGGCCCCCGCAGCCCTGACCCGCTCACTGCGACTTGCCCCCCGCAGCCCTGACCCGCTCACTGCGACTTGCCCCCCGCAGTCCTGACCCGCTTCCTGCGACTTGCCCCCCGCAGTCCTGACCCGCTCACTGCGACTTGCCCCCTGCAATCCTGACCCCCTCACAGGGACTGGCCCCCGCAGCCCTTACACGCTCATTGCAACTTGCCCCCCGCAGTCCTGTCCCGCTGAACAGAGACTTGCCCCTGCAGCCCTGACCCGCTCACTGCGACTTGCCCCCGCTACCCTGACCCGCTCACTGCGCCTTGCCCCCCGCAGCCCTGACCCGCTCAGAGGGTCTGGCCCCCGCAGCCCTGACCTGCTCAGAGGGACTGGCCCCCCGCAGCCCTGACCGGCTTCCTGCGAGTTGGCCCCCGCAGACCTGACCCGCTGACTGCGACTTGCCCCCCGCTGCCCTGACCCGCTCACTGCGACTTCCCCCCCACCGTCCTGACCCGCTGACTGCGACTTGCCCCCCGCAGTCCTGTCCCGCTGACAGGGACTTGCCCCCGCAGCCCTGACCCGCTCAGTGCGACACTGCCCCCCTCTGTCCTGACCAGCTCAGTGCGACATGCCCCCGCAGCCCTGACCCACTCACTGCGACTGGCCCCCCGCAGCCCTGTCCCGCTGACAGGGGCTGGCCCCCGCAGCCCTGACCCGCTCACAGCGACTGGCCCCCGCAGCCCTGACCCGCTCACAGGGACTGGCCCCCGTAGCCCTAACCCGCTTACTGCGACTTGCCCCCTGCAGTCCTGACCCCCTCACAGGGACTGGCCCCCGCAGCCCTTACCCGCTCATTGCAACTTTCCCCCCACAGTCCTGTCCCGCTGAACAGAGACTTGCCCCTGCAGCCCTGACCCGCTCACTGCGACTTGCCCCCGCTGCCCTGACCCGCTCACTGCGCCTTGCCCCCCGCAGCCCTGACCCGCTCAGAGGGACTGGCCCCCGCAGCCCTGACCTGCTCAGAGGGACTTGCCCCCCGCAGCCCTGACCCGCTTCCTGCGAGTTGGCCCCCGCAGACCTGACCCGCTGACTGCGACTTCCCCCCCCGCCGACCTGATCCGCTGACTGCAACTTGCCCCCCGCAGTCCTGTCCCGCTGACAGGGACTTGCCCCCGCAGCCCTGACCCGCTCGCTGCGACTTGCCCCCCTCTGCCCTGACACGCTCACTGCTACTTGCCCCCTGCCGCCCTGACCCACTCACTGCGACATTGCCCCCCGCACCCCAGACCCGCTCACTGCCACTTCCCATCGCAGCCCTGACCCGGTCAGAGGGACTGCCCCCCGCAGCCCTGACCCGCTCACAGGGACTGGCCCCCGCAGCCGTGACCCGCTCACAGGGACTGGCCCCCGCAGCCGTGACCCGCTCACAGGGACTGGCACCCCGCAGCCCTGATCCGCTCACTGCGACTTGCCCCCCGCAGCCCTGACCCGCTCATAGGGCCTGGCCCCCGCAGCCGTAACTCCCTCACAGGGACTGGCCCCCGCAGCCCTGACCTGCTCACTGCAACTTGCCCCCCGCAGTCCTGTCCCGCTGACAGGGACTTGCCCCTGCAGCCCTGACCCGCTCACTGCGACTGGCCCCCTGCAGCCCTGATCCACTCACTGCGACTTGCCCCCCGCAGCCCTGACCCGCTCACTGCGCCTTGCCCCCCGCAGCCCTGACCCGCTCAGAGGGACTGGCCCCCGCAGCCCTGACCCGCTCAGAGGGACTGGCCCCCCGCAGCCCTGACCCGCTTACTGCGAGTTGGCCCCCGCAGCCCTGACCCGCTTACTGCGAGTTGGCCCCCGCAGACCTGACCCGCTCACTGCGACTTGCCCCCCGTAGTCCTGACCCGCGCACTGCGACTTGCCCCCCGCAGCCCTGACCCGCTCAGAGGGACTGGCCCCCGCAGACCTGACCTGCTCACAGGGACTGGCCCCCGCAGCCCTGACCCGCTCACTGCAATTTGCCCCCCGCACTCCTGACCCGCGCACTGCGACTTGCATCCCGCAGCCCTGACCCGCTCACTGCGACTTGCCCCCCGCAGACCTGTCCCGCTCACTGCGACTTGCCCCCGCAGTCCTGACCCGCTCACTGCGACTTGCCCCCCGCATTCCTGTCCCGCTGACAGGGACTTCCCCCCCGCAGTCCTGTCCCTCTCACAGGGACTGGCCCCCCGCAGCCCTGACCCGCTGACAGGGACTGGCCCCCCGCAGCCCTGACCCGCTCACTGCGACTTGCCCCCCGCAGTCCTGTCCTGATGACAGGGACTTGCCCCCCGCAGTCCTGTCCTGGTGACAGGGACTCGCCCCTGCAGCCCTGACCCGCTCACGGGGACCGGCCCCCCCACAGTCCTGACCCGCTCACGGGGACCGGCCCCCCGCTGCCCTGACCCGCTCAGTGCGACACTGCCCCCCTCTGTCCTGACCAGCTCAGTGCGACTTGCCCCCGCAGCCCTGACCCACTCACTGCGACTGGCCCCCCGCAGCCCTGACCCGCTCACAGGGACTTGCCCCTTGCAGTCCTGTCCCGCTGACCGGGACTTGCTCCTTGCAGCCCTGACCCGCTGAGAAGGACTGGTCCCCGCAGCCCTGACCCGTTCACTGCGACTTGCCCCCCGCAGTCCTGACCCGCTCACTGCGACTTGCCCCCCGCAGTCCTGTCCCGCTGACAGGGACTTGCCCCTTGCAGTCCTGTCCCGCTGACAGGAACTTGCCCCCACAGCCCTGACCCGCCCACTGCGACTTGCCCCCCGCAGCCCTGACCCACTCACTGCGACTTGCCCCCCGCAGCCCTGACCCGCTCACAGGGACTTGCCCCTTGCAGTCCTGTCCCGCTGACAAGATCTTGCCCCCGCAGCCCTGACCCGCTCACTGCGACTTGCCCCCCGCAGCCCTGACTCGCTCACAGGGACTTGCCCCTTGCTGTCCTGTCCTGCTGACAGGGACTTCCCCCCCGCAGCCCTCACCCGCTCAGAGGGACTGGCCCCCGCAGCCTTGACCCGCTTACTGCGACTTGCCCCCCGCTGCCCTGACCCGCTCACTGCGACTTGCCCCCCCGCAGACTTAACCCACTCACTGCCACCTGCCACCCGCAGTCCATTCCCGCTGACAGGGACCTGCCCCTTGCAGTCCTGTCCCGCAGACAGGGACTTGCCCCCGCAGCCATGACCCGCTCACTGTGACTTGCCCCCCGCTGCCCTGACCCGCTCACAGGGACTGGCCCGCCGCAGCCCTGACCCGCTCACAGGGACTGTCCGCCGCAGCCCTGACTCGCTCACAGGGTCTGGCCCCCCGCAGCCCTGACCTGCTCACTGCGACACTGCCCCCTGCAGCCCTGACCCGCTCACCGCGACTTGCTCCCCGCAGACCTGACCCGCTCACTGCGACTTGCCCCCCGCAGACCTTTCCCGCTCACTGCGACTTGCCCCCTGCAGTCCTGACCCGCTCACTGCAACTTGCCCCCCGCATTCCTGTCCCGCTGACAGGGGCTGGCCCCCGCAGCCCTGACCCGCTCACAGGAACTGGCCCCCCGCAGCCCTGACACGCTCACTGCGACTTTCCCCCCGCAGCCCTGACCCGCTCACAGGGACTGGCCCCCCGCAGCCCTGACCCGCTCACTGCGACTTGCCCCCCGCAGCCCTGACCCGCTCACAGGGATTGGCCCCCGCAGCCCTGACCCGCTCACTGCGACTTGCCCCCCGCAGCCCTGACCCGCTCACTGCGACTTGCCCCCCGCAGTCCTGACCCGCTCACTGCGACTTGCCCCCTGCAATCCTGACCCCCTCACAGGGACTGGCCCCCGCAGCCCTTACACGCTCATTGCAACTTGCCCCCCGCAGCCCTGACCCGCTCAGAGGGTCTGGCCCCCGCAGCCCTGACCTGCTCAGAGGGACTGGCCCCCCGCAGCCCTGACCCGCTTCCTGCGAGTTGGCCCCCGCAGACCTGACCCGCTGACTGCGACTTGCCCCCCGCTGCCCTGACCCGCTCACTGTGACTTCCCCCCCACCGTCCTGACCCGCTGACTGCGACTTGCCCCCCGCAGTCCTGTCCCGCTGACAGGGACTTGCCCCCGCAGCCCTGACCCGCTCACTGCGACTTGCCCCCCTCTGCCCTGACACGCTCACTGCTACTTGCCCCCTGCTGCCCTGACCCACTCACTGCGACATTGCCCCCCGCACCCCAGACCCGCTCACTGCGACTTCCCATCGCAGCCCTGACCCGGTCAGAGGGACTGCCCCCCGCAGCCGTGACCCGCTCACAGGGACTGGCCCCCGCAGCCGTGACCCGCTCACAGGGACTGGCCCCCGCAGCCGTGACCCGCTCACAGGGACTGGCCCCCGCAGACGTGACCCGCTCACAGGGACTGGCACCCCGCAGCCCTGACCCGCTCACTGCGACTTGCCCCCCGCAGCCCTGACCCGCTCACAGGGCCTGGCCCCCGCAGCCGTAACCCCCTCACAGGGACTGGCCCTCGCAGCCCTGACCTGCTCACAGGGACTGGCACCCTGCAGCCCTGACCCGCTCACTGCGACTTGCCCCCCGCAGTCCTGTCCCGCTGACAGGGACTTGCCCCTTGCAGTCCTGTCCCGCTGACAGGAACTTGCCCCCGCAGCCCTGACCCGCCCACTGCGACTTGCCCCCCGCAGCCCTGACCCGCTCACTGCGACTTGCCCCCCGCAGCCCTGACCCGCTCACAGGGACTTGCCCCTTGCAGTCCTGTCCCGCTGACAAGATCTTGCCCCCGCAGCCCTGACCCGCTCACTGCGACTTGCCCCCCGCAGCCCTGACTCGCTCACAGGGACTTGCCCCTTGCTGTCCTGTCCTGCTGACAGGGACTTCCGCCCGCAGCCCTGACCCGCTCAGAGGGACTGGCCCCCGCAGCCCTGACCCGCTCACAGGGACTGGCCCCCCGCAGCCCTGACCCGCTCACTGCGACTTGCCCCCCGCAGCCCTGACCCGCTCACAGGGATTGGCCCCCGCAGCCCTGACCCGCTCACAGGGATTGCCCCCCGCAGCCCTGACCCGCTCACTGCGACTTGCCCCCCGCAGCCCTGACCCGCTCACTGCGACTTGCCCCCCGCAGTCCTGACCCGCTCACTGCGACTTGCCCCCCGCAGTCCTGACCCGCTCACTGCGACTTGCCCCCTGCAGTCCTGACCCCCTCACAGGGACTGGCCCCCGCAGCCCTGACCCGCTGACAGGGACTTGCCCCCCGCAGCCCTGACCCGCTCACTGCGACTTGTCCCCCGCAGACCTGACCCTATCACTGCGACTTGCCCCCCGCAGTCCTGTCCTGATGACAGGGACTTGCCCCCCGCAGTCCTGTCCTGGTGACAGGGACTCGCCCCTGCAGCCCTGACCCGCTCACGGGGACCGGCCCCCCCACAGCCCTGACCCGCTCACGGGGACCGGCCCCCCGCAGCCCTGACCCATTCAGTGCGACACTGCCCCCCTCTGTCCTGACCAGCTCAGTGCGACTTGCCCCCGCAGCCCTGACCCACTCACTGCGACTGGCCCCCCGCAGCCCTGACCCGCTCACAGGGACTTGCCCCTTGCAGTCCTGTCCCGCTGACCGGGACTTGCTCCTTGCAGCCCTGACCCGCTGAGAAGGACTGGTCCCCGCAGCCCTGACCCGTTCACTGCGACTTGCCCCCCGCAGTCCTGACGCGCTCACTGCGACTTGCCCCCCGCAGTCCTGTCCCGCTGACAGGGACTTGCCCCTTGCAGTCCTGTCCCGCTGACAGGAACTTGCCCCCGCAGCCCTGACCCGCCCACTGCGACTTGCCCCCCGCAGTCCTGACCCGCTCACTGCGACTTGCCCCCTGCAGCCCTGACCCGCTCACAGGGACTTGCCCCTTGCAGTCCTGTCCCGCTGACAAGATCTTGCCCCCGCAGCCCTGACCCGCTCACTGCGACTTGCCCCCCTTGCTGTCCTGACTCGCTCACAGGGACTTGCCCCTTGCTGTCCTGTCCTGCTGACAGGGACTTCCCCCCGCAGCCCTCACCCGCTCAGAGGGACTGGCCCCCGCAGCCTTGACCCTCTTACTGCGACTTGCCCCCCGCTGCCCTGACCCGCTCTCTGCCACCTGCCACCCGCAGTCCAGTCCCGCTGACAGGGACCTGCCCCTTGCAGTCCTGTCCCGCAGACAGGGACTTGCCCCCGCAGCCATGACCCGCTCACTGTGACTTGCCCCCCGCTGCCCTGACCCCCTCACAGGGACTGGCCCCCGCAGCCCTGACCCGCTCACAGGGACTTGCCCCTTGCAGTCCTGTCCCGCTGACCGGGACTTGCTCCTTGCAGCCCTGACCCGCTGAGAAGGACTGGTCCCCGCAGCCCTGACCCGTTCACTGCGACTTGCCCCCCGCAGTCCTGACGCGCTCACTGCGACTTGCCCCCCGCAGTCCTGTCCCGCTGACAGGGACTTGCCCCTTGCAGTCCTGTCCCGCTGACAGGAACTTGCCCCCGCAGCCCTGACCCGCCCACTGCGACTTGCCCCCCGCAGTCCTGACCCGCTCACTGCGACTTGCCCCCTGCAGCCCTGACCCGCTCACAGGGACTTGCCCCTTGCAGTCCTGTCCCGCTGACAAGATCTTGCCCCTGCAGCCCTGACCCGCTCACTGCGACTTGCCCCCCTTGCTGTCCTGACTCGCTCACAGGGACTTGCCCCTTGCTGTCCTGTCCTGCTGACAGGGACTTCCCCCCGCAGCCCTCACCCGCTCAGAGGGACTGGCCCCCGCAGCCTTGACCCTCTTACTGCGACTTGCCCCCCGCTGCCCTGACCCGCTCTCTGCCACCTGCCACCCGCAGTCCAGTCCCGCTGACAGGGACCTGCCCCTTGCAGTCCTGTCCCGCAGACAGGGACTTGCCCCCGCAGCCATGACCCGCTCACTGTGACTTGCCCCCCGCTGCCCTGACCCGCTCACAGGGACTGGCCCGCCGCAGCCCTGACCCGCTCACAGGGACTGTCCGCCGCAGCCCTGACTCGCTCACAGGGTCTGGCCCCCCGCAGCCCTGACCTGCTCACTGCGACACTGCCCCCTGCAGCCCTGACCCGCTCACCGCGACTTGCTCCCCCCAGACCTGACCCGCTCACTGCATATTGCCCCCCGCACTCCTGACCTTCTCACAGCGACTGGCCCCCGCAGCCCTGACCCGCTCACTGAGACTTGCCCCCCGCAGACCTGTCCCGCTCACTGCGACTTGCCCCCTGCAGTCCTGACCCGCTCACTGCAACTTGCCCCCCGCATTCCTGTCCCGCTGACAGGGGCTGGCCCCCGCAGCCCTGACCCGCTCACAGGAACTGGCCCCCCGCAGCCCTGACACGCTCACTGCGACTTTCCCCCCGCAGCCCTGACCCGCTCACAGGGACTGGCCCCCCGCAGCCCTGACCCGCTCACTGCGACTTGCCCCCCGCAGCCCTGACCCGCTCACAGGGATTGGCCCCCGCAGCCCTGACCCGCTCACAGGGATTGGCCCCCGCAGCCCTGACCCGCTCACTGCGACTTGCCCCCCGCAGCCCTGACCCGCTCACTGCGACTTGCCCCCCGCAGCCCTGACCCGCTCACTGCGACTTGCCCCCCGCAGTCCTGACCCGCTCACTGCGACTTGCCCCCCGCAGTCCTGACCCGCTCACTGCGACTTGCCCCCCGCAGTCCTGACCCGCTCATTGCAACTTGCCCCCCGCAGTCCTGTCCCGCTGAACAGAGACTTGCCCCTGCAGCCCTGACCTGCTCACTGCGACTTGCCCCCGCTACCCTGACCCGCTCACTGCGCCTTGCCCCCCGCAGCCCTGACCCGCTCAGAGGGTCTGGCCCCCGCAGCCCTGACCTGCTCAGAGGGACTGGCCCCCCGCAGCCCTGACCCGCTTCCTGCGAGTTGGCCCCCGCAGACCTGACCCGCTGACTGCGACTTGCCCCCCGCTGCCCTGACCCGCTCACTGCGACTTCCCCCCCACCGTCCTGACCCGCTGACTGCGACTTGCCCCCCGCAGTCCTGTCCCGCTGACAGGGACTTGCCCCCGCAGCCCTGACCCGCTCAGTGCGACACTGCCCCCCTCTGTCCTGACCAGCTCAGTGCGACTTGCCCCCGCAGCCCTGACCCACTCACTGCGACTGGCCCCCCGCAGCCCTGTCCCGCTGACAGGGGCTGGCCCCCGCAGCCCTGACCCGCTCACAGCGACTGGCCCCCGCAGCCCTGACCCGCTCACAGCGACTGACCCCCGCAGCCGTAACCCGCTTACTGCGACTTGCCCCCTGCAGTCCTGACCCCCTCACAGGGACTGGCCCCCGCAGCCCTTACCCGCTCATTGCAACTTTCCCCCCACAGTCCTGTCCCGCTGAACAGAGACTTGCCCCTGCAGCCCTGACCCGCTCACTGCGACTTGCCCCCGCTGCCCTGACCCGCTCACTGCGCCTTGACCCCCGCAGCCCTGACCCGCTCAGAGGGACTGGCCCCCGCAGCCCTGACCTGCTCAGAGGGACTGGCCCCCCGCAGCCCTGACCCGCTTCCTGCGAGTTGGCCCCCGCAGACCTGACCCGCTGACTGCGACTTGCCCCCCGCTGCCCTGACCCGCTGACTGCGACTTCCCCCCGCCGCCGACCTGACCCGCTGACTGCAACTTGCCCCCCGCAGTCCTGTCCCGCTGACAGGGACTTGCCCCCGCAGCCCTGACCCGCTCACTGCGACTTGCCCCCCTCTGCCCTGACACGCTCACTGCTACTTGCCCCCTGCCGCCCTGACACGCTCACTGCTACTTGCCCCCTGCCGCCCTGACCCACTCACTGCGACATTGCCCCCCGCACCCCAGACCCGCTCACTGTGACTTCCCATCGCAGCCCTGACCCGGTCAGAGGGACTGCCCCCCGCAGCCCTGACCCGCTCACAGGGACTGACCCCAGCAGCCGTGACCCGCTCACAGGGACTGGCCCCCGCAGCCGTGACCCGCTCACAGGGACTGGCACCCCGCAGCCCTGATCCGCTCACTGCGACTTGCCCCCCGCAGCCCTGACCCGCTCATAGGGCCTGGCCCCCGCAGCCGTAACCCCCTCACAGGGACTGGCCCCCGCAGCCCTGACCTGCTCACTGCAACTTGCCCCCCGCAGTCCTGTCCCGTTGACAGGGACTTGCCCCTGCAGCCCTGACCCGCTCACTGCGACTGGCCCCCTGCAGCCCTGATCCACTCACTGCGACTTGCCCCCCGCTGCCCTGACCCGCTCAGAGGGACTGGCCCCCGCAGCCCTGACCCGCTTACTGCGAGTTGGCCCCCGCAGCCCTGACCCGCTTACTGCGAGTTGGCCCCCGCAGACCTGACCCGCTCACTGCGACTTGCCCCCCGTAGTCCTGACCCGCGCACTGCGACTTGCCCCCCGCAGCCCTGACCCGCTCAGAGGGACTGGCCCCCGCAGCCCTGACCTGCTCACAGGGACTGGCCCCCGCAGCCCTGACCCGCTCACTGCAATTTGCCCCCCGCACTCCTGACCCGCTCACAGTGACTGGCCCCCGCAGCCCTGACCCGCTCACTGCGACTTGCCCGCCGCAGACCTGTCCCGCTCACTGCGACTTGCCCCCCGCAGTCCTGACCCGCTCACTGCGACTTGCCCCCCGCATTCCTGTCCCGCTGACAGGGACTTCCCCCCCCGCAGTCCTGTCCCTCTCACAGGGACTGGCCCCCCGCAGCCCTGACCCGCTGACAGGGACTGGCCCCCCGCAGCCCTGACCCGCTCACTGCGACTTGTCCCCCGCAGACCTGACCCTATCACTGCGACTTGCCCCCCGCAGTCCTGTCCTGATGACAGGGACTTGCCCCCCGCAGTCCTGTCCTGGTGACAGGGACTCGCCCCTGCAGCCCTGACCCGCTCACGGGGACCGGCCCCCCCACAGCCCTGACCCGCTCACGGGGACCGGCCCCCCGCAGCCCTGACCCGCTCACAGGAACTGGCCCCCCGCAGCCCTGACACGCTCACTGCGACTTTCCCCCCGCAGCCCTGACCCGCTCACAGGGACTGGCCCCCCGCAGCCCTGACCCGCTCACTGCGACTTGCCCCCCGCAGCCCTGACCCGCTCACAGGGATTGGCCCCCGCAGCCCTGACCCGCTCACAGGGATTGGCCCCCGCAGCCCTGACCCGCTCACTGCGACTTGCCCCCCGCAGCCCTGACCCGCTCACTGCGACTTGCCCCCCGCAGCCCTGACCCGCTCACTGCGACTTGCCCCCCGCAGTCCTGACCCGCTCACTGCGACTTGCCCCCCGCAGTCCTGACCCGCTCACTGCGACTTGCCCCCTGCAGTCCTGACCCGCTCATTGCAACTTGCCCCCCGCAGTCCTGTCCCGCTGAACAGAGACTTGCCCCTGCAGCCCTGACCTGCTCACTGCGACTTGCCCCCGCTACCCTGACCCGCTCACTGCGCCTTGCCCCCCGCAGCCCTGACCCGCTCAGAGGGTCTGGCCCCCGCAGCCCTGACCTGCTCAGAGGGACTGGCCCCCCGCAGCCCTGACCCGCTTCCTGCGAGTTGGCCCCCGCAGACCTGACCCGCTGACTGCGACTTGCCCCCCGCTGCCCTGACCCGCTCACTGCGACTTCCCCCCCACCGTCCTGACCCGCTGACTGCGACTTGCCCCCCGCAGTCCTGTCCCGCTGACAGGGACTTGCCCCCGCAGCCCTGACCCGCTCAGTGCGACACTGCCCCCCTCTGTCCTGACCAGCTCAGTGCGACTTGCCCCCGCAGCCCTGACCCACTCACTGCGACTGGCCCCCCGCAGCCCTGTCCCGCTGACAGGGGCTGGCCCCCGCAGCCCTGACCCGCTCACAGCGACTGGCCCCCGCAGCCCTGACCCGCTCACAGCGACTGACCCCCGCAGCCGTAACCCGCTTACTGCGACTTGCCCCCTGCAGTCCTGACCCCCTCACAGGGACTGGCCCCCGCAGCCCTTACCCGCTCATTGCAACTTTCCCCCCACAGTCCTGTCCCGCTGAACAGAGACTTGCCCCTGCAGCCCTGACCCGCTCACTGGGACTTGCCCCCGCTGCCCTGACCCGCTCACTGCGCCTTGACCCCCGCAGCCCTGACCCGCTCAGAGGGACTGGCCCCCGCAGCCCTGACCTGCTCAGAGGGACTGGCCCCCCGCAGCCCTGACCCGCTTCCTGCGAGTTGGCCCCCGCAGACCTGACCCGCTGACTGCGACTTGCCCCCCGCTGCCCTGACCCGCTGACTGCGACTTCCCCCCGCCGCCGACCTGACCCGCTGACTGCAACTTGCCCCCCGCAGTCCTGTCCCGCTGACAGGGACTTGCCCCCGCAGCCCTGACCCGCTCACTGCGACTTGCCCCCCTCTGCCCTGACACGCTCACTGCTACTTGCCCCCTGCCGCCCTGACCCACTCACTGCGACATTGCCCCCCGCACCCCAGACCCGCTCACTGTGACTTCCCATCGCAGCCCTGACCCGGTCAGAGGGACTGCCCCCCGCAGCCCTGACCCGCTCACAGGGACTGACCCCAGCAGCCGTGACCCGCTCACAGGGACTGGCCCCCGCAGCCGTGACCCGCTCACAGGGACTGGCACCCCACAGCCCTGATCCGCTCACTGCGACTTGCCCCCCGCAGCCCTGACCCGCTCATAGGGCCTGGCCCCCGCAGCCGTAACCCCCTCACAGGGACTGGCCCCCGCAGCCCTGACCTGCTCACTGCAACTTGCCCCCCGCAGTCCTGTCCCGTTGACAGGGACTTGCCCCTGCAGCCCTGACCCGCTCACTGCGACTGGCCCCCTGCAGCCCTGATCCACTCACTGCGACTTGCCCCCCGCTGCCCTGACCCGCTCAGAGGGACTGGCCCCCGCAGCCCTGACCCGCTTACTGCGAGTTGGCCCCCGCAGCCCTGACCCGCTTACTGCGAGTTGGCCCCCGCAGACCTGACCCGCTCACTGCGACTTGCCCCCCGTAGTCCTGACCCGCGCACTGCGACTTGCCCCCCGCAGCCCTGACCCGCTCAGAGGGACTGGCCCCCGCAGCCCTGACCTGCTCACAGGGACTGGCCCCCGCAGCCCTGACCCGCTCACTGCAATTTGCCCCCCGCACTCCTGACCCGCTCACAGTGACTGGCCCCCGCAGCCCTGACCCGCTCACTGCGACTTGCATCCCGCAGCCCTGACCCGCTCACTGCGACTTGCCCGCCGCAGACCTGTCCCGCTCACTGCGACTTGCCCCCCGCAGTCCTGACCCGCTCACTGCGACTTGCCCCCCGCATTCCTGTCCCGCTGACAGGGACTTCCCCCCCCGCAGTCCTGTCCCTCTCACAGGGACTGGCCCCCCGCAGCCCTGACCCGCTGACAGGGACTGGCCCCCCGCAGCCCTGACCCGCTCACTGCGACTTGTCCCCCGCAGACCTGACCCTATCACTGCGACTTGCCCCCCGCAGTCCTGTCCTGATGACAGGGACTTGCCCCCCGCAGTCCTGTCCTGGTGACAGGGACTCGCCCCTGCAGCCCTGACCCGCTCACGGGGACCGGCCCCCCCACAGCCCTGACCCGCTCACGGGGACCGGCCCCCCGCAGCCCTGACCCGCTCACAGGGACTTGCCCCTTGCAGTCCTGTCCCGCTGACCGGGACTTGCTCCTTGCATCCCTGACCCGCTGAGAAGGACTGGTCCCCGCAGCCCTGACCCGTTCACTGCGACTTGCCCCCCGCAGTCCTGACCCGCTCACTGCGACTTGCCCCCCGCAGTCCTGTCCCGCTGACAGGGACTTGCCCCTTGCAGTCCTGTCCCGCTGACAGGAACTTGCCCCCACAGCCCTGACCCGCCCACTGCGACTTGCCCCCCGCAGCCCTGACCCACTCACTGCGACTTGCCCCCCGCAGCCCTGACCCGCTCACAGGGACTTGCCCCTTGCAGTCCTGTCCCGCTGACAAGATCTTGCCCCCGCAGCCCTGCCCCGCTCACTGCGACTTGCCCCCCGCAGCCCTGACTCGCTCACAGGGACTTGCCCCTTGCTGTCCTCTCCTGCTGACAGAGACTTCCCCCCGCAGCCTTGACCCGCTTACTGCGACTTGCCCCCCGCAGCCTTGACCCGCTTACTGCGACTTGCCCCCCGCTGCCCTGACCCGCTCACTGCGACTTGCCCCCCCGCAGACTTAACCCACTCACTGCCACCTGCCACCCGCAGTCCAGTCCCGCTGACAGGGACCTGCCCCTTGCAGTCCTGTCCCGCAGACAGGGACTTGCCCCCGCAGCCATGACCCGCTCACTGTGACTTGCCCCCCGCTGCCCTGACCCGCTCACAGGGACTGGCCCGCCGCAGCCCTGACCCGCTCACAGGGACTGTCCGCCGCAGCCCTGACTCGCTCACAGGGTCTGGCCCCCCGCAGCCCTGACCTGCTCACTGCGACACTGCCCCCTGCAGCCCTGACCCGCTCACCGCGACTTGCTCCCCGCAGACCTGACCCGCTCACTGCAATTTGCCCCCCGCACTCCTGACCTGCTCACAGCGACTGGCCCCCGCAGCCCTGACCCGCTCACTGCGACTTGCCCCCTGCAGTCCTGACCCGCTCACTGCAACTTGCCCCCCGCATTCCTGTCCCGCTGACAGGGGCTGGCCCCCGCAGCCCTGACCCGCTCACAGGAACTGGCCCCCCGCAGCCCTGACACGCTCACTGCGACTTTCCCCCCGTAGCCCTGACCCGCTCACAGGGACTGGCCCCCCGCAGCCCTCACCCGCTCACTGCGACTTGCCCCCCGCAGCCCTGACCCGTTCACAGGGATTGGCCCCTGCAGCCCTGACCCGCTCACTGCGACTTGCCCCCCGCAGCGCTGACCCGCTCACTGCGACTTGCCCCTCGCAGCCCTGACCCGCTCACTGCGACTTGCCCCCCGCAGTCCTGACCCGCTCACTGCGACTTGCCCCCCGCAGTCCTGACCCGCTCACTGCGACTTGCCCCCTGCAATCCTGACCCCCTCACAGGGACTGGCCCCCGCAGCCCTTAAACGCTCATTGCAACTTGCCCCCCGCAGTCCTGTCCCGCTGAACAGAGACTTGCCCCTGCAGCCCTGACCCGCTCACTGCGACTTGCCCCCGCTACCCTGACCCGCTCACTGCGCCTTGCCCCCCGCAGCCCTGACCCGCTCAGAGGGTCTGGCCCCCGCAGCCCTGACCTGCTCAGAGGGACTGGCCCCCCGCAGCCCTGACCCGCTTCCTGCGAGTTGGCCCCCGCAGACCTGACCCGCTGACTGCGACTTGCCCCCCCGCTGCCCTGACCCGCTGACAGGGACTTGCCCCCGCAGCCCTGACCCGCTCACTGCGACTTGCCCCCCTCTGCCCTGACACGCTCACTGCTACTTGCCCCCTGCCGCCCTGACCCACTCACTGCGACATTGCCCCCCGCACCCCAGACCCGCTCACTGCGACTTCCCATCGCAGCCCTGACCTGGTCAGAGGGACTGCCCCCCGCAGCCCTGACCCGCTCACAGGGACTGGCCCCCGCAGCCGTGACCCGCTCACAGGGACTGGCACCCCGCAGCCCTGACCCGCTCACTGCGACTTGCCCCCCGCAGCCCTGACCCGCTCACAGGGTCTGGCCCCCGCAGCCGTAACCCCCTCACAGGGACTGGCCCCCGCAGCCCTGACCTGCTCACAGGGACTGGCACCCTGCAGCCCTGACCCGCTCACTGCGACTTGCCCCCCGCAGTCCTGTCCCGCTCACAGGGACTTGCCTCTTGCAGTCCTGTCCCGCTGACAGGAACTTGCCCCCGCAGCCCTGACCCGCCCACTGCGACTTGCTCCCCGCAGCCCTGACCCGCTCACTGCGACTTGCCCCCCGCAGCCCTGACCCGCTCACAGGGACTTGCCCCTTGCAGTCCTGTCCCGCTGACAAGATCTTGCCCCCGCAGCCCTGACCCGCTCACTGCGACTTGCCCCCCGCAGCCCTGACCCGCTCACTGCGACTTGCCCCCCGCAGCCCTGACCCGCTCACTGCGACTTGCCCCCCGCAGTCCTGACCCGCTCACTGCGACTTGCCCCCTGCAGTCCTGACCCGCTCACTGCGACTTGCCCCCTGCAGTCCTGACCCCCTCACAGGGACTGGCCCCCGCAGCCCTTACACGCTCATTGCAACTTGCCCCCCGCAGTCCTGTCCAGCTGAACAGAGACTTGCCCCTGCTGCCCTGACCCGCTCACTGCGACTTGCCCCCGCTGCCCTGACCCCCTCACTGCGCCTTGCCCCCCCCAGCCCTGACCCGCTCACTGCGCCTTGCCCCCCGCAGCCCTGACCCGCTCAGAGGGACTGGCCCCCGCAGCCCTGACCTGCTCAGAGGGACTGGCCCCCCGCAGCCCTGACCCGCTTCCTGCGAGTTGGCCCCCGCAGACCTGACCCGCTGACTGCGACTTCCCCCCCACCGTCCTGACCCGCTGACTGTGACTTGCCCCCCGCAGTCCTGTCCCGCTGACAGGGACTTGCCCCCGCAGCCCTGACCCGCTCACTGCGACTTGCCCCCCTCTGCCCTGACACGCTCACTGCTACTTGCCCCCTGCTGCCCTGACCCACTCACTGCGACATTGCCCCCCGCACCCCAGACCCGCTCACTGCGACTTCCCATCGCAGCCCTGACCCGGTCAGAGGGACTGCCCCCCGCAGCCCTGACCCGCTCACAGGGACTGGCCCCCGCAGCCGTGACCCACTCACAGGGACTGGCCCCCGCAGACGTGACCCGCTCACAGGGACTGGCACCCCGCAGCCCTGACCCGCTCACTGCGACTTGCCCCCCGCAGCCCTGACCCGCTCACAGGGCCTGGCCCCCGCAGCCGTAACCCCCTCAGAGGGACTGGCCCCCGCAGCCCTGACCTGCTCACAGGGACTGGCACCCCGCAGCCCTGACCCGCTCACTGCGACTTGCCCCCCGCAGCCCTGACCCGCTCACAGGGCCTGGCCCCCGCAGCCGTAACCCCCTCGGAGGGACTGGCCCCCGCAGCCCTGACCTGCTCACAGGGACTGGCACCCTGCAGCCCTGACCCGCTCACTGCGACTTGCCCCCCGCAGCCCTGACCCGCTCACTGCAACTTGCCCCCCGCAGCCCTGACCCGCTCACAGGGCCTGGCCCCCGCAGCCGTAACCCCCTCACAGGGCCTGGCCCCCGCAGCCGTAACCCCCTCACAGGGACTGGCCCCCGCAGCCCTGACCCGCTCACTGCAACTTTCCCCCCGCAGTCCTGTCCCGCTGACAGGGACTTGCCCGCCGCTGCCCTGACCCGCTCACTGCGCCTTGCCCCCCGCAGCCCTGACCCGCTCAGAGGGACTGGCCCCCGCAGCCCTGACCCGCTCAGAGGGACTGGCCCCCCGCAGCCCTTAAACGCTCATTGCAACTTGCCCCCCGCAGTCCTGTCCCGCTGAACAGAGACTTGCCCCTGCAGCCCTGACCCGCTCACTGCGACTTGCCCCCGCGACCCTGACCCGCTCACTGCGCCTTGCCCCCCGCAGCCCTGACCCGCTCAGAGGGTCTGGCCCCCGCAGCCCTGACCTGCTCAGAGGGACTGGCCCCCCGCAGCCCTGACCCGCTTCCTGCGAGTTGGCCCCCGCAGACCTGACCCGCTGACTGCGACTTGCCCCCCCGCTGCCCTGACCCGCTGACAGGGACTTGCCCCCGCAGCCCTGACCCGCTCACTGCGACTTGCCCCCGCTACCCTGACCCGCTCACTGCGCCTTGCCCCCCGCAGCCCTGACCCGCTCAGAGGGTCTGGCCCCCGCAGCCCTGACCTGCTCAGAGGGACTGGCCCCCCGCACCCCTGACCCGCTTCCTGCGAGTTGGCCCCCGCAGACCTGACCCGCTGACTGCGACTTGCCCCCCCGCTGCCCTGACCCGCTGACAGGGACTTGCCCCCGCAGCCCTGACCCGCTCACTGCGACTTGCCCCCCTCTGCCCTGACACGCTCACTGCTACTTGCCCCCTGCCGCCCTGACCCACTCACTGCGACATTGCCCCCCGCACCCCAGACCCGCTCACTGCGACTTCCCATCGCAGCCCTGACCTGGTCAGAGGGACTGCCCCCCGCAGCCCTGACCCGCTCACAGGGACTGGCCCCCGCAGCCGTGACCCGCTCACAGGGACTGGCCCCCGCAGACGTGACCCGCTCACAGGGACTGGCACCCCGCAGCCCTGACCCGCTCACTGCGACTTGCCCCCCGCAGCCCTGACCCGCTCATAGGGTCTGGCCCCTGCAGCCGTAACCCCCTCACAGGGACTGGCCCCCGCAGCCCTGACCTGCTCGCAGGGACTGGCACCCTGCAGCCCTGACCCGCTCACTGCGACTTGCCCCCCGCAGTCCTGTCCCGCTGACAGGGACTTGCCCCTTGCAGTCCTGTCCCGCTGACAGGAACTTGCCCCCGCAGCCCTGACCCGCCCACTGCGACTTGCCCCCCGCAGCCCTGACCCGCTCACAGGGACTTGCCCCTTGCAGTCCTGTCCCGCTGACAAGATCTTGCCCCCGCAGCCCTGACCCGCTCACTGCGACTTGCCCCCCGCAGCCCTGACCCGCTCACTGCAACTTGCCCCCCGCAGCCCTGACCCGCTCACTGCGACTTGCCCCCCGCAGTCCTGACCCGCTCACTGCGACTTGCCCCCTGCAGTCCTGACCCGCTCACTGCGACTTGCCCCCTGCAGTCCTGACCCCCTCACAGGGACTGGCCCCCGCAGCCCTTACACGCTCATTGCAACTTGCCCCCCGCAGTCCTGTCCAGCTGAACAGAGACTTGCCCCTGCCGCCCTGACCCGCTCACTGCGACTTGCCCCCGCTGCCCTGACCCCCTCACTGCGCCTTGCCCCCCGCAGCCCTGACCCGCTCACTGCGCCTTGCCCCCCGCAGCCCTGACCCGCTCAGAGGGACTGGCCCCCGCAGCCCTGACCTGCTCAGAGGGACTGGCCCCCCGCAGCCCTGACCCGCTTCCTGCGAGTTGGCCCCTGCAGACCTGACCCGCTGACTGCGACTTCCCCCCCACCGTCCTGACCCGCTGACTGCGACTTGCCCCCCGCAGTCCTGTCCCGCTGACAGGGACTTGCCCCCGCAGCCCTGACCCGCTCACTGCGACTTGCCCCCCTCTGCCCTGACACGCTCACTGCTACTTGCCCCCTGCTGCCCTGACCCACTCACTGCGACATTGCCCCCCGCACCCCAGACCCGCTCACTGCGACTTCCCATCGCAGCCCTGACCCGGTCAGAGGGACTGCCCCCCGCAGCCCTGACCCGCTCACAGGGACTGGCCCCCGCAGCCGTGACCCACTCACAGGGACTGGCCCCCGCAGTCGTGACCCGCTCACAGGGACTGGCACCCCGCAGCCCTGACCCGCTCACTGCGACTTGCCCCCCGCAGCTCTGACCCGCTCACAGGGCCTGGCCCCCGCAGCCGTAACCCCCTCAGAGGGACTGGCCCCCGCAGCCCTGACCTGCTCACAGGGACTGGCACCCCGCAGCCCTGACCCGCTCACTGCGACTTGCCCCCCGCAGCCCTGACCCGCTCACAGGGCCTGGCCCCCTCAGCCGTAACCCCCTCAGAGGGACTGGCCCCCGCAGCCCTGACCTGCTCACAGGGACTGGCACCCTGCAGCCCTGACCCGCTCACTGCGACTTGCCCCCCGCAGCCCTGACCCGCTCACTGCAACTTGCCCCCCGCAGCCCTGACCCGCTCACAGGGCCTGGCCCCCGCAGCCGTAACCCCCTCACAGGGCCTGGCCCCCGCAGCCGTAACCCCCTCACAGGGACTGGCCCCCGCAGCCCTGACCCGCTCACTGCAACTTTCCCCCCGCAGTCCTGTCCCGCTGACAGGGACTTGCCCGCCGCTGCCCTGACCCGCTCACTGCGCCTTGCCCCCCGCAGCCCTGACCCGCTCAGAGGGACTGGCCCCCGCAGCCCTGACCCGCTCAGAGGGACTGGCCCCCCGCAGCCCTGACCCGCTTACTGCGAGTTGGCCCCCGCAGACCTGACCCGCTCACTGCGACTTGCCCCCCGCAGCCCTGACCCGCTGACTGCGACTTGCCCCCTGCAGACCTTACCCGCTGACTGCGACTTGCCCCCCGCCGCCCTGACCCACTCACTGCGACATTGCCCCCCGCCCCCCAGACCCGCTCACTGCGACTTCCCATCGCAGCCCTGACCCGGTCAGAGGGACTGCCCCCCGCAGCCCTGATCCGCTCACAGGGACTGGCCCCCGCAGCCGTGACCCGCTCACAGGGACTGGCCCCCGCAGCCGTGACCCGCTCACAGGGACTGGCCGCCGCAGACCTGACTTGCTCACTCCGACTTGCCCCCTGCAGTCCTGACCCCCTCAGAGGGACTGGCCCCCGCAGCCCTGACCCGCTCACTGCAACTTGCCCCCCGCAGCCCTGACCCGCTCACCGGGCCTGGCCCCCGCAGCCGTAACCCCCTCACAGGGACTGGCCCCCCGCCGTCCTGACCCGCTGACTGCGACTTGCCCCCCGCAGTCCTGTCCCGCTGACAGGGATTTGCCCCCGCAGCCCTGACCCGCTCGCTGCTACTTGCCCCCTGCCGCCCTGACCCACTCACTGCGACATTGCCGCCCGCACCCCAGACCCGCTCACTGTGACTTCCCTTCGCAGCCCTGACCCGGTCAGAGGGACTGCCCCCTGCAACCCTGATCCGCTCACAGGGACTGGCCCCCGCAGCCGTGACCCGCTCAGAGACTGGCCCGCCGCAGCCCTGAACCGCTCACAGGGACTGGCCCCCCGCAGTCCTGACCCGCTCACAGGGACTGGCCCCCGCAGCCGTGACCCGCTCAGAGACTGGCCCCCGCAGCCCTGAACCGCTCACAGGGACTGGCCCCCGCAGCCCTGACCCGCTCACTGCGACTTGCCCCCCGCTGCCCTGACCCGCTCACTGCGCCTTGCCCCCCAAGCCCTGACCCTCTCAGAGGGACTGGCCCCCGCAGCACTGACCCGCTCAGAGGGACTGGCCCCCCGCAGCCCTGACCCGCTTACTGCGAGGTGGCCCCCGCCAACCTGACCCGATGACTGCGACTTGCCCCACGCAGTCCTGACCCGCTCACTGCGACTTGCCCCCCGCAGCCCTGACCCGCTGACTGCGACTTGCTCCCTGCAGACCTTACCCGCTGACTGCGACTTGCCCCCTGCAGCCCTGACCCGTTCACAGGGACTGGCCCCCGCAGCCCTGACCCGCTCACTGCGATTTGCCCCCCGCAGTCCTGTCCCGCTGACAGGCACTTGCCCCTTCCAGTCCTGACCCACTCAGAGGGACTGGCCCCCGTAGCCCTGACCCGCTCACAGGGACTGGCCCCCGCAGCCCTGACCCGCTCACAGGGACTGACCCCCGCAGCCCTGACCCGCTCACTGCGACTTGCACCCGGCAGTCCTGTCCCGCTGACAGGGACTGGCCCCCGCAGCCCTGACCCGCTCACTGCGACTTGCCCCCCGCAGCCCTGACCCGCTCACAGGGACTGGTCCCCGCAGCCCTGACCTGCTCACAGCAACTTGTCCCCTGCATTCCTGTCGCGCTCACAGCGTCTGGCCCCCTACAGCCCTGACCCGCTCACAGGGACTGGTCCCCGCAGCCTTGACCCGCTCACTGCGACTTGCCCCCCGCAGCCCTGACCCGCTCACTGCGACTTGCCCCCTGCAGACCTCACCCGCTCACTCCGACTTGCCCCCTGCAGTCCTGACCCGCTCAGAGGGACTGGCCCCACCAGCCCTGACCCGCTCACTGCAACTTGCCTCCCGCAGCCCTGCCCCGCTCACAGGGCTGGCCCCCGCAGCCCTGACCCGCTCACTGCAACTTGCCCCCTGCAGTCCTCTCCCGCTGACAGCGAGTTGCCCCTGCTGCCCTGACCCGCTCACTGCGACTGGCCCCCTGCAGCCCTGATCCACTCACTGCGACTTGCCCCCCGCTGCCCTGACCTGCTGACTGGACCTGCCCCCCTCCAGTCCTGTCCCGCTGACAGGGACCTGCCCTCCTGCAGTCCTGCCCTGCTGACAGGGACCTGCCCTCCTGCAGTCCTGTCCCACTGACATGCACTGGCCCCCGCAGCCCTGACCCGCTCACAGGGACTGGCCCCCCGCTGCCCTGACCAGCTCACTGCGACTTGCCCCCCGCTGCCCTGACCAGCTCACTGCGACTTGCCCCCCGCAGTCCTGTCCCGCTGACAGGGACTTGCCCCTGCTGCCCTGACCCGCTCACTGCGACTGGCCCCCTGCAGCCCTGATCCACTCACTGCGACTTGCCCCCCGCTGCCCTGACCTGCTGACTGGACCTGCCCCCCTCCAGTCCTGTCCCGCTGACAGGGACCTGCCCTCCTGCAGTCCTGCCCCGCTGACAGGGACCTGCCCTCCTGCAGTCCTGTCCCTCTGACATGCACTGGCCCCCGCAGCCCTGACCCGCTCACTGCGACTTGCCCCCCGCTGCCCTGACCAGCTCACTGCGACTTGCCCCCGCAGCCCTGACCTGCTCACTGCGACTTGCCACCCGCAGCCCTCTCACAGGGACTGGCCCGCCGCAGCCATGACCCGCTCACAGGTACTGGCACCCGCAGCCCTGACCCGCTCACAGGGACTGGCCCCTGCAGCCCTCTCCAGCTGACAGCAACTGGCCCCCTCAGCCCTGACCCGCTCACTGGGACTGGCCCCCGCAGCCCTGACCCGCTCATAGCGGCTGGCCCCCGCAGCCCTGACCCGCTCATAGCGGCTGGCCCCCGCAGCCCTGACCCGCTCACAGGGACTGGCCCCCGCAGCCCTGACCTGCTCACAGCAGCTGGCCCCCGCAGCCCTGATCCTCTCACAGGGACTGTTCTCCGCAGCCCTGACCCGCTCACAGCGATTTGCCCCCTGCAGTCCTGTCCCGCTGACAGCGACTTGCCCCCGCAGCCCTGTCCCGCTGTCAGCGACTTGCCCCCGCAGCCCTGACCCACTCACTGCGACCTGCCCCTGCTGCCCTGACCCGCTCACAGCGACTTGCCCCCTCAGTCCTGACCCTCTCACAGGCACTGGCCCCCTTCGTCCTGATCCGCTCACACCGACTTGCCCCTGCAGCCCTGACCTGCTCGCAGCGACTTTCCCCTCCTTCCTGACCTGCTCACAGGCACTTGTTCCCTCCGTCGTAACCCGCTCACAACGTCTTGTCCCCTCTGTCCTGACCCGCTCACAGCATTTTGCCTCCCATCTCGCTTAGACAGGTCACCCCTTGCTAAGAAACGGTCCCAATTATCCATGAACCGGAAACCCTGCCCCCTGTGCCAGCTCCTTAACCATGCATTCATCTCACCTATCTTTCTATGACTTAGCTCACTAACATGTGGCACTCATGGAAGCCCATAAATTATTACCCTCTGGGTCCTGCCTTTCAGCCTCTTTGCTAACTCCTTGCACATCGTCCGCAGGATGTCATCCCTCTTTCTGCCTATGTCATTGGTACCAACGTGCCCCGTGGCCTCTGGCTGCTCACCCTCCCCTTTAAGAATTTGTTGCAACCACTCAGAGATGTCCTTGACCTTGCACCAGGGAAGGCACACGCGGCCCTGGTGTCTCAAATGTGGCGACAGAATCTATGCCCCCACCGAATGAGTCTCCAACCACACTCGCTCACTTGGATTTGCCTTACTCTGTCCCACAGCAGGGTGGTTTGTACTATGGACCTGGCTACTGCTGATTATATAACTGACCCAGTTTAGTTTTCGATCAGTGTTAACCTTGGTTTAGTGGATAGCCAAGCACCTCAGTAGTCTACAATACAGGAGAAATACATTCTTAAGCTGACAGATTCTAACAGTCAAGGACAAGCACTGAATTGTTCTGACCTCATTTCCAACACCTGGCCCATAGCCTTGCATGGCTTGGATAGCACTTACACATTTAAAAAAAAAATAAATGTAACGATGATGTGAGGGTGAAGACATCGAATTTTTTTGATATGGTCATATTCTGTCTTGTTGGAGCTGATTGCTGCTGAGCACTTGTCTGGTGCAAATGTAACTTATCCTTTATCAGGCCAAGCCTGATCGTTGTCCAAGTCTCACTGTATTTTCTCATTGTTGACTTAATGTTGGTTAAGCCCAACAGTGTTGTACATACCCTGCCTATTCTGAAACTCTACCACTTAATATTAAGTCTAATAAAGACAAGTATCCAATGTGCCTTCCAAACCACTTCAACGACCTGGTCCGTTACATTGGGGGATCAACAGGCATGCACATCAAGATCCTGAGATCCCTCTGATCATTGGTGCTTGTGAGGTCCCTATGATTCATCATGGGCTCCAAGATCTGATTGTGCTGTGTCACCTCATCCTTATCCCGTTTGTCCTTAGATGAAATAATGTTCACAAACGCTTCTCAAAAATTCTTCCCAATCCTCCTTTTTGCAATCATGATACAAGTGAGCATAAAACTTGGAACACGACAGCAACAGGAATGTGCCCTTTGGCCCACCCTGTTGGGGCAACATGACCACAAATGAAATAATCGCTTCTGCCTGTCCTTGATCCATAGTCCTCCATTCCTTGCATATTCGTGCACTTAACTAAAAGTCCCTTTCAAATGCTTTCATCGTATCTGCATCCACTACGACCCCAGGCAATGTATTCCACACTTTTAACATGCTTAGTGTGAAATATTTGCCCCTCACATCTCTTTTGAACTCCCCCCCCGCCCCCGCCTCAGCTTAAATGCATGCCCCCTAATAGTGGACACTTCAACTCCGGGGGAGAAATTTTCTGACCGTTAGCTGTATTTATGTATCTCCTAATTTTATAGACTTCTATCAAGCCTGCCCTCAGCTTCTACTGCCCCAGAGAAAACGAAGAGTTTTTTCCAGCTCCTCCTCCTCGTTCATACCCTCTATTCCAGTCAGCATGCTGGTAAATCTCTTCTGCACCCTGTCCAAAGCCTGCACATCCTTAGTGTAATGTGGCGGCCAGAATTGGATGCAATACTCTGTGTGGTCTCACCAAAGTCTTGTAAAGCTGCAGTGTGACATCCTGACTCTTGCACTGAGTTCCCCTATGAATAAAGGCAAGCATGCGATATGCCTTCTTGACCACCCTATCTACTTGTGTGGCTACTGTCAGGGAGTTATGGTCTAGGACCCCAAGATCCCTCTGGACATCACTGCTGTTTGGGGTCCTGCCATTAACTGTATCCCTTTCCTTAACACTTGGTCTCCTAAAATGCGACACCTCATGCCTGCCCAGATTAAATTCCATCGGCCATTTCTCCGCTCGAGTTTGCAATTGGTCTGTATCTTGCTGTGTCCTTTGACAACCTTCCATGCTGTCCACAAGTCCATTGGTCCTTATATCATCTGCAAACTTAGTAATCCCCCATCTACATTTGCAACCAAGTCATTTACATATATCACAAACAGCAGAAGTCACATCGATGTGGAACACCACTCGTCACTGAGCTGCAGCCAGAAAAACAGCTTTCCACCACTGAGACGGCAAGAACTGTAGATGCTGGAATCAGAGTTAACCATGTGTGGAGCTGGAGGAACGCAGCAGGTCAGGCAGCATCAGAGGAACAGGAAAGCTGACATTGTTGATGCTGCCTGGCCTGCTGTGTTCCTCCAGCCCTGTACTGTGTTATCTTTGTTAGCCTTCCACCGCTACCGTCTGCCTTATATGGGCAGGCCAAGTCACCATGGATCTCATGGATCTTAATCTTCTGGATGAGCATACCATGAGGGACCTTTTTGAAAACCTTCGTAAAATCCATGGATATGTTATCAACTGTTCTACCCTAATTGATCACCCTTGTCACCTCCTTGAAAACTTCAACTGACTTGGTAAGACATAACCTGCCCCGCATAATGCCATGCTGGCTGTCCCTTATTAGCCCATACCTTTGAGACATGAGACACTCACCAGTCTGTAGTTTCCTGGAAAGTCCCTGTTTTCCTGCTTGAACAGAGGAATGACTTTATCCACTCACCAGTCTCCGCAACCCCTCCAGTGCCTGGCAAGGATATCAGATCCTGTTGAAAGTGGTGTGTTGATGCATTTGTGTCATGATTGTGTTTTGTTTCAGCCCTTACATTGAAAGCAGTGTAAGAATGTCTTTGTGCAGCAGGCGAGGTGTGATGAGACTGAGCCTTCATACAATTGCAAGATGTTGAAAATTTGCCATTATTTATGAAAACAGTGATAAATTTCCATGATCAACATTTCTGTTACACTGCAATGATTATCCCATGGCATGTAAAATCAGAAAGATACGATAAAATGAGACTGGGTCATATGCAGGGAGAATGTTTGTCTTTCACGTCTATAGAAGTAGTGAAATATTTCCGTGAATCTAAAAGTCACTTTTCCGTTCATTGAAGGACACAGTCATCGCCTTGGAAGCTTCATCACGATACTACTTTGCATTTCTGAAGAGGGAAGAAGAAATCAACATGCAAATTCAATTCCATGGTTTTGGAAGTCCCATTGAGAACACGATTCATTTGCGCCGGCATAATGCTCTGACCGAGAAAGAATTGAAGGTGAGTTTGTAGTTTGGAAGATCGCAGCAATTTATGCATCAACTTGTTCATCGATAATGTTCCATTGCTTTCAAACTGCATTTTCCACTCTGCGAGATAATAACTGTTAGAACAAGCAACAGCATCGGTAGATGGTCTATGGGGAATGCAAAGTTACAAAACCCAATCCATTCAACAACATATTTCAGATATGTCAACAAATTAAATATTCCAGCACAGGATAAAACAAGGAAGATGAGAGTGAGGAGGCAATAGCTCTGATGACAAAAGAACAGAAATTTACCTTTATCCATTCGAGCAAAAAAGCAGGCACACAAATAAATAATCATCTAACAATGCACGTGTGCAACGGAGGCTACAGGGGGACTAAAAATGCCGATTTGTTGTCATGCGTATTGCTGAAAGGATGATTGAAACAGAATCTGTGGTAAATTTGAAGAAATACAGATGATGCATCTCAGGATGTTGGAGGAAGAACATTTATTGACTGAGGCAAATTGTATTGCCCTTTTCAGGAGTTATTAGGTTCATAATGAATTGAAACACTTCCTTCTGTGCTGAAAGCTTTAGTTTATTTGCAGCTGGATGACAATTTCTGTTCCTGGCAGTATTTAGCAAACTGTTAAAAGTGAATGTCACTGCACAGAATTCCAAACATGACTCCAATCAGGACAGAAAATATCCAAGGGGTGTGATGAGTTGTATCCTCTCATGTTGAAGAACGCAGCTACAGATACAATGGAGGCACTGATGATAATCTTCCAAGAATCCTTAGATTGTAGAAAATTCTCAGAGGATTGAAAGATGGTGAACGTAACACCATTATTACAAAGATACTTCGACAAAATAGTAAGCAAGTATTGCCAATTTAGGTCAACCTGGGTAGATGTTCATGCCGGCAATGAAAGATGAAATAACAGGGTACTGAGTGTGCTATACCATCCTACAGAGTGAACATCCTTTCATAAAGGGCAAATAATACTTGACAAACTTGCTACAGTGCTTTGAGAAGGAAACAAACATTACTGATGAAGGACCACCAGTTGATGTCCTACATTGAGATTTCAATAAAGCATTTGATAAGGTACAGCTCGTAAGGTGTCTCGAAGGAAAAGAGCCCGTGTGTTCAAGGGTAGGATGTTCGGATGGACAGAGGACTGCATCGTAAATAGAAGTAGAGTTGTAGCAGCAAGATGGTAACTTACAAGTCATGTACGGCCACAGAGCGAATGCTGCGGAGGCCGTACACCTCATGTTGACTGGGTTGATTTCGGAGATGGCGGAGGGGATTGCTATGCTTAGGAAAGTTGGGCAGGCAGGGACTAGGTTCATTGGCGTTTATAAGATTGAAAACAATCTTATTTTTTCAACATGTAAGATTCTTAAGAGGCTTGATAGTGTATATCTGTAGAGATTACTCCCATTTGTGAAAGATTTTATGACCAGAGGCCACATTTTCAAATTGGTTGCCCATTAATTCAGGGAAGAATTACTTCTTTCAGGTTGTAGCAATTTATTGAACACTTTAGCCAAGAAAGTTTTAGAGGTAATGCCATTAATCATATGCTAGGCTGTAACGGCCAGGTTAATTTTTAAATCAAGAAACAATGATAATGAGAAAAGGGTCTAGGCCTGAAACGTCAGCTTTTGTGCTCCTGAGATGCTGCTTGGCCTAATGTGTTCATCCAGCTTCACACTTTGTTATCTTGGATTCTCCAGCATCTGCAGTTCCCATTATCAGTGATAATGAGAAAAGGGTAGTCTTTACAGTGGAAGATACTTCAAGGATCCCCTTGTTACTAAAGAATACAGGGAGGAATTAAACACATCACTACCACACCATCAGTACCATGAGAGAAGTAGCAGTAGACAATCTAATGGAGTGAAAGCAGATTAGACTCTTTGCCGTGATGGTTTACTTTCTAAGATTCTAAACAATGAGCTTCAGAGTCGGTATATGCATTGATTGTAATTTCCCAAAAAGGTTTCGATTCTAGAGAAGCATCTGAGGGCTGGAAAAATGCCGATGTGACATCCCTGTTTCAAAAGGAGAGAGGCAAAAAGAAGATAACTACAACCGAACCAGCCTAACATCTATTGTTGGAAATATGTGGCAATCAACTGTGAAGAAAATAGTAGCAGAACATTTGGAAAATCAGAATCTAATCAAACAGAATCACCATAGCCTGATGAAAGAGAAATTATGTCTGGCTAATTTGTTTGGGATTTTGGAGGAAGTTTTGGGAGGAGAATTAATAGAGGAAAACCAGTAAATGTGTTGTGTTTGGACTTGGAGAAAGCATTTGAGAATGTACTCAAAAGTAATAAGCTAAGAGCTGAGGTTTTGAAGGTAGTATATTGCTATGGATCAGTATGCTTTGCACGTTCTGGAAGGAGAGATGACATTTCGAGTGAAATGCACCAAGTGAATATATATTTTGGGGAACTTGGTGGGAATGCGGTAAGTCAGTGCAGAGGGTAAGAGGTGCCATTTGCTTGCTTTTTTTGCCTGATAGTTCATCAGCATTTTTTTTTGAGACAGGGTGAATTGAAGCCAGAATCAGGCACCCGGAGGGTGAACCAGGCTCATTGGTTGGTGATCGCTACTGGTTTAAGAATCTATTATCGGTAGCTTTCAGATTGAAAGTAAATCGGAGAAATATTTACAGGCTACAAACTAAAAGACCAGAATGTTTTCAAATCAAATTAAGATCGAAGTAATTGAAATGGAGATGCCAGGCCAGATGATGATTTGTACCTACATGACGGGCGAGTGGTCAGGCCCCATACTCCAGCTTAGGGTTGATGAACTGGAATCTCAGTTTTTACCAATCAACAAATCATGTGGGGCAGAGTTACCAGGGAATGCTGTGCTTCAGGAGGCAGTCACGCACCTTAGATTAACTAGCTGAAACTTGGTCAGTGGCGAATGACAAAGAACAGGGCAGGTGGAAGGATTCAGGATGTAGTGCAGAAGGAACCTTGGCCTTTGATCTTATCTAACAGGTTTGAGATTCTTTCTTCGTGTGTGGATGAGAGTGCAGGGTATAGGGAAGATGAGTAAACTGACTGTAGCACTGTGGTACAGGGGGACATTGAAGAGGGGATAAAAAGTGAAATGTAGTTATAATCAGAGGTAGTATAGTTAGGGGAATGAACACTGTTCGTTGTGATGAGGATCGAGAGTCTCGAAAGTAGTGTTGCTTGCCTGGTGCCCAGGTTCAGGATATTCCATCTCGGCTACAAAGGAACTTGAAGTGGGAGGAGTAGAAATCCAGCTATCGTGGTCCACACAGGTACCATTGATATGGAAGAAAGAGGAAAGAGGTTCTGCTGAGGGATTATGAGCACCGAGGTGCTGAGGTGAGAAAGCAGAACCAGAATGGTAATAATCTCTGGATTATTAACTGAGCAATTTGGCACGGTGTGAACATTATTATAGATGTACATTGTTCAAATGGTGGTATGGCAGAAATGTGTTTGAATTCATGGGACATTGGCATCGGTATGGGGAAGGAGGGAGTCGTTCTGGTGTGAAAGGCTCGACGAGAATCATATTGGGACAAGTATCCTTGCAAAATACAGAGCTAGGTCTGGGGCTAGGGCGTTAAAATAAAAAGTGTGGAGTGGGTGAGCTCAGTTGCATGGAAAATTGTGGAAAGAGTTAGAAGCTGGTAAGTGCTCAGCAAAGTTGCCAGAGCAAGTAATAGGACAAAAAGTATGGAAATGGTCTGGAGTCTCACTTCAGCTGCAGCAGATAAGAAGGGTGGCTGTAAATGCCACACCTAAGATCTTGTATTGAATTGCAGGGAGTGTATGAAACAAAGTGAATGAGCTTGTGGTGCAGATTGAAATTGACAGATACATCACTCTGGGTATCACAGAGAGGTGGTTGTTAGGGGATAAGTGTTGGGAATGAAATATCCAATGATTCATGTCCGATAGAAAGAACAGGCAAATGGACAGAGATAAGAAAGTGTGGAGCTGGATGAGCACAGCAGGCCAAGCAGCATCTCAGGAGCGTAAAAGCTGACGTTTTGTGCTGAGACCCCTCTACTTCTGCGTGTTCATCCTGCTGTGTTCATCCAGATCCACACTTTGTTATCTTGGATTCTGAAGCATCTGCAGTTCCCATTATCTCCGATACAAATGGACAGAGATGCCAGGATTGGCTTGTCAGTAAGAAATGAGGTCGCGCTGAAGGAACCACTGGTCTTCAGCTTGTTTATTAAGGACTTGGAGGAAAGAGGTGCATGTGCTGTGGCAAAATTTGTAGATGACTGAAAAAATATTCAGAAAGACAAGGCATGGCACAGAAACAGAGATTTACCGGGATGTGACTTGGATCGGAATGTATTAGCTATAAGGAGGGTTTGGTGGAAATGTGTCATGATAAATGTAATGAGATCAACCATGATCTCACCGAATGATGGAGGAATATTCAATGGGCCAAATGACTTTTTTTCTGAGTCTTCTTGTTTGACAATGCATTCATGAAGGCGTTTTTTTTCTCTCTCTTGGATAAGATGTGAAAATGAAATGTATACCCTTCCTTTTCATCTGGGAATAAATAATTGTTCTGAACGATTTCCATTGACTAATAGCAATCTGACAAGCTTCGCAATGTAAAGAGATTTTCAGCTTCTTTTTAATTGTAAAGGTATTCTTTGGAATTAATTTGGCATATATTATTTGCATCTCAGGAAGTATGTTCATCACTGCATCTCAAAAAGTGCTCTGTTGTATGACAACAGCTTTTTAAAGATCACTTCAATGGTTGTGATTTTGAGTTGCCATAACACACATTAAATTACACTGTTGGCCAATCTGTCCATGATTATTTCATTATGTTATGCTTCAAACAGACAAGGAAATATCGGTGATGCAATGAAGTGTTTGACTCTCAAATATAATTGCTGTTATAGTTTCCACTTGGAAGAAAGATTCACATCAAATTGACTGGTCAAGGAAATGGGACACTGACTGTGAGTACTTTGAATGTTCGAGTTGTTCCTAAAATGAAAGTTATGACCCTGATGATTTCTCTTTCATGCAGATCTGAAGAGACTCTTTCAAAATATCCTCTAGGTTAGTGGTTCAGGCATAAAAGTGTAATATGTATATTTATGAATATACATGTACATGCGTCATCTGAAAAGATAATGAGTATAAATCACTTGTGACAAGGAGAGAATGAGTTATCCAGATAGTAAGAACTGCCAATGTTGGTGTCTGAGATAACACATTGTGGAGCTGGAGGAACACAGCAGGGCAGGCAGCATCAGAGGCTCAAGAAAGTTGGGGTTTTGGGTCAGGACCCTTCCTGAGAAATGGAGGGTGGACGGGAGCTCAGAAACAAATAGCGTGGAGGGGGAGGAGGTGCTGGGGAAGGTAGGTGGGATGGTAGTAAGTGAGTACTATCCAGATTGGAACAGATTTTCCCCAGGGGATGTTGAGTACGAATTCCAAATCACTCTCAAAATCTTAGTGACTGTTAACATTGATGTTTTTTGTCTGTGTGTTTCAGTAATTGCATGACAGTTGAATGGTTCGTTGAGAGTGAGGAACCTATGGACTCGCACACACCAAGATGGAATTTAGTTCGAAGAGTGACTTCAAAATAGTTGCTTGCTTTTAAAATCTTGACCGTTTTTGCTGTCCAGTTGAATGAATTTAGCTTCATACTGCTTCAATGGTTATTAGTGTTTAATAGGAACATATTTGTGAAACTTACAGTTCTGCAAGTTTCAGCATAATCTGGTGGAGACTTTCGGTGCTTGCAAAAAGGCTCACCTCTCCATTAATACCGAAGGAAAATTGGAGTTTAAAAGTAAATTCACCCGCTGTCAGGGAATGAAATGTTAATGTTGACTCGAACATAATTTTTAAAAAAGTCATATATTTGTGTAACACTGAACTCAAATTAAAATTTGGATTTGCCAGTTTTACAGATGGTTGGATATTGGATTCATTTTAAATGAGGGTGAAGATCACTTTAAATCCAGCATATTTGTGAAGTAAAGAAATAGCATGTCAAATAAAATTAACTGCATGACTCTTCATAGCCCTATATGTAGAATTTCATTCCGAACTATGAGACAGTTGTGACCCCATACTACCTCAGTGCTTATGGCAAGAGTAAGACTCCTGTTTGACGTGCTATGCACTGCATGGAATGGCGGCAACATCAGATTCATTGATTCTTGAGAATCAAAAGAATATGACCATAAGATTTAAAATCAAAATCTCATTGAACACTTCAAGGAATGTATTACAGGAAGAGGGGGCAAGCATGTATGACTAATAGAAGGTGGTGGCGCAGATCACATAGACCTGTGTGCTAAAACTTATCACAAATTTCACATTGAATGGAACAGTTTAAACAGGCTGGAGGAAGCAGACATGCCAGCCCAAACCTTTTGAATTTGAGCATTCTGTTCGTAAACATCAGCAAAATTGTGGGAAACATGTTTATTCTTTCTCTTTTATTGCACAGAACCATACGATGAGACTATTTTGATGAGGAATTCCAAGATTACGAGTCCCGTCCGTTTGACTCACAGTTTGGTACCATGGGTTGGTACAATCTTCGTTCGAGAAGGAAAAGGGATGTTCCAGATACAGAAAATCGTCAAACCATTTACTACAAACTCCGTTTCTGGTTAGTATTAATTAATGCAGTTATCATTTTTAGCTCGACATGATTGCACAATGGAGTCAATAAGAAAATTTCATCTGATATTCCACATAAATTTTAAGTGGATATTAAAGCAGCTCATTTCTTTTTCATGCTGTATGCTGCTTTTAAGAATGGTTGTCTTATTGTCGAAATGTTTAGCTTTGACTCCACGGCTTCTTCCATTAGCTCACATTGAAACATATGTTTCTTCAGCCAAAAATGCACGTTTACCCAGTGTAGCTTGACTAACCTTCCCCTGTGGTCGTTCCCCTGAAATCCCCTGCGGTAGCTCCCCTGAAAAACAACTGTACCATGTTTGAGATGATGGGAACTGCAGATGCTGGAGAATTCCAAGATAATAAAATGTGAGGCTGGATGTACACAGCAGACCAAGCAGCATCTCAGGAGCACAAAAGCTGACGTTTCGGGCCTAGACCCTCTGATGAAGGGTCTAGGCCTGAAACGTCAGCTTTTGTGCTCCTGAGATGCTGCTTGGCCTGCTGTGTTCATCCAGCCTCACATTTTATTGTCTTATACCATTTTGGATACTGTTCCAGGGGACGACTTAGCAGGGGTATGCAGTAGGGTGCAGGTCTCTGGCACAGAGTCTGTCCCTCTTGCACAGAAGGGAAGCGGGGATAGGAAGAGAGTGATAGTCATTGGGGACTCAATAGTTAGAGGGACTGATAGAAGATTTGCCGGGAACGAAAGAGACTCACGATTGGTGTGTTGCCTCCCAGGTGCCAGGGTCTGTAATGTCTCGGATCGTCTCTTTCGGGTCCTGAGGGGAGAGGGTGACCAGCCCCAAGTCGTGGTCCACATAGGCACCAACGACGTAGGTAGAAAGAGTGATAGGGATGTCAGGCAGGATTTGAGGGAGCTCGGGTGGAAGCCGAGAGCTAGAACAAACAGAGTGGTCATCTCTGGTTTGTCACCCGTACCACGTGATAGCGAGGCAAAGAACAGGGAGAGATTTCAGCTGAAGACGTGGCTGCAGGGATGGTGCAGATGGGAGGGCTTCAGGTACATGGACAATTGGGGCTCATTCTGGGGAAGGTGGGACCTGTACAAACAGGACGGTCTCCACTTGAACCAGAGGGGCACTAATATCCTGGGTGGGAAATTGGCTAGTGCCATTCGGGTGGATTTAAACTAGCTCAGAAGGGGGATGGGAAACTGAGGTGTAGCCCTAGTACACAGGAGGATGAGCGTAGGGAGTACATGGTCAGGACCTCACTGTCACAGGAGTGTGCTGGCAGACAGCAAGCTGGATTGAAGTGTGACGACTTTAATGCCGGGAGTATCCGGAATAAGGTAGGTGAGCTTGCAGCTTGGATAGGTACCTGGGACTTCGATGTTGAGGCCATTTCGGAGGCATGGATAGCGCAGAGTCAGGAATGGATGTTGCAGGTTCTCGGGTTTAGATCTTTGATTTAGGTCTGGGAAGGTGGTAAGAGAGGGGGAGGTGTGGCTTTGTTGGTCAAGGACAGTATAACGGCAGCTGAAAGAACCTTTGAGGACTCGTCTACTACGGTGGTATGGGCTGAGGTTGCCAAGGAAGGTTTGTCGACTGAGTCAGTGTGGGTGGAAGTTCGTAACAGCAAGGCAGCAGTCACCTCACTGGGGGTTTTCAGCAGACCCCAAATAGCAGTTGGGAGATCGAAGAACTCATTGGCCGGCAGATTGTTGAAAAGTGCAAACGTATCAGGGTTGTTGTTATGGGTGACTTCAACTTTCCCAATATAGATTGAAACCTCTTGAGTGCAGATGGTTTGGATGGAGCCGTTTTTGTCAGGTGTGTTCAGGAGGGTTTCCTGACTCAGTATGTGGACAGGCCGACGAGGCGGGAGGCCATTTTGGATTTGGTGCTCGGCGATGAGCCAGGACAGGTGTCAGATCTCGTGGTGGGAGAGCACTTTGGCGACAGTGACCGCAAGAGCCTCACATTTACCATGGCCACGGAAAGGGAAAGGAGCAGTTACCAGGGGAAGATATTTAACTGGGGTAAAGGAAACTATGATGCTATCAGACAGGAGTTGGGAAGTACAGATTGGGAGCAATTGTTCCACAGAAAGGGCGCAGCAGACATGTGGAGGCTGTTCAAGGAGCAGTTGTTGCGAGTGATGTATAAATTTGTTCCTCTGAGACCGGTAAGAAGGGGTAAGATTAAGGAGCCTTGGATGACGGGTACAGAGGTGCTTCTTGTCAAAAAGAAAAGGCAGCGTACGTAAGGTGGAGGAAGTGAGGGTCTAGCACAGCTTGAGAGTATTACAGGCCTGCTCGGAAGGAGCTCAAAAGATATTGCCTGTACAATTGTGACCTGTTACAACCTTTGCGTCCACGCTTGCTCATTCAATGGTGTCAAGATGCCAGCAGTGCATGTACCTTCTCCATCCCGGAATGCCATCAGCTCACACAAGACATCGTCCTTACTTAAAATCTTCTGATCAACCAAAGTTCATTGTAATGGACATTTTAGTTATCTGTCATGAAACGAAATCTGATTCTGACTGGCGTGAACCGCAGTGCAAATGAATATAATCTGCGAAACGAGATTCCTTATGGGCTTGCAGCCGCTACAAATAATTGCTTTTCAGACGTTGCATACATACATTTTTTTCTCCTGTCACCTTAGATTATTTTTTTGTTTATGCATGTTGTGTGGGTTTCCAGTCAGGCCCATAAACACAGGTTGATGCAGTCACTGTTACAACAGGGTATTGAAGGAGAATTTGTGATCTTTGGAGTTTCATTCCAGTGTATGAAGGAGTGCACCATCAAGCCACTTCAGAGCACTACTGGCGACAAATTGTTGCAAGTTTTCAAGTGTTACCGATTGTCACATAAAATATGGCCTTTTTGTTGTTGCGCTATTCATCTTAACTGCACCATATCCAGTATTTCAGCTTGGAAACTATTTCAAGTTTTTTGATTTACTTGTTCAAAATCATTTATGATTGTTGTCATGATATCTACAATATGTTATTTTGATTGGACATAGAGGATTGGATCTGTCTTAATGGAAATAATGTATGCGCTTATAAAACCCCAACTGGGCAAGGTAGTTGCTCAGTGGTTACAGCTGCTCATGCACTGGGGAGCCAATTGAGATTCCAGTCTTGGGTAACGATCTGTGTGGAATTGACACGTCCTCCCCGCGCCTGCGAGGGGCTTCTGCCAGGTGCTGCAGTTTCCTCGCATTGTTCAAAGATGTGCAGGTCCTTATATGTGATTTGTGAAGCATTTCTGAAATGTTTCAATCCTGCCAGCATCCAGTGCCTTGGACAAAATAACTGGAGATGAATAAGAGATACTGTGCCTTTTGACACCATTTCCTGCTGGATTTTCATCAATCCTGCTTTGTATCGGTGACAACTTCCATGACCTTTTTTGATGCTCTGTCTGAATTGACAGTCTAGTTCCAAATATTTGTTGTGCAGTATTTCAAGGTCTCTGTTACAGCGTACCCATGAATGTCCACTTCAAAAGATACTTCCATATCATAGAATCCCTACGGTGTGGAAACAAGCCCCTTTTGACCCAAGAGGTCCACGGCCACCTTCCAAAGAGCATCTCACCCTGACTCATCCCCCGACCCTTTCCTCAGTAACCCTACATTTCCCATGACTAACACACCTAATCTACACATCCCTAAACACAATGGGCAAGTTTGGCATGGCCCATACACCGAGCCTGCACATCTTTGGACTGTGGGAGGAAACCAGAGCACCCAGCAGGAACCCATGCAGGCATGGGCAGAATGTACAAACTCCGCATAGAAAATCGTCCACCGGTGGGATCGAACCTGGGTCCCTGGCGCTGTGAGTCAGCAGTGCTCGCCACTGAGCCACCATGCTGCCCTTGGAGTTAGACAGAGCTTGCTTGTTCCTGGGTGGCCTCAAACTGCCAACCTCCACTTAGTGGCAAAAGTGCTGACCAACTGCACTCATCTTCACTGGTTTTTGCTTTGTATCATTGAATTCAATCCTTCAAACTCTATGATAAATATTTAACTTTCCATTGATATGTGAGTGTTGTTTTTAGTGTGCAGTATTGGTTTATTATGTTTCATTGGTACATAATGAATATTGTATGTGTATGCAAATGGGCAAGTTGGTAACGATGCAGTCCACAGACCTGGAGGATAATAACACTGTCCTCCAATCGCCCACGATGCCCTCTGCAAATTGGTAGAAAACAAAAATTTCTATAAAATTCATCTCTCCTCCCGTCAGTCGATCAAAATTAATTCAGGATTTTGTGCAGGCCAATAACCGTAAGATTACACGAGCCTAAACAAAACTACTGGCTCATATTAGTTCAGTAAAGTGAAAGGGCAACAATAGAGGCAGTAGGAACTGCAGATGCTGGAGAATCTGAGATAAGAAGGTGTAAAGCTGGATGAACACAGCAGGTCAAGCAGTATCATTCGGCTCTACACCTTGTTATCTCAGATTCTCCAGCGCCAATTTTCTGAAGCAGGGTCTCGTCCCGAAACATCAGCTTTCTTGCTTCTCTGATGCTGCTTGACCTGCTGTGTTCATCCAGCTCTCCACCTTGGGCAACAATAGAGTATGCTTTAAGTCACGAGATATGTTACGTGGGTTTGTCTTCCTTCGGGTGGAGTTAGTGGAACCGAAAAAGATGTCTCCCTCACAGCGTTTGTGACAAAAGAATTGCATCGTTCCTTGGCGGCCTTTCAACGGAAGAATATTCAGAGATTTCCCGAGTGGTAAGAATGTAACTTCTTTGACTTCTCTTTATCTCACTTTTTCCAACAATTGGAAAATAGATTTTAGAAATAACATGGAGCTGATGAAGTGTGAAAAGAAGAATAATTCCAAGCGGTGGTGGGAGTTGGTCAGTGAGGTGGGAGGAGTGGATAGGTGGATAGTCCACATTGAGGCTATTGAGTTGGAAGCTCCCGAGGCGGAATATGAGGTGCTGCTCCTCCAGTTTCTGGGTGGTTTGGTTGTGACACTGGAAGAGCCCAGGATGGACATGTCATTCAGGGAGTGGGAGGGGGAGTTGAAGTGATGCAATGATTTGGATATGAAAATAGAAGGTGTGGTTAGTAAGTTTCCCAATGATTGAAGGTGTAGTAGCCAGCCAAGAAGGTCACCTCAGAATACAATGGGACATTGACAAGGGCCAATAAACTGAGGAATGGCAGGTGGTGTTGAGGTTAGACAAATGTGAGGTGCTAAATTTTGGACAGGCAAATCAGGGCAGCACGTTTACACTGAAGGTTGTGGGGAGTGTTGATTAAAAAAGAGACGCTGGAGTGCTGTTTCGTAGTTCCATCAAAGTACAGCCACCGGTAGAAAGGATATGAAGGAGACATTTGGTGTGCTCGCCTTTATCGGTCAGTGCATTGAGTACAGGAGTTTGGAGATCACTTAGCCGCCATATTGGACGTTGGTTCGGCTGCTTTTGGAATACCGCAATCGATTTTGGTCTCCTTGCGAGAGGAAGGATGTCGGCGCAACATTGAGGGCCGAAGGGCCTGTTGTGCACTGTATTGTTGTATGTTGTAAACTTGAAAGGGTTCAGAGAAGATCTACAAGGATGTTACGAGCATCGGAGGTTGGAGGTATACCGTGGGCTTGAACAGGCAGCTATTTCTTGGAACTTTGGAGTTCAGGGCTGACCATATGGAAGTTTATACAATTACAAGGGACGTGGATAGAGCGAACAGCCAAGATCTTTTCCTCAGGTTGCTGGAATCCAAAACTGGAGGGAATAGGTTAAAACTGAGAGAGGGAAGATTTAAAATGGACCGGATTTTTTTTCATAGTGGTGCATGTATGGAGTGAGCTGCCAGAGGAAGTGGTGGAGGCTTGTACGTTTAAAAGGCATGTGGATGGGTATATGAATAGGACGGGTTGACAGGAACATGGGCCAAATGCTGGCAAATGGGACTAAATTAACTTAGGATATCTGGTCAACACAGACAAATTGGGCCAAAGGATCTGTTTCCCGACTGTACATCTCTCTGACTCTCAGTGTCTTTTTTCTGAACTACGTGGCCCATAATTAGAAAAACTTGAATCAGGATTTGGGAATGTGACAATTCTAATTGGATTTGTTTGATGAAATTAACTCTGTAGGTAATGGTGGTTGAATTATGATTCGTCAAATTTGAGTTTATTGCAGCATCTTATAGAATAGAGGAGACACATGTAATCACAATTGAAAATCAAAACTTGGTAAAATTTTGTATTGGAAATACATGACAAGCCATTGGAGGAGATTCATGACCATTGCATTCAAGTGAGAACAACAAATGCGATTCAGTGACTCAGTGAAACGGGATGCAGTGACTCAGTGAAACGGGATGCAGAGACTGAGGGTAATGGGTTGCAGTGGCTGAGTGAAATAGAATGCCTTGTCTCTGTGAATTGGGATGCGCTGAGTGTGGGGAATGGGATGCAGTGACTGAGGGAATGGAAATGCAGTGACTGTGGGAAATGGGAAGCAGTGACTGAGTGAAATGGGCTGCAGTGAATGTGTGAACTGGGATGCAGTGACTCATGGAGATGGGATGCTGTGACTGAGTGAAATGGGATGCTGTGACTGAGGGTAATGGGAGGCAGTGACTGAGGGAAAGGAGATGCAGTGACTGTGGGAAATGGCATGATGTGACTGAGAGAAATGGCATGCTGTGCCTGAAGGTTTTGGGATGCAGTGACTCTTAAATGGGATGCAGTGACTGCGTGAAGTGGGCTGCAGTGACTGTGCAAAATGGGTTGCAGTGACTGAGGAAAGGAGATGCACTGACTGTGGGAAAAGGGGTGCTGTGACTGAGGGAAATGGGATGCAGTGTCTGATGGAAATGGGATCCAGTGACTGAGGGAAATGGGATGCAGTATCTGAGTGCAATGGGATGCAGTGAATGAGTGAAATGCGCTGCCCTAACTGAGTGAAATGGGATGCAGTAACGGAGGAAAGGAGATGCGGTGACTGTGGGAAATAGCATGCTGTGTCTGAGGGGAATGGGATGCAGTGACTGTGGAAATGGGATGCAGTGACTGTTAAATGGGCCGCAGTGACTGAGTGTAATGGGCAGCAGTGACTTCGTGAAATGGGATGCAGTGACTGAGGAAAGGAGATGCAGTGACTGTCTGAAATGGGACGCAGTGACTGAGCTAAATGGGATGCATGACTGATGGAAATGGGATGCAGTGACTGAGGGGAATGCGATGCAGTGACTCATGGAAATGGGATGCTGTGACTGTGGAAATGGGTTGCAGTGACTGAGTGAAATGGGCTGCAGTGACTGAGGGAAATGGATGCACAGTCTCAATTGAATGGGATTTCCTGTCTCCGTTAAATGGGATGCAGTGACTGAGTGAAATGGGATGCAGTGACTGAGTGAAATGGGATGCTATGACTGAGGGAAAGGAGATGCCGTGACTGAGGGAAAGGAGATGCCGTGACTGAGGGAAAGGAGATGCAGTGACTGAGGGAAAGGAGATGAAGTGTCTGTGGGAAATGGCATACTGTGACTCAGGGTAATGGGATGCAGTGACTGAGGGAAATGGGATGAAGTGACTGAGGGAAATGGGATGCAGTGACTGACGGAAATGGGATGCAGTGTCTGTTGGAATTGGGATCATGCGACTGAAGGTAATGGGATGCAGTGACTGAGGGTAATGGGATGCAGTGACTGAGGGTAATGGGATGCAGTGACTGAGGGTAATGGGATGCAGTGACTGAGGGTAATGGGATGCAGTGACTGAGTGAAATGGGATGCAGTGACTGAGGGAAGTGGGATGCTGTGACCGAGGGAAATGGGATGCAGTGCCCGAGTGAAATGAGATGCACTATTTTTGGGAAGTAGGATGCAATCACTGATTGAAATGAGATGCAGAGACTGTGGGAAAGGAGATACTGTGTCTATGGGCAATGGGATACAGTGAGTGTCGGAAATTGAATGCAGCGTCTGTGAGATACGGGAACCAGTGACTGATGGAAATGGGATGCTGTGACTGTGGTGAAGGAGATGCAGTGATGGAGTGAATTGGGATGCAGTGACTGACTGAAATGTGATGCAGTGACTGAGTGACATGTGATGCAGTGACTGAGTGAAATGCGATGCAGTGACTGCGTGAAATGCGATGCAGTGACTGCGTGAAATGCGATGCAGTGACTGCGTGAAATGCGATGCAGTGACTGCGTGAAATGCGATGCAGTGACTGCGTGAAATGGGATGCAGTGACTGCGTGAAATGGGACGCAGTGACTCAGTGAAATGTGATTCTGTCACTGAGTGAATTGTGATTCCGTCACTGTGTGAAATATGATGCACTCACTGAGTGTACTGTGATTCAGTCACTGAGTGTACTGTGATTCAGTCACTGAGTGAACTGTGATTCAGTCACTGAGTGAACTGTGATTCAGTCACTGAGTGAACTGTGATTCAGTCACTGAGTGAACTGTGATTCAGTCACTGAGTGAACTGTGATGCAGTCACTGAGTGAAATAGGATGAAGTGGCAGAGTGAAATAGGATGAAGTGGCAGAGTGAAATGGGATGCAGTGACTGAGGGTCATGGGATGTAGTGACACACGGACATGGGATGCAGTGACACACGAACATGGGTAGCAGTGACTGATGGAATTGGGATGCAGTGACTGCGTGAAATGCGATGCAGTGACTGCTTGAAATGGGATGCAGTGACTGCTTGAAATGGGATGCAGTGACTGCTTGAAATGGGATGCATCACTGAGTGCAATGGAATGCAGTGACTGATGGAAATTGGATGCAGTGACAGAGTGACATGAGCTGCAGTGTCTGAAGGAAATGTGACGCAGTGACTGAGGGAAATGGGATGCAGTGACTCAGGGAAATGGGATGCAGTGAGTCTGGGAAATTGAACTCATCATCTGTGAGATACGGGAACCAGTGACTGATGGAAATGGGATGCTGTGACTGTGGTGAAGGAGATGCAGTGATGGAGTGAATTGGGATACAGTGACTGAGTGAAATGTGATGCAGTGACTGTGGTGAAGGAGATGCAGTGACTGAAGGAAATGGGATACAGTGACTGAGTGAAATGGGATGCAGTGACTGAGTGAAATGGGATGCAGTGACTGCGTGAAATGCGATGCAGTGACTGCGTGAAATGCGATGCAGTGACTGCGTGAAATGGGATGCAGTGACTGCGTGAAATGGGATGCAGTGACTGCGTGAAATGGGACGCAGTGACTCAGTGAAATGTGATTCTGTCACTGAGTGAATTGTGATTCCGTCACTGTGTGAAATATGATGCACTCACTGAGTGTACTGTGATTCAGTCACTGAGTGAACTGTGATTCAGTCACTGAGTGAACTGTGATTCAGTCACTGAGTGAACTGTGATTCAGTCACTGAGTGAACTGTGATTCAGTCACTGAGTGAACTGTGATTCAGTCACTGAGTGAACTGTGATTCAGTCACTGAGTGAACTGTGATTCAGTCACTGAGTGAACTGTGATTCAGTCACTGAGTGAACTGTGATTCAGTCACTGAGTGAAATAGAATGAAGTGGCAGAGTGAAATGGGATGCAGTGACTGAGTGAAATGAGATGCAGTGACTGAGTGAAATGAGATGCAGTGACTGAGTGAAATGGGATGCAGTGACTGAGGGACATGGGATGCAGTGACTGAGGGACATGGGATGCAGTGACTGAGGGACATGGGATGCAGTGACACACGGACATGGGATGCAGTGACACACGAACATGGGATGCAGTGACTGAGGGAAATGGGATGCAGTGACTGCGTGAAATGCGATGCAGTGACTGCTTGAAATGGGATGCAGTGACTGCTTGAAATGGGATGCAGTGACTGCTTGAAATGGGACGCAGTGACTCAGTGAAATGTGATTCAGTCACTGAGTGACAGGTGATTCCGTCACTGAGTGAAATATGATGCACTCACTGAGTGTACTGTGATTCAGTCACTGAGTGTACTGTGATTCAGTCACTGAGTGTACTGTGATTCAGTCACTGAGTGTACTGTGATTCAGTCACTGGGTGTACTGTGATTCAGTCACTGAGTGAATTGTGATTCCGTCACTGTGTGAAATATGATGCACTCACTGAGTGTCCTGTGATTCAGTCACTGAGTGAACTGTGATTCAGTCACTGAGTGAACTGTGATTCAGTCACTGAGTGAAATAGGATGAAGTGGCAGAGTGAAATGGGATGCACTGACTGAGTGAAATGAGATGCAGTGTCTGAGTGAAATGAGATGCAGTGTCTGAGTGAAATGAGATGCAGTGTCTGAGTGAAATGAGAAGCAGTGACTGAGGGACATGGGATGCAGTGACTGAGGGACATGGGATGCAGTGACTGAGGGACACGGGATGCAGTGACTGAGGGACACGGGATGCAGTGACTGAGGGACACGGGATGCAGTGACTGAGGGACACGGGATGCAGTGACTGAGGGACACGGGATGCAGTGACTGAGGGACACGGGATGCAGTGACACACGGACATGGGATGCAGTGACACACGGACATGGGATGCAGTGACTGATGGAATTGGGTTGCAGTGACTGAGTGAAATGCGATGCAGTCACTGAGTGCAATGTGATGCAGTGACTGAGTGAAATGTGATGCAGTGACTGCTTGAAATGGGATGCATCACTGAGTGCAATGGAATGCTGTGACTGGGTGAAACGGGATGCAGTGACTGATGGAAATTGGATGCAGTGACAGAGTGACATGAGCTGCAGTGTCTGAAGGAAATGTGATGCAATGACTGAGGGAAATGGGATGCAGTGACTCAGGGAAATGGGATGCAGTGAGTCTGGGAAATTGAATTCATCATCTGTGAGATACGGGAAACAGTGACTGATGGAAATGGGATGCTGTGACTGTGGTGAAGGAGATGCAGTGATGGAGTGAATTGGGATACAGTGACTGAGTGAAATGTGATGCAGTGACTGAGTGAAATGTGATGCAGTGACTGAGTGAAATGTGATGCAGTGACTGAAGGAAATGGGATACAGTGACTGAGTGAAATGGGATGGAGTGACTGAGTGAAATGGGATGGAGTGACTGAGTGAAATGGGATGGAGTGACTGAGTGAAATGTGATGCAGTGACTGAGTGAAATGGGATGCAGTGACTGAGTAAAATGGGATGCAGTGACTGCGTGAAATGGGATGCAGTGACTGCGTGAAATGGGACGCAGTGACTCAGTGAAATGTGATTCAGTCACTGAGTGACAGGTGATTCCGTCACTGAGTGAAATATGATGCACTCACTGAGTGTACTGTGATTCAGTCACTGAGAGGACTGTGATTCAGTCACTGAGAGGACTGTGATTCAGTCACTGAGTGAACTGTGATTCAGTCACTGAGTGTACTGTGATTCAGTCACTGAGTGTACTGTGATTCAGTCACTGAGTGTACTGTGATTCAGTCACTGAGTGAACTGTGATTCAGTCACTGAGTGAACTGTGATGCAGTCACTGAGTGAACTGTGATGCAGTCACTGAGTGAAATAGGATGCAGTGGCTGATTGAAATGGGATGCAGTGACTGAGTGAAATGAGATGCAGTGACTGAGTGAAATGTGATGCAGTGACTGAGGTACTGGGAAGGAGTGACTGAGTTAATAGGGATGCAGTGCCCGAGCGGGCTTGGGGTGCAGTGACTGAGTGAAATGGGATGCAGTGGTTTAAGGAAAGGAAATGCAGTGTCTGTGGGAAATGGGATGCTGCGACTGAGGGAAATGGGATGGAGTGACTGACGGAAATTGGATGCAGTGACTGAGTGAAATGGGATGCAGTGACTGAGTGAAATGGGATGCAGTGACTGAGGGAAGTGGGATGCAGTGACTGAGGGAAATGGGATGCAGTGACTGAGTGAAATGAGATGCAGTGACTGAGCGAAATGGGATGCACTATTGTTGGGAAGTAGGATGCAATCACTGATTGAAATGAGATGCAGCGACTGTGGGAAAGGAGATGCTGTGTCTATGGGCAATGGGTTACAGTGAGTGTCAGAAATTGAATGCAGCGTCTGTGAGATACGGGAACCAGTGACTGATGGAAATGGGATGCTGTGACTGTGGTGCAGGAGATGCAGTGATGGAGTGAATTGGGATGCAGTGACTGAGTGACATGTGATGCAGTGACTGAGTGACATGTGATGCAGTGACTGAGTGAAATGCGATGCAGTGACTGAGTGAAATGCGATGCAGTGACTGAGTGAAATGCGATGCAGTGACTGCGTGAAATGCGATGCAGTGACTGCGTGAAATGCGATGCAGTGACTGCGTGAAATGCGATGCAGTGACTGCGTGAAATGCGATGCAGTGACTGCGTGAAATGGGATGCAGTGACTGCATGAAATGGGACGCAGTGACTCAGTGAAATGTGATTCTGTCACTGAGTGAATTGTGATTCCGTCACTGTGTGAAATATGATGCACTCACTGAGTGTACTGTGATTCAGTCACTGAGTGAACTGTGATTCAGTCACTGAGTGAAATAGGATGAAGTGGCAGAGTGAAATGGGATGCAGTCACTGTGTGAAATGAGATGCAGTGTCTGAGTGAAATGAGAAGCAGTGACTGAGTGAAATGGGATGCAGTGACTGCGTGAAATGGGATGCAGTGACTGTGGTGAAGGAGATGCAGTGACTGAGGGAAGTGGGATGCAGTGACTGAGGGAAGTGGGATGCAGTGACTGAGGGAAATGGGATGCAGTGACTGAGTGAAATGAGAAGCAGTGACTGAGTGAAATGGGATGCAGTGACTGAGCAAAGTACAATGCAGTGACTGAGTGAAATGTGATGCATTGACTGCGTGAAATGGGATGCAGTGACTGTGGTGAAGGAGATGCAGTGACTGAGGGAAATGGGATAAGGTGACTGAGTGAAATGGGATGCAGTGACTGAGTGAAATGCGAAGCAGTGACTGAGTGAAATGCGAAGCAGTGACTGAGGGACATGGGAAGCAGTGACTGAGGGACATGGGAAGCAGTGACTGAGGGACATGGGAAGCAGTGACTGAGGGACATGGGAAGCAGTGACTGAGGGACATGGGAAGCAGTGACTGTGGGACATGGGATGCAGTGACTGAGGGAAATGGGATGTCGTGACTGATGGAAATGGGATGCAGTGACTGAGTGAAAGGAGATGCACTGTCTGATGGAAATGTGATGCAGTGACAGAGTGACATGAGCTGCAGTGACAGAGGTACTGGGAAGGAGTGACTGAGTTAATAGGGAATTAGTGCCCGAGCGGGCTTGGGGTGCAGTGACTGAGGGAAATGGGATACAGTCCCTGACCGAAAAGGGACGCACTGACTGAGTGAAATGGGATGCAGTGACTGAAGGACATGGGATGCAGTGATTGAGGGACATGAGATGCAGTGACTGAGAGCCATGGGATGCAGTGACACACGGACATGGGATGCAGTGACTGAGGGACATGGGATGCAGTATTTGTAGGAAGGAGGATGCAATCACTGAGTGAAATGCGATGCAGAGACTGAGGGAAAGGAGATGCTGTGAATATGGGAAATGGGATGCAGTGAGTGTGGGAAATTGAATGCATCGTCTGTGAGATTCGGGAAATAGTGACTGATGGAAATGTGATGCAGTGACTGTGGTGAAGGAGATGCAGTGACTGAGTGAAATGGGATGCAGTGACTGAGTGAAATGTGATGCAGTGACTGCTTGAAATGGGATGCAGTGACTGAGGGAAATGGGATGCAGTGACTGAGGGAAATCGGATGCAGTGACTGAGTGAAATGAGATGCACTGACTGAGTGAAATGAGCTGCAGTGACTGACGGAAATGGGATGCAGTGACTGAGGGAAATGGGGTGCAGTATTTGTGGGAAGAAGGATGCAATCACTGAGTGAAATGAGATGATGAGACTGAGGGCAAGGAGATGCTGTGACTATGGGAAATGGGATGCACTGAGTGTGGGAAATTGAATGCAGCGTGTGTGAGATACGGGAAACAGTGACTGATGGAAATGGGATGCAGTAACTGTGTTGAAGGAGATGCAGTGACTGAGTGAAATGGGATGCAGTGACTGACTGAAATGTGATGCAGTGACTGAGTGACATGTGATGCAGTGACTGAGTGAAATGGGATGCAGTGACTGAGTGAAATGGGATGCAGTGACTGCGTGAAATGCGATGCAGTGACTGCGTGAAATGCGAAGCAGTGACTGCGTGAAATGCGAAGCAGTGACTGCGTGAAATGCGAAGCAGTGACTGCGTGAAATGCGATGCAGTGACTGCGTGAAATGCGATTCAGTGACTGCGTGAAATGGGTCGCAGTGACTCAGTGAAATGTGATTCTGTCACTGAGTGAATTGTGATTCCGTCACTGTGTGAAATATGATGCACTCACTGAGTGTACTGTGATTCAGTCACTGAGTGAACTGTGATTCAGTCACTGAGTGAAATAGGATGAAGTGACTGAGTGAAATGGGATGCAGTGACTGAGTGAAATGGGATGCAGTGACTGAGTGAAATGGGATGCAGTGACTGAGTGAAATGGGATGCACTGACTGAGGGACATGGGATGCAGTGACTGAGGGACACGGGATGCAGTGACTGAGGGACACGGGATGCAGTGACTGAGGGACATGGGATGCAGTGACTGAGGGAAATGGGATGCAGTGACTGATGGAATTGGGCTGCAGTGACTGCGTGAAATGGGATGCAGTGACTGAGTGAAATGCGATGCAGTGACTGCTTGAAATGGGAGGCATCACTGAGTGCAATGGAATGCTGTGACAGGGTGAAACGGGATGCAGTGACTGATGGAAATTGGATGCAGTGACAGAGTGACATGAGCTGCAGTGTCTGAAGGAAAGGTGATGCAGTGACTGAGGGAAATGGGATGCAGTGACTCAGGGAAATGGGATGCAGTGAGTCTGGGAAATTGAATTCATCATCTGTGAGATACGGGAAACAGTGACTGATGGAAATGGGATGCTGTGACTGTGGTGAAGGAGATGCAGTGATAGAGTGAATTGGGATACAGTGACTGAGTGAAATGTGATGCAGTGACTGAGTGAAATGTGATGCAGTGACTGAGTGAAATGTGATGCAGTGACTGAAGGAAATGGGATACAGTGACTGAGTGAAATGGGATGGAGTGACTGAGTGAAATGGGATGGAGTGACTGAGTGAAATGTGATGCAGTGACTGAGTGAAATGGGATGCAGTGACTGAGTAAAATGGGATGCAGTGACTGCGTGAAATGGGATGCAGTGACTGCGTGAAATGGGACGCAGTGACTCAGTGAAATGTGATTCAGTCATTGAGTGACAGGTGATTCCGTCACTGAGTGAAATATGATGCACTCACTGAGTGTACTGTGATTCAGTCACTGAGAGTACTGTGATTCAGTCACTGTGTGTACTGTGATTCAGTCACTGAGTGTACTGTGATTCAGTCACTGAGTGAACTGTGATTCAGTCACTGAGTGAACTGTGATTCAGTCACTGAGTGAACTGTGATTCAGTCACTGAGTGAACTGTGATGCAGTCACTGAGTGAAATAGGATGCAGTGGCTGAGTGAAATGGGATGCAGTGACTGAGTGAAATGAGATGCAGTGACTGAGTGAAATGTGATGCAGTGACTGAGGTACTGGGAAGGAGTGACTGAGTTAATAGGGATGCAGTGCCCGAGCGGGCTTGGGGTGCAGTGACTGAGTGAAATGGGATGCAGTGACTTCAGGAAAGGAAATGCAGTGTCTGTGGGAAATGGAATGCTGCGACTGAGGGAAATGGGATGCAGTGACTGACGGAAATGGGATGCAGTGACTGAGCGAAATGGGTGGCAGTGACGAGTGAAATGGGTTGCAGTGACTGAGTGAAATGGGATGCACTGACAGAGGGAAGTGCGATGCAGTGACTGAGGAAAATGGGATGCAGTGACTGAGGGAAATGGGATGCAGTGACTGAGTGAAATGAGATGCGCTATTTTTGGGAAGGAGGATGCAATCACTGATTGAAATGAGATGCAGAGACTGTGGGAAAGGAGATGCTGTGACGGTGGGAAATGGGATGCAGTGACTCAGTGAAATGTGATTGAGTCACTGAGTGAAATGTGATTCCGTCACTGAGTGAAATATGATGCACTCACTGAGTGTACTGTGATGCAGTCACTGAGTGAACTGTGATGCAGTTACTGAGTGAACTGTGATGCAGTCACTGAGTGAACTGTGATGCAGTCACTGAGTGAACTGTGATGCAGTCACTGAGTGAAATGGGATGCAGTGGCTGAGGGAAATGTGATGCAGTGACTGAGTGAAATGGGATGCAGTATTTGTGGGAAGAAGGATGCAATCACTGAGTGAAATGAGATGATGAGACTGAGGGCAAGGAGATGGTGTGACTATGGGAAATGGGACGCACTGAGTGTGGGAAATTGAATGCAGCGTGTGTGAGATACGGGAAACAGTGACTGATGGAAATGGGATGCAGGAACTGTGTTGAAGGAGATGCAGTGACTGAGTGAAATGGGATGCAGTGACTGCGTGAAATGCGATGCAGTCTCTGAGTGAAATGGGATGCAGTCTCTGAGCGAAATGGGATGCAGTCACTGAGTGAAATGGGATGCAGTCTCTGAGCGAAATGTGTTGCAGTCACTGACTGAAATTGGACGCATCACTGAGTGAAATGGGACGCAGTGACTGAGGGAAATGGGACGCAGTGACTGAGTGAAATGGGACGCAGTGACTGAGTGAAATGGGACGCAGTGACCTGAGGGAAATGCGATGCAGTGACTGAGTGAAATGAGATGCCTTGTTTGATGGAAATATGATGCAGTAACTGACGAAAATGAGATGCAGTGACAGAGTGAAATGGGATGCAGTGACTGAGGGACATGGGATGCAGTGACTGAGGGACATGGGATGCAGTGACTGAGGGACATGGGATGCAGTGACTGAGGGAAATGGGATGCAGTGACTGAGGGAAATGAGATGCAGTGTCTGAGGGACATGTGATGCAGTGACTGAGGGACATGGGATGCAGTGACACACGGACATGGGATGCAGTGTCACACGGACATGGGATGCAGTGACTGCGAGAATTGGGATGCAATGACTGAGGGAAATGGGATGCAGTGACCGAGTGAAATGAGATGCTGTGACTGAGGGAAATGGGATGCAGTGACTGCGTGAAATGGGATGCAGTGAATTAGTGAAATGAGATGTAGTGAATTAGTGAAATGAGATGTAGTGACTGATGGAAATGTGATGCAGTTACTGTGGGACGTGGGATGCAATGACTGAGTGAATAGTGAAGCAGTGCCCGAGCGGGCTTGGGGTGCAGTGACTGAGGGAAATGGGATACAGTGCCTGAGTGCAATGTGATGCAGTAATTGAGGGAAATAGGATGCAGTGACTGAGGTACTGGGAAGGAGTGACTGAGGGAAATGGGATGCAGTGACTGACGGAAATGGGATGCAGTGACTGCGTGAAATGAGATGCCTTGTTTGATGGAAATATGATGCAGTAACTGACGGAAATGAGATGCAGTGACAGAGTGAAATGGGATGCAGTGACTGAGTGAAATGGGATGCAGTGACTGAGTTAATAGGGATGCAGTGCCCGAGCCGGCTTGGAGTACAGTGACTGAGGGAAATGGGATACAGTGGCTGAGAGAAATGGGATGCACTGTCTTAGTGAAATGGGATGCAGTGGCTGAGTGAAATGGGATGCAGTAACTGGTGGAAATGGGATGCAGTGACTGATCGAAATGGGATGCGGTGACTGAGGTGAGGGAGATGCAGTGATGGAGTGAATTGGGATGCAGTGACTGAGTGAAATGTGATGCAGTGACTGAGTGAAATGTGATGCAGTGACTGAGTGTAATGGGATGCAGTGACTGAGTGTAATGGGATGCAGTGACTGAGTGTAATGGGATGCAGTGACTGAGTGCAATGGGATGCAGTGACTGAGTGCAATGGGATGCAGTGACTGCGTGAAATGGGATGCAGTGACTGCGTGAAATGGGATGCAGTGACTGCGTGAAATGGGATGCAGTGACTGCGTGAAATGGGACGCAGTGACTCAGTGAAATGTGATTCACTCACTTTGTGAAAGGTGATTCTGTCACTGAGTGAAATATGATGCACTCACTGAGTGAACTGTGATTCAGTCACTGTGTGAACTGTGATGCAGTCACTGAGTGAAATGGGATGCAGTGGCTGAGTGAAATGGGATGCAGTGACTGAGTGAAATGAGATGCAGTGACTGAGTGAAATGCGATGCAGTGACTGAGGTACTGGGAAGGAGTGACTGAGTTAATAGGGATGCAGTGCCCGAGCGGGCTTGGGGTGCAGTGACTGAGTGAAATGGGATGCAGTGACTTCAGGAAAGGAAATTCAGTGTCTGTGGGAAATGGAATGCTGCGACTGAGGGAAATGGGATGGAGTGACTGACGGAAATGGGATGCAGTGACTGAGCGAAATGGGTGGCAGTGACGAGTGAAATGGGTTGCAGTGACTGAGTGAAATGGGATGCACTGACTGAGGGAAGTGCGATGCAGTGACTGAGGAAAATGGGATGCAGTGACTGAGGGAAATGGGATGCAGTGAATGAGGGACATGGGATGCAGTGACACATGGACATGGGATGCAGTGACCTGAGGGAATTGGGATGCCGTGACTGAGTGAAATGAGATGCATTGTTTGATGGAAATATGATGCAGTAACTGACGGAAATGAGATGCAGTGAGTGTGGGAAATGGGATGCAGTGACTAAGGGAAATGGGATGCAGTGACCGAGTGAAATGAGATGCAATGACTGAGCAAAATGGGATGCGCTATTTTTGGGAAGGAGGATGCAATCACTGATTGAAATGAGATGCACAGACTGTGGGAAAGGAGATGCTGTGACGGTGGGAAATGGGATGCAGTGACTCAGTGAAAGGTGATTCAGTCACTGAGTGAAATGTGATTCCCTCACTGAGTGAAATATGATGCACTCACTGAGTGTACTGTGATTCAGTCACTGAGTGAACTGTGATGCAGTGGCTGAGGGAAATGTGATGCAGTGGCTGAGGGAAATGTGATGCAGTGGCTGAGGGAAATGTGATGCAGTGACTGAGTGAAATGGGATGCAGTGTTTGTGGGAAGAAGGATGCAATCACTGAGTGAAATGAGATGATGAGACTGAGGGCAAGGAGATGGTGTGACTATGGGAAATGGGATGCACTGAGTGTGGGAAACTGAATGCAGCGTGTGTGAGATACGGGAAACAGTGACTGATGGAAATGGAATGCAGTAACTGTGTTGAAGGAGATGCAGTGACTGAGTGAAATGGGATGCAGTGACTGCGTGAAATGCGATGCAGTGACTGCGTGAAATGCGATGCAGTGACTGCGTGAAATGCGATGCAGTGACTGCGTGAAATGGGTCGCAGTGACTCAGTGAAATGTGATTCTGTCACTGAGTGAATTGTGATTCCGTCACTGTGTGAAATATGATGCACTCACTGAGTGTACTGTGATGCAGTCACTGAGTGAACTGTGATGCAGTCACTGAGTGAAATGGGATGCAGTGGCTGAGGGAAATGTGATGCAGTGACTGAGTGAAATGGGATGCAGTATTTGTGGGAAGAAGGATGCAATCACTGAGTGAAATGAGATGATGAGACTGAGGGCAAGGAGATGGTGTGACTATGGGAAATGGGACGCACTGAGTGTGGGAAATTGAATGCAGCGTGTGTGAGATACGGGAAACAGTGACTGATGGAAATGGGATGCAGGAACTGTGTTGAAGGAGATGCAGTGACTGAGTGAAATGGGATGCAGTGACTGCGTGAAATGCGATGCAGTCTCTGAGTGAAATGGGATGCAGTCTCTGAGTGAAATGGGATGCAGTCTCTGAGCGAAATGTGTTGCAGTCACTGACTGAAATTGGACGCATCACTGAGTGAAATGGGACGCAGTGACTGAGGGAAATGGGACGCAGTGACTGAGTGAAATGGGACGCAGTGACTGAGTGAAATGGGACGCAGTGACCTGAGGGAAATGCGATGCAGTGACTGAGTGAAATGAGATGCCTTGTTTGATGGAAATATGATGCAGTAACTGACGAAAATGAGATGCAGTGACAGAGTGAAATGGGATGCAGTGACTGAGGGACATGGGATGCAGTGACTGAGGGACATGGGATGCAGTGACTGAGGGACATGGGATGCAGTGACTGAGGGAAATGGGATGCAGTGACTGAGGGAAATGAGATGCAGTGTCTGAGGGACATGTGATGCAGTGACTGAGGGACATGTGATGCAGTGACTGAGGGACATGGGATGCAGTGACACACGGACATGGGATGCAGTGTCACACGGACATGGGATGCAGTGACTGCGAGAATTGGGATGCAATGACTGAGGGAAATGGGATGCAGTGACCGAGTGAAATGAGATGCTGTGACTGAGGGAAATGGGATGCAGTGACTGCGTGAAATGGGATGCAGTGAATTAGTGAAATGAGATGTAGTGAATTAGTGAAATGAGATGTAGTGACTGATGGAAATGTGATGCAGTTACTGTGGGACATGGGATGCAGTGACTGAGTGAATAGTGATGCAGTGCCCGAGCGGGCTTGGGGTGCAGTGACTGAGGGAAATGGGATACAGTGCCTGAGTGCAATGTGATGCAGTAATTGAGGGAATAGGATGCAGTGACTGAGGTACTGGGAAGGAGTGACTGAGGGAAATGGGATGCAGTGACTGACGGAAATGGGATGCAGTGACTGCGTGAAATGAGATGCCTTGTTTGATGGAAATATGATGCAGTAACTGACGGAAATGAGATGCAGTGACAGAGTGAAATGGGATGCAGTGACTGAGTTAATAGGGATACAGTGCCCGAGCCGGCTTGGAGTACAGTGACTGAGGGAAATGGGATACAGTGGCTGAGAGAAATGGGATGCACTGTCTTAGTGAAATGGGATGCCGTGACTGAGGGAAATGGGATGCAGTGACTGAGTGAAAGGAGATGCACTGTCGGATGGAAATGTGATGCAGTGACAGAGGTACTGGGAAGGAGTGACTGAGTTCATCGGGAATCAGTGCCCGAGCGGGCTTGGGGTGCAGTGACTGAGGGAAATGAGATACAGTGCCTGAGTGCAATGTGATGCAGTAATTGAGGGAAATAGGATGCAGTGACTGAGGTACTGGGAAGGAGTGACTGAGGGAAATGGGATGCAGTGACTGTGTGAAATGGGATGCAGTGACTAAGTGAAATAGGAAGCACTGACAGAGTGAAATGCGATGCAGTGACTGCGTGAAATGAGATGCCTTGTTTGATGGAAATATGATGCAGTAACTGACGGAAATGAGATGCAGTGACAGAGTGAAATGGGATGCAGTGACTGAGAGAAATGGGATGCACTGTCTTAGTGAAATGGGATGCAGTGACTGAGTGAAATGGGATGCAGTAAATGGTGGAAATGGGATGCAGTGACTGATCGAAATGGGATGCGGTGACTGAGGTGAGGGAGATGCAGTGATGGAGTGAATTGGGATGCAGTGACTGAGTGAAATGTGATGCAGTGACTGAGTGAAATGTGATGCAGTGACTGAGTGAAATGTGATGCAGTGACTGAGTGTAATGGGATACAGTGACTTAAGGAAAGGAAATGCAGTGTCTGTGGGAAATGGAATGCTGCGACTGAGGGAAATGGGATGGAGTGACTGACGGAAATGGGATGCAGTGACTGAGCGAAATGGGTGGCAGTGACGAGTGAAATGGGTTGCAGTGACTGAGTGAAATGGGATGCACTGACTGAGGGAAGTGCGATGCAGTGACTGAGGAAAATGGGACGCAGTGACTGAGGGAAATGGGATGCAGTGACTGAGTGAAATGAGATGCAGTGACTGAGCGAAATGGGATGCATTATTTTTGCGAAATAGGATGCAATCACTGATTGAAATGAGACGCAGAGACTGAGGGAAAGGAGATGCTGTGACGATGGGAAATGGGATGCAGTGAGTGTGGGAAATTGAATGCAGCGTCTGTGAGATAAGGGAAACAGTGAGTGATGGAAATGGGATGCAGTGACTATGGTGAAGGAGATGCAGTGATTGAGTGAATTGGGATGCAGTGACTGAGTAAAATACAATGCAGTGACTGAGTGAAATGTGATGCAGTGGCTGCGTGAAATGGGATGCAGTGACTGTGGTGAAGGAGATGCAGTGACTGAGGGAAATGGGATACAGTGACTGAGTGAAATGGGATGCAGTGATTGAGTAAAATGGGATGCAGTGACTGAGGGACATGGGATGCAGTGACTGAGGGACATGGGATGCAGTGACTGAGGGACATGGGATGCAGTGACTGAGTGAAATGGGATGCAGTCTCTGAGTGAAATGGGATGCAGTCTCTGAGTGAAATGGGATGTAGTCTCTGAGTGAAATGGGATGCAGTCACTGAGTGAAATGGGATGCAGTCTCTGAGCGAAATGTGTTGCAGTCACTGACTGAAATTGGACGCATCACTGAGTGAAATGGGACGCAGTGACTGAGGGAAATGGGATGCAGTGACTGAGTGAAATGGGAAGCACTGACTGAGTGAAATGCGATGCAGTGACTGAGTGAAATGAGATGCCTTGTTTGATGGAAATATGATGCAGTAACTGACGGAAATGAGATGCAGTGACAGAGTGAAATGGAATGCAGTGACTGAGGGACATGGGATGCAGTGACTGAGGGAAATGGGATGCAGTGACTGAGTGAAATGAGATGCAGTGACTGAGTGAAATGAGATGCAGTGTCTGAGGGACATGTGATGCAGTGACTGAGGGACATGGGATGCAGTGACACACGGACATGGGATGCACTGTCACACGGACATGGGATGCAGTGACTGAGAGAATTGGGATGCAATGACTGAGGGAAATGGGATGCAGTGACCGAGTGAAATGAGATGCTGTGACTGAGGGAAATGGGATGCAGTGACTGCGTGAAATGGGATGCAGTGAATTAGTGAAATGGGATGCAGTGAATTAGTGAAATGAGATGTAGTGAATTAGTGAAATGAGATGTAGTGACTGATGGAAATGTGATGCAGTTACTGTGGGACATGGGATGCAGTGACTGAGTGAATAGTGATGCAGTGCCCGAGCGGGCTTGGGGTGCAGTGACTGAGGGAAATGGGATACAGTGCCTGAGTGCAATGTGATGCAGTAATTGAGGGAAATAGGATGCAGTGACTGAGGTACTGGGAAGGAGTGACTGATGGAAATGGGATGCAGTGACTGACGGAAATGGGATGCAGTGACTAAGTGAAATGGGAAGCACTGACAGAGTGAAATGCGATGCAGTGACTGAGTTAATAGGGATGCAGTGCACGAGCCGGCTTGGAGTACAGTGACTGAGGGAAATGGGATACAGTGGCTGAGAGAAATGGGATGCACTGTCTTAGTGAAATGGGATGCAGTGGCTGAGTGAAATGGGATGCAGTAACTGGTGGAAATGGGATGCAGTGACTGATCGAAATGGGATGCGGTGACTGAGGTGAGGGAGATGCAGTGATGGAGTGAATTGGGATGCAGTGACTGAGTGAAATGTGATGCAGTGACTGAGTGAAATGTGATGCAGTGACTGAGTGAAATGTGATGCAGTGACTGAGTGAAATGTGATGCAGTGACTGAGTGTAATGGGATGCAGTGACTGAGTGTAATGGGATGCAGTGACTGAGTGCAATGTGATGCAGTAATTGAGGGAAATAGGATGCAGTGACTGAGGTACTGGGAAGGAGTGACTGAGGGAAATGGGATGCAGTGACTGTGTGAAATGGGATGCAGTGACTAAGTGAAATAGGAAGCACTGACAGAGTGAAATGCGATGCAGTGACTGCGTGAAATGAGATGCCTTGTTTGATGGAAATATGATGCAGTAACTGACGGAAATGAGATGCAGTGACAGAGTGAAATGGGATGCAGTGACTGAGTGTAATGGGATGCAGTGACTGAGTGTAATGGGATGCAGTGACTGAGTGTAATGGGATGCAGTGACTGAGTGAAATGTGATGCAGTGACTGAGTGTAATGGGATGCAGTGACTGAGTGTAATGGGATGCAGTGACTGAGTGTAATAGGATGCAGTGACTGAGTGTAATGGGATGCAGTGACTGAGTGTAATGGGATGCAGTGACTGAGTGCAATGGGATGCAGTGACTGAGTGCAATGGGATGCAGTGACTGCGTGAAATGGGATGCAGTGACTGCGTGAAATGGGATGCAGTGACTGCGTGAAATGGGACGCAGTGACTCAGTGAAATGTGATTCACTCACTTTGTGAAAGGTGATTCTGTCACTGAGTGAAATATGATGCACTCACTGAGTGAACTGTGATTCAGTCACTGTGTGAACTGTGATGCAGTCACTGAGTGAAATGGGATGCAGTGGCTGAGTGAAATGGGATGCAGTGACTGAGTGAAATGAGATGCAGTGACTGAGTGAAATGCGATGCAGTGACTGAGGTACTGGGAAGGAGTGACTGAGTTAATAGGGATGCAGTGCCCGAGCGGGCTTGGGGTGCAGTGACTGAGTGAAATGGGATGCAGTGACTTCAGGAAAGGAAATTCAGTGTCTGTGGGAAATGGAATGCTGCGACTGAGGGAAATGGGATGGAGTGACTGACGGAAATGGGATGCAGTGACTGAGCGAAATGGGTGGCAGTGACGAGTGAAATGGGTTGCAGTGACTGAGTGAAATGGGATGCACTGACTGAGGGAAGTGCGATGCAGTGACTGAGGAAAATGGGATGCAGTGACTGAGGGAAATGGGATGCAGTGAATGAGGGACATGGGATGCAGTGACACATGGACATGGGATGCAGTGACCTGAGGGAATTGGGATGCCGTGACTGAGTGAAATGAGATGCATTGTTTGATGGAAATATGATGCAGTAACTGACGGAAATGAGATGCAGTGAGTGTGGGAAATGGGATGCAGTGACTGAGGGACATGGGATGCAGTGACTGAGGGACATGGGATGCAGTGACTGAGGGACATGGGATGCAGTGACTGAGGGACATGGGATGCAGTGACTGAGGGAAATGGGATGCAGTGACTGAGGGAAATGAGATGCAGTGTCTGAGGGACATGTGATGCAGTGACTGAGGGACATGTGATGCAGTGACTGAGGGACATGGGATGCAGTGACACACGGACATGGGATGCAGTGTCACACGGACATGGGATGCAGTGACTGCGAGAATTGGGATGCAATGACTGAGGGAAATGGGATGCAGTGACCGAGTGAAATGAGATGCTGTGACTGAGGGAAATGGGATGCAGTGACTGCGTGAAATGGGATGCAGTGAATTAGTGAAATGAGATGTAGTGAATTAGTGAAATGAGATGTAGTGACTGATGGAAATGTGATGCAGTTACTGTGGGACATGGGATGCAGTGACTGAGTGAATAGTGATGCAGTGCCCGAGCGGGCTTGGGGTGCAGTGACTGAGGGAAATGGGATACAGTGCCTGAGTGCAATGTGATGCAGTAATTGAGGGAATAGGATGCAGTGACTGAGGTACTGGGAAGGAGTGACTGAGGGAAATGGGATGCAGTGACTGACGGAAATGGGATGCAGTGACTGCGTGAAATGAGATGCCTTGTTTGATGGAAATATGATGCAGTAACTGACGGAAATGAGATGCAGTGACAGAGTGAAATGGGATGCAGTGACTGAGTTAATAGGGATACAGTGCCCGAGCCGGCTTGGAGTACAGTGACTGAGGGAAATGGGATACAGTGGCTGAGAGAAATGGGATGCACTGTCTTAGTGAAATGGGATGCCGTGACTGAGGGAAATGGGATGCAGTGACTGAGTGAAAGGAGATGCACTGTCGGATGGAAATGTGATGCAGTGACAGAGGTACTGGGAAGGAGTGACTGAGTTCATCGGGAATCAGTGCCCGAGCGGGCTTGGGGTGCAGTGACTGAGGGAAATGAGATACAGTGCCTGAGTGCAATGTGATGCAGTAATTGAGGGAAATAGGATGCAGTGACTGAGGTACTGGGAAGGAGTGACTGAGGGAAATGGGATGCAGTGACTGTGTGAAATGGGATGCAGTGACTAAGTGAAATAGGAAGCACTGACAGAGTGAAATGCGATGCAGTGACTGCGTGAAATGAGATGCCTTGTTTGATGGAAATATGATGCAGTAACTGACGGAAATGAGATGCAGTGACAGAGTGAAATGGGATGCAGTGACTGAGAGAAATGGGATGCACTGTCTTAGTGAAATGGGATGCAGTGACTGAGTGAAATGGGATGCAGTAAATGGTGGAAATGGGATGCAGTGACTGATCGAAATGGGATGCGGTGACTGAGGTGAGGGAGATGCAGTGATGGAGTGAATTGGGATGCAGTGACTGAGTGAAATGTGATGCAGTGACTGAGTGAAATGTGATGCAGTGACTGAGTGAAATGTGATGCAGTGACTGAGTGTAATGGGATACAGTGACTTAAGGAAAGGAAATGCAGTGTCTGTGGGAAATGGAATGCTGCGACTGAGGGAAATGGGATGGAGTGACTGACGGAAATGGGATGCAGTGACTGAGCGAAATGGGTGGCAGTGACGAGTGAAATGGGTTGCAGTGACTGAGTGAAATGGGATGCACTGACTGAGGGAAGTGCGATGCAGTGACTGAGGAAAATGGGACGCAGTGACTGAGGGAAATGGGATGCAGTGACTGAGTGAAATGAGATGCAGTGACTGAGCGAAATGGGATGCATTATTTTTGCGAAATAGGATGCAATCACTGATTGAAATGAGACGCAGAGACTGAGGGAAAGGAGATGCTGTGACGATGGGAAATGGGATGCAGTGAGTGTGGGAAATTGAATGCAGCGTCTGTGAGATAAGGGAAACAGTGAGTGATGGAAATGGGATGCAGTGACTATGGTGAAGGAGATGCAGTGATTGAGTGAATTGGGATGCAGTGACTGAGTAAAATACAATGCAGTGACTGAGTGAAATGTGATGCAGTGGCTGCGTGAAATGGGATGCAGTGACTGTGGTGAAGGAGATGCAGTGACTGAGGGAAATGGGATACAGTGACTGAGTGAAATGGGATGCAGTGATTGAGTAAAATGGGATGCAGTGACTGAGGGACATGGGATGCAGTGACTGAGGGACATGGGATGCAGTGACTGAGGGACATGGGATGCAGTGACTGAGTGAAATGGGATGCAGTCTCTGAGTGAAATGGGATGCAGTCTCTGAGTGAAATGGGATGTAGTCTCTGAGTGAAATGGGATGCAGTCACTGAGTGAAATGGGATGCAGTCTCTGAGCGAAATGTGTTGCAGTCACTGACTGAAATTGGACGCATCACTGAGTGAAATGGGACGCAGTGACTGAGGGAAATGGGATGCAGTGACTGAGTGAAATGGGAAGCACTGACTGAGTGAAATGCGATGCAGTGACTGAGTGAAATGAGATGCCTTGTTTGATGGAAATATGATGCAGTAACTGACGGAAATGAGATGCAGTGACAGAGTGAAATGGAATGCAGTGACTGAGGGACATGGGATGCAGTGACTGAGGGAAATGGGATGCAGTGACTGAGTGAAATGAGATGCAGTGACTGAGTGAAATGAGATGCAGTGTCTGAGGGACATGTGATGCAGTGACTGAGGGACATGGGATGCAGTGACACACGGACATGGGATGCACTGTCACACGGACATGGGATGCAGTGACTGAGAGAATTGGGATGCAATGACTGAGGGAAATGGGATGCAGTGACCGAGTGAAATGAGATGCTGTGACTGAGGGAAATGGGATGCAGTGACTGCGTGAAATGGGATGCAGTGAATTAGTGAAATGGGATGCAGTGAATTAGTGAAATGAGATGTAGTGAATTAGTGAAATGAGATGTAGTGACTGATGGAAATGTGATGCAGTTACTGTGGGACATGGGATGCAGTGACTGAGTGAATAGTGATGCAGTGCCCGAGCGGGCTTGGGGTGCAGTGACTGAGGGAAATGGGATACAGTGCCTGAGTGCAATGTGATGCAGTAATTGAGGGAAATAGGATGCAGTGACTGAGGTACTGGGAAGGAGTGACTGATGGAAATGGGATGCAGTGACTGACGGAAATGGGATGCAGTGACTAAGTGAAATGGGAAGCACTGACAGAGTGAAATGCGATGCAGTGACTGAGTTAATAGGGATGCAGTGCACGAGCCGGCTTGGAGTACAGTGACTGAGGGAAATGGGATACAGTGGCTGAGAGAAATGGGATGCACTGTCTTAGTGAAATGGGATGCAGTGGCTGAGTGAAATGGGATGCAGTAACTGGTGGAAATGGGATGCAGTGACTGATCGAAATGGGATGCGGTGACTGAGGTGAGGGAGATGCAGTGATGGAGTGAATTGGGATGCAGTGACTGAGTGAAATGTGATGCAGTGACTGAGTGAAATGTGATGCAGTGACTGAGTGAAATGTGATGCAGTGACTGAGTGCAATGTGATGCAGTAATTGAGGGAAATAGGATGCAGTGACTGAGGTACTGGGAAGGAGTGACTGAGGGAAATGGGATGCAGTGACTGTGTGAAATGGGATGCAGTGACTAAGTGAAATAGGAAGCACTGACAGAGTGAAATGCGATGCAGTGACTGCGTGAAATGAGATGCCTTGTTTGATGGAAATATGATGCAGTAACTGACGGAAATGAGATGCAGTGACAGAGTGAAATGGGATGCAGTGACTGAGTGTAATGGGATGCAGTGACTGAGTGTAATGGGATGCAGTGACTGAGTGTAATGGGATGCAGTGACTGAGTGAAATGTGATGCAGTGACTGAGTGTAATGGGATGCAGTGACTGAGTGTAATGGGATGCAGTGACTGAGTGTAATAGGATGCAGTGACTGAGTGTAATGGGATGCAGTGACTGAGTGTAATGGGATGCAGTGACTGAGTGCAATGGGATGCAGTGACTGAGTGCAATGGGATGCAGTGACTGCGTGAAATGGGATGCAGTGACTGCGTGAAATGGGATGCAGTGACTGCGTGAAATGGGACGCAGTGACTCAGTGAAATGTGATTCACTCACTTTGTGAAAGGTGATTCTGTCACTGAGTGAAATATGATGCACTCACTGAGTGAACTGTGATTCAGTCACTGAGTGAACTGTGATTCAGTCACTGTGTGAACTGTGATGCAGTCACTGAGTGAAATGGGATGCAGTGGCTGAGTGAAATGGGATGCAGTGACTGAGTGAAATGAGATGCAGTGACTGAGTGAAATGCGATGCAGTGACTGAGGTACTGGGAAGGAGTGACTGAGTTAATAGGGATGCAGTGCCCGAGCGGGCTTGGGGTGCAGTGACTGAGTGAAATGGGATGCAGTGACTTCAGGAAAGAAAATTCAGTGTCTGTGGGAAATGGAATGCTGCGACTGAGGGAAATGGGATGGAGTGACTGACGGAAATGGGATGCAGTGACTGAGCGAAATGGGTGGCAGTGACGAGTGAAATGGGTTGCAGTGACTGAGTGAAATGGGATGCACTGACTGAGGGAAGTGCGATGCAGTGACTGAGGAAAATGGGATGCAGTGACTGAGGGAAATGGGATGCAGTGAATGAGGGACATGGGATGCAGTGACACATGGACATGGGATGCAGTGACCTGAGGGAATTGGGATGCCGTGACTGAGTGAAATGAGATGCATTGTTTGATGGAAATATGATGCAGTAACTGACGGAAATGAGATGCAGTGAGTGTGGGAAATGGGATGCAGTGACTAAGGGAAATGGGATGCAGTGACCGAGTGAAATGAGATGCAATGACTGAGCAAAATGGGATGCGCTATTTTTGGGAAGGAGGATGCAATCACTGATTGAAATGAGATGCAGAGACTGTGGGAAAGGAGATGCTGTGACGGTGGGAAATGGGATGCAGTGACTCAGTGAAAGGTGATTCAGTCACTGAGTGAAATGTGATTCCCTCACTGAGTGAAATATGATGCACTCACTGAGTGTACTGTGATTCAGTCACTGAGTGAACTGTGATGCAGTCACTGAGTGAAATGGGATGCAGTGTTTGTGGGAAGAAGGATGCAATCACTGAGTGAAATGAGATGATGAGACTGAGGGCAAGGAGATGGTGTGACTATGGGAAATGGGATGCACTGAGTGTGGGAAACTGAATGCAGCGTGTGTGAGATACGGGAAACAGTGACTGATGGAAATGGAATGCAGTAACTGTGTTGAAGGAGATGCAGTGACTGAGTGAAATGGGATGCAGTGACTGCGTGAAATGCGATGCAGTGACTGCGTGAAATGCGATGCAGTGACTGCGTGAAATGCGATGCAGTGACTGCGTGAAATGCGATGCAGTGACTGCGTGAAATGGGTCGCAGTGACTCAGTGAAATGTGATTCTGTCACTGAGTGAATTGTGATTCCGTCACTGTGTGAAATATGATGCACTCACTGAGTGTACTGTGATGCAGTCACTGAGTGAACTGTGATGCAGTCACTGAGTGAAATGGGATGCAGTGGCTGAGGGAAATGTGATGCAGTGACTGAGTGAAATGGGATGCAGTATTTGTGGGAAGAAGGATGCAATCACTGAGTGAAATGAGATGATGAGACTGAGGGCAAGGAGATGGTGTGACTATGGGAAATGGGACGCACTGAGTGTGGGAAATTGAATGCAGCGTGTGTGAGATACGGGAAACAGTGACTGATGGAAATGGGATGCAGGAACTGTGTTGAAGGAGATGCAGTGACTGAGTGAAATGGGATGCAGTGACTGCGTGAAATGCGATGCAGTCTCTGAGTGAAATGGGATGCAGTCTCTGAGTGAAATGGGATGCAGTCTCTGAGCGAAATGTGTTGCAGTCACTGACTGAAATTGGACGCATCACTGAGTGAAATGGGACGCAGTGACTGAGGGAAATGGGACGCAGTGACTGAGTGAAATGGGACGCAGTGACTGAGTGAAATGGGACGCAGTGACCTGAGGGAAATGCGATGCAGTGACTGAGTGAAATGAGATGCCTTGTTTGATGGAAATATGATGCAGTAACTGACGAAAATGAGATGCAGTGACAGAGTGAAATGGGATGCAGTGACTGAGGGACATGGGATGCAGTGACTGAGGGACATGGGATGCAGTGACTGAGGGACATGGGATGCAGTGACTGAGGGAAATGGGATGCAGTGACTGAGGGAAATGAGATGCAGTGTCTGAGGGACATGTGATGCAGTGACTGAGGGACATGGGATGCAGTGACACACGGACATGGGATGCAGTGTCACACGGACATGGGATGCAGTGACTGCGAGAATTGGGATGCAATGACTGAGGGAAATGGGATGCAGTGACCGAGTGAAATGAGATGCTGTGACTGAGGGAATTGGGATGCAGTGACTGCGTGAAATGGGATGCAGTGAATTAGTGAAATGAGATGTAGTGAATTAGTGAAATGAGATGTAGTGACTGATGGAAATGTGATGCAGTTACTGTGGGACATGGGATGCAGTGACTGAGTGCATAGTGATGCAGTGCCCGAGCGGGCTTGGGGTGCAGTGACTGAGGGAAATGGGATACAGTGCCTGAGTGCAATGTGATGCAGTAATTGAGGGAAATAGGATGCAGTGACTGAGGTACTGGGAAGGAGTGACTGAGGGAAATGGGATGCAGTGACTGACGGAAATGGGATGCAGTGACTGCGTGAAATGAGATGCCTTGTTTGATGGAAATATGATGCAGTAACTGACGGAAATGAGATGCAGTGACAGAGTGAAATGGGATGCAGTGACTGAGTTAATAGGGATACAGTGCCCGAGCCGGCTTGGAGTACAGTGACTGAGGGAAATGGGATACAGTGGCTGAGAGAAATGGGATGCACTGTCTTAGTGAAATGGGATGCCGTGACTGAGGGAAATGGGATGCAGTGACTGAGTGAAAGGAGATGCACTGTCGGATGGAAATGTGATGCAGTGACAGAGGTACTGGGAAGGAGTGACTGAGTTCATCGGGAATCAGTGCCCGAGCGGGCTTGGGGTGCAGTGACTGAGGGAAATGAGATACAGTGCCTGAGTGCAATGTGATGCAGTAATTGAGGGAAATAGGATGCAGTGACTGAGGTACTGGGAAGGAGTGACTGAGGGAAATGGGATGCAGTGACTGTGTGAAATGGGATGCAGTGACTAAGTGAAATAGGAAGCACTGACAGAGTGAAATGCGATGCAGTGACTGCGTGAAATGAGATGCCTTGTTTGATGGAAATATGATGCAGTAACTGACGGAAATGAGATGCAGTGACAGAGTGAAATGGGATGCAGTGACTGAGTTAATAGGGATGCAGTGCCCGAGCCGGCTTGGAGTACAGTGACTGAGGGAAATGGGATACAGTGGCTGAGAGAAATGGGATGCACTGTCTTAGTGAAATGGGATGCACTGTCTTAGTGAAATGGGATGCAGTGGCTGAGTGAAATGGGATGCAGTAAATGGTGGAAATGTGATGCAGTGACTGATCGAAATGGGATGCGGTGACTGAGGTGAGGGAGATGCAGTGACGGAGTGAAATGTGATGCAGTGACTGAGTGAAATGTGATGCAGTGACTGAGTGAAATGTGATGCAGTGACTGAGTGTAATGGGATACAGTGACTTAAGGAAAGGAAATGCAGTGTCTGTGGGAAATGGAATGCTGCAACTGAGGGAAATGGGATGGAGTGACTGACGGAAATGGGATGCAGTGACTGAGCGAAATGGGTGGCAGTGACGAGTGAAATGGGTTGCAGTGACTGAGTGAAATGGGATGCACTGACTGAGGGAAGTGCGATGCAGTGACTGAGGAAAATGGGACGCAGTGACTGAGGGAAATGGGATGCAGTGACTGAGTGAAATGAGATGCAGTGACTGAGCGAAATGGGATGCATTATTTTTGCGAAATAGGATGCAATCACTGATTGAAATGAGACGCAGAGACTGAGGGAAAGGAGATGCTGTGACGATGGGAAATGGGATGCAGTGAGTGTGGGAAATTGAATGCAGCGTCTGTGAGATAAGGGAAACAGTGAGTGATGGAAATGGGATGCAGTGACTATGGTGAAGGAGATGCAGTGATTGAGTGAATTGGGATGCAGTGACTGAGTAAAATACAATGCAGTGACTGAGTGAAATGTGATGCAGTGGCTGCGTGAAATGGGATGCAGTGACTGTGGTGAAGGAGATGCAGTGACTGAGGGAAATGGGATACAGTGACTGAGTGAAATGGGATGCAGTGATTGAGTAAAATGGGATGCAGTGACTGAGGGACATGGGATGCAGTGACTGAGGGACATGGGATGCAGTGACTGAGTGAAATGGGATGCAGTCTCTGAGTGAAATGGGATGCAGTCTCTGAGTGAAATGGGATGCAGTCACTGAGTGAAATGGGATGCAGTCTCTGAGCGAAATGTGTTGCAGTCACTGACTGAAATTGGACGCATCACTGAGTGAAATGGGACGCAGTGACTGAGGGAAATGGGATGCAGTGACTGAGTGAAATGGGAAGCACTGACTGAGTGAAATGCGATGCAGTGACTGAGTGAAATGAGATGCCTTGTTTGATGGAAATATGATGCAGTAACTGACGGAAATGAGATGCAGTGACAGAGTGAAATGGAATGCAGTGACTGAGGGACATGGGATGCAGTGACTGAGGGAAATGGGATGCAGTGACTGAGTAAATGAGATGCAGTGACTGAGGGACATGTGATGCAGTGACTGAGGGACATGGGATGCAGTGACACACGGACATGGGATGCACTGTCACACGGACATGGGATGCAGTGACTGAGAGAATTGGGATGCAATGACTGAGGGAAATGGGATGCAGTGACCGAGTGAAATGAGATGCTGTGACTGAGGGAAATGGGATGCAGTGACTGCGTGAAATGGGATGCAGTGAATTAGTGAAATGGGATGCAGTGAATTAGTGAAATGAGATGTAGTGAATTAGTGAAATGAGATGTAGTGACTGATGGAAATGTGATGCAGTTACTGTGGGACATGGGATGCAGTGACTGAGTGAATAGTGATGCAGTGCCCGAGCGGGCTTGGGGTGCAGTGACTGAGGGAAATGGGATACAGTGCCTGAGTGCAATGTGATGCAGTAATTGAGGGAAATAGGATGCAGTGACTGAGGTACTGGGAAGGAGTGACTGATGGAAATGGGATGCAGTGACTGACGGAAATGGGATGCAGTGACTAAGTGAAATGGGAAGCACTGACAGAGTGAAATGCGATGCAGTGACTGAGTTAATAGGGATGCAGTGCACGAGCCGGCTTGGAGTACAGTGACTGAGGGAAATGGGATACAGTGGCTGAGAGAAATGGGATGCACTGTCTTAGTGAAATGGGATGCAGTGGCTGAGTGAAATGGGATGCAGTAACTGGTGGAAATGGGATGCAGTGACTGATCGAAATGGGATGCGGTGACTGAGGTGAGGGAGATGCAGTGATGGAGTGAATTGGGATGCAGTGACTGAGTGAAATGTGATGCAGTGACTGAGTGAAATGTGATGCAGTGACTGAGTGTAATGGGATGCAGTGACTGAGTGTAATGGGATGCAGTGACTGAGTGTAATGGGATGCAGTGACTGAGTGCAATGGGATGCAGTGACTGCGTGAAATGGGATGCAGTGACTGCGTGAAATGGGATGCAGTGACTGCGTGAAATGGGATGCAGTGACTGCGTGAAATGGGACGCAGTGACTCAGTGAAATGTGATTCACTCACTTTGTGAAAGGTGATTCTGTCACTGAGTGAAATATGATGCACTCACTGAGTGAACTGTGATTCAGTCACTGAGTGAACTGTGATTCAGTCACTGTGTGAACTGTGATGCAGTGGCTGAGTGAAATGGGATGCAGTGGCTGAGTGAAATGGGATGCAGTGACTGAGTGAAATGAGATGCAGTGACTGAGTGAAATGCGATGCAGTGACTGAGGTACTGGGAAGGAGTGACTGAGTTAATAGGGATGCAGTGCCCGAGCGGGCTTGGGGTGCAGTGACTGAGTGAAATGGGATGCAGTGACTTCAGGAAAGGAAATTCAGTGTCTGTGGGAAATGGAATGCTGCGACTGAGGGAAATGGGATGGAGTGACTGACGGAAATGGGATGCAGTGACTGAGCGAAATGGGTGGCAGTGACGAGTGAAATGGGTTGCAGTGACTGAGTGAAATGGGATGCACTGACTGAGGGAAGTGCGATGCAGTGACTGAGGAAAATGGGATGCAGTGACTGAGGAAAATGGGATGCAGTGACTGAGGAAAATGGGATGCAGTGACTGAGGGAAATGGGATGCAGTGAATGAGGGACATGGGATGCAGTGACACATGGACATGGGATGCAGTGACCTGAGGGAATTGGCATGCCGTGACTGAGTGAAATGAGATGCATTGTTTGATGGAAATATGATGCAGTAACTGACGGAAATGAGATGCAGTGAGTGTGGGAAATGGGATGCAGTGACTAAGGGAAATGGGATGCAGTGACCGAGTGAAATGAGATGCAATGACTGAGCAAAATGGGATGCGCTATTTTTGGGAAGGAGGATGCAATCACTGATTGAAATGAGATGCAGAGACTGTGGGAAAGGAGATGCTGTGACGGTGGGAAATGGGATGCAGTGACTCAGTGAAATGTGATTCAGTCACTGAGTGAAATGTGATTCCCTCACTGAGTGAAATATGATGCACTCACTGAGTGTACTGTGATTCAGTCACTGAGTGAACTGTGATGCAGTCACTGAGTGAAATGGGATGCAGTGGCTGAGGGAAATGTGATGCAGTGGCTGAGGGAAATGTGATGCAGTGACTGAGTGAAATGGGATGCAGTGTTTGTGGGAAGAAGGATGCAATCACTGAGTGAAATGAGATGATGAGACTGAGGGCAAGGAGATGGTGTGACTATGGGAAATGGGATGCACTGAGTGTGGGAAACTGAATGCAGCGTGTGTGAGATACGGGAAACAGTGACTGATGGAAATGGAATGCAGTAACTGTGTTGAAGGAGATGCAGTGACTGAGTGAAATGGGATGCAGTGACTGCGTGAAATGCGATGCAGTGACTGAGTGAAATGTGATTCAGTCACTGAGTGAATTGGGATGCATCACTGAGTGAATTGGGATGCAGTGACTGATGGAAATTTGATGCAGTGACTGTGGTACTGGGAAGGAGTGACTGAGTGAAATGCGATGCAGTGACTGAGTGAAATGAGATGCACTGACTGATGGAAATTGGATGCAGTGACAGAGCGACATGAGCTGCAGTGACTGAGTGAAATGAGAAGCTTAGAATGCACTGTCTGTGAGATACGAAAACAGTGACTGATGGAAATGGGATGCAGTGACTGAGTGAAATGTGATGCAGCGACTGCGTGAAATGCGATGCAGTGACTGCGTGAAATGCGATGCAGTGACTGCGTGAAATGCGATGCAGTGACTGCGTGAAATGCGATGCAGTGACGGCGTGAAATGGGATGCAGTGACGGCGTGAAATGGGACGCAGTGACTGAGTGTAATGTGATTTAGTCACTGAGTGAAATGTGATTCCGTCACTGAGTGAAATATGATGCACTCACTGAGTGTACTGTGATTCATTCACTGAGTGAACTGTGATGCAGTTACTGAGTGAAATGGGATGCAGTGGCTGAATGAAATGAGATGCAGTGACTGAGTGAAATGAGATGCAGTGACTGAATGAAATGAGATGGAGTGACTGAGTGAAATGGGCTGCAGTGACTGCGTGAAATGGGCTGCAGTGACTGAGAGAAATGGGCTGCAGTCACTGAGTGAACTCTGTTGCTGTCTCTGAGTGAAATGTGATGCATCACTGAGTTGAATGGGATGCAGGGACTGAGTGAAATGAGATGCACTGACTGAGGGAAAAGCGATTCAGTATTTTTGGGAAGTAGGATGCAATCACTGAGTGAAATGCGATGCAGAGAGTGAGGGAAAGGAGATGCTGTGACTATGGGAAATGGTATGCAGTGAGTGTGGGAAATTGAAAGCAGCGTCTGTGAGATACGGGGAACAGTGAGTGATGAAAATGGGATGCAGTGACTGTGGTGAAGGAGATGCAGTGATTGAGTGAAATGGGATGCATTGTTTGATGGAAGTATGATGCAGTAACTGACGGAAATGAGATGCAGTGACTGAGGGAAATGGGATGCTGTGACTTAGGGAAATGGGATGCAGTGTCTGCGTGAAATGCGGTGCAGTGACTGCGTGAAATGCGGTACAGTGACTGCGTGAAATGGGATGCATCACTGAGTGAAATGGGATGCAGTGACAGATGGAAATGGGATGCAGTGACGGAGTGAAATGGGATGAAGTGACTGTGTGAAATAGGATGAAGTGACTGAGTGAAATGTGATGCAGTGATTGAGTGAAATGCGATGCAGTGAATGAGTGAAATGAGATGCACTGACTGACGGAAATGAGATGCAGTGACTGAGGGAAATGGGATGCAGTGACTTAGGGAAATGGGATGCAGTGACCGAGTGAAATGAGATGCAGTGACTGAGCGAAATGGGATGCTGTGGCTCAGTGAAATGTGATTCAGTCACTGAGTGAAATGTGATTCCGTCACTGAGTGAAATATGATGCACTCACTGAGTGTACTGTGATTCAGTCACTGAGTGAACTGTGATGCAGTCACTGAGTGAACTGTGATGCAGTCACTGAGTGAAATGGGATGCAATGGCTGAGTGAAATGAGATGCAGTGACTGAGTGAAATGGGATGCAGTGACTGAGTGAAATGGGATGCAGTGACTGTGGGACATGGGATGCAGTGACTGAGGGACATGGGATGCAGTGACTGAGGGACATGGGATGCCGTGACTGAGGGAAATGGGATGCAGTGAATGAGGGACATGGGATGCAGTGACACATGGACATGGGATGCAGTGACCTGAGGGAATTGGGATGCAGTGACTGAGTGAAATGAGATGCATTGTTTGATGGAAAGATGATGCAGTAACTGACGGAAATGAGATGCAGTGACTGAGGGAAATGGGATGCAGTGACTAAGGGAAATGGGATGCAGTGACCGAGTGAAATGAGATGCAGTGACTGAGCAAAATGGGATGCGCTATTTTTGGGAAGGAGGATGCAATCACTGATTGAAATGAGATGCAGAGACTGTGGGAAAGGAGATGCTGTGACGGTGGGAAATGGGATGCAGTGACTCAGTGAAATGTGATTGAGTCACTGAGTGAAATGTGATTCCGTCACTGAGTGAAATATGATGCACTCACTGAGTGTACTGTGATTCAGTCACTGAGTGAACTGTGATGCAGTCACTGAGTGAACTGTGATGCAGTCACTGAGTGAACTGTGATGCAGTCACTGAGTGAACTGTGATGCAGTCACTGAGTGAACTGTGATGCAGTCACTGAGTGAAATGGGATGCAGTGGCTGAGGGAAATGTGATGCAGTGACTGAGTGAAATGAGATGCAGTATTTGTGGGAAGAAGGATGCAATCACTGAGTGAAATGAGATGATGAGACTGAGGGCAAGGAAATGGTGTGACTATGGGAAATGGGATGCACTGATTGTGGGAAATTGAATGCAGCGTGTGTGAGATACGGGAATCAGTGACTGATGGAAATGGGATGCAGTAACTGTGTTGAAGGAGATACAGTGACTGATTGAAATGGGATGCAGTGACTGCGTGAAATGCGATGCAGTCTCTGAGTGAAATGGGATGCAGTCTCTGAGTGAAATGGGAAGCAGTCTCTGAGTGAAATGGGATGCAGTCTCTGAGCGAAATGTGTTGCAGTCACTGACTGAAATTGGACGCATCACTGAGTGAAATGGGACGCAGTGACTGAGGGAAATGGGATGCAGTGACTGAGTGAAATGGGACGCAGTGACCTGAGGGAAATGCGATGCAGTGACTGAGTGAAATGAGATGCCTTGTTTGATGGAAATATGATGCAGTAACTGAGGAAAATGAGATGCAGTGACAGAGTGAAATGGGATGCAGTGACTGAGGGACATGGGATGCAGTGACTGAGGGACATGGGATGCAGTGACTGAGGGAAATGGGATGCAGTGACTGAGGGAAATGAGATGCAGTGTCTGAGGGACATGTGATGCAGTGACTGAGGGACATGGGATGCAGTGACACACGGACATGGGATGCACTGTCACACGGACATGGGATGCAGTGACTGAGAGAATTGGGATGCAATACTGAGGGAAATGGGATGCAGTGACCGAGTGAAATGAGATGCTGTGACTGAGGGAAATGGGATGCAGTGACTGCGTGAAATGGGATGCAGTGAATTAGTGAAATGAGATGTAGTGAATTAGTGAAATGAGATGTAGTGACTGATGGAAATGTGATGCAGTTACTGTGGGACGTGGGATGCAATGACTGAGTGAATAGTGAAGCAGTGCCCGAGCGGGCTTGGGGTGCAGTGACTGAGGGAAATGGGATACAGTGCCTGAGTGCAATGTGATGCAGTAATTGAGGGAAATAGGATGCAGTGACTGAGGTACTGGGAAGGAGTGACTGAGGGAAATGGGATGCAGTGACTGACGGAAATGGGATGCAGTGACTGCGTGAAATGAGATGCCTTGTTTGATGGAAATATGATGCAGTAACTGACGGAAATGAGATGCAGTGACAGAGTGAAATGGGATGCAGTGACTGAGTGAAATGGGATGCAGTGACTGAGTTAATAGGGATGCAGTGCCCGAGCCGGCTTGGAGTACAGTGACTGAGGGAAATGGGATACAGTGGCTGAGAGAAATGGGATGCACTGTCTTAGTGAAATGGGATGCAGTGGCTGAGTGAAATGGGATGCAGTAACTGGTGGAAATGGGATGCAGTGACTGATCGAAATGGGATGCGGTGACTGAGGTGAGGGAGATGCAGTGATGGAGTGAATTGGGATGCAGTGACTGAGTGAAATGTGATGCAGTGACTGAGTGAAATGTGATGCAGTGACTGAGTGTAATGGGATGCAGTGACTGAGTGTAATGGGATGCAGTGACTGAGTGCAATGGGATGCAGTGACTGAGTGCAATGGGATGCAGTGACTGCGTGAAATGGGATGCAGTGACTGCGTGAAATGGGACGCAGTGACTGCGTGAAATGGGACGCAGTGACTGCGTGAAATGGGACGCAGTGACTGCGTGAAATGGGACGCAGTGACTGCGTGAAATGGGACGCAGTGACTGCGTGAAATGGGACGCAGTGACTCAGTGAAATGTGATTCACTCACTTTGTGAAAGGTGATTCTGTCACTGAGTGAAATATGATGCACTCACTGAGTGAACTGTGATTCAGTCACTGAGTGAACTGTGATTCAGTCACTGTGTGAACTGTGATGCAGTCACTGAGTGAACTGTGATGCAGTGGCTGAGTGAAATGGGATGCAGTGACTGAGTGAAATGAGATGCAGTGACTGAGTGAAATGCGATGCAGTGACTGAGGTACTGGGAAGGAGTGACTGAGTTAATAGGGATGCAGTGCCCGAGCGGGCTTGGGGTGCAGTGACTGAGTGAAATGGGATGCAGTGACTTCAGGAAAGGAAATTCAGTGTCTGTGGGAAATGGAATGCTGCGACTGAGGGAAATGGGATGGAGTGACTGACGGAAATGGGATGCAGTGACTGAGCGAAATGGGTGGCAGTGACGAGTGAAATGGGTTGCAGTGACTGAGTGAAATGGGATGCACTGACTGAGGGAAGTGCGATGCAGTGACTGAGGAAAATGGGATGCAGTGACTGAGGGAAATGGGATGCAGTGACTGAGTGAAATGAGATGCAGTGACTGAGCGAAATGGGATGCACTATTTTTGGGAAGGAGGATGCAATCACTGATTGAAATGAGATGCAGAGACTGTGGGAAAGGAGATGCTGTGACGGTGGGAAATGGGATGCAGTGACTCAGTGAAATGGGACACTGTGACTGAGAGAAATGGAATTGCCGTGACTGTGGAAAGGAGATGCAGTGACTGAGGAAATGTTACGCAGTGACTGAGGGAAATGTTACGCAGTGACTGAGTGGAATGGGATGCAGTGACTGAGAGGAATGGGATGCAGTGACTGAGAGGAATGGGATGCAGTGACTGAGTGGAATGGGATGCAGTGACTGAGTGGAATGGGATGCAGTGACTGAGTGGAATGGGATGCAGTGACTGAGTGAAATGCGATGCAGTGACTGCGTGAAATGAGATGCAGTGGGGAATGAAATGGGATGCAGTGACTGGTGGAAATGAGATGCAGTGACTTAGGGAAAGGAAATGCAGTGTCTGTGGGAAATGGGATGCTGCGACTGAGGGTAATGGGATGCAGTGACTGATGGAAATGGAAGCAGTGACTGAGTGAAATGGGATGCAGTGGGGAGTGAAATGGGATGCAGTGACTGTTGGAAATGAGATGCAGTGAATGAGTGAAATGAGATGCAGTGACTGATAGAAATCGGATACAGTGACTGATGGAACTGGGATGCAGTGACTGACGGAACTGGGATGCGGTGACTTTGTGAACTGGGATGTGGTGACTGTGTGCAGTGGGATGCGGTGACTATGTGAACTGGGATGCAGTGGCTGAGTGAAATGGGATGCGGTGGCTGCGTGAAATGGGATGCAGTGACTGAGTGAAATGAGATGCACTGTATGATGGAAATGTGATGCAGTGACAGAGTGACATGAGCTGCAGTGACAGAGGTACTGGGAAGGAGTGACTGAGTTAATAGGGAATCAGTGCCCGAGCGGGCTTGGGGCACAGTGACTGAGGGAAATGGGATACAGTGCCTGACCGAAAAGGGACGCACTGACTGAATGAAATGGGATGCAGTGACTGAGGGACATGGGATGCAGTGACTGAGGGACATGAGATGCAGTGACTGAGAGACATGGGATGCAGTGACACACGGACATGGGATGCAGTGACTTAGGGAATTGGGATGCAGTGACTGAGGGAAATGGGATGCACTGACTGAGTGAAATGCGATGCACTGACTGAGTGAAATGCGATGCAGTGACTGAGGGAAATGGGATGCAGTATTTGTAGGAAGGAGGATGCAATCACTGAGTGAAATGCGATGCAGAGACTGAGGGAAAGGAGATGCTCTGACTATGGGAAAAGGGATGCAGTGAGTGTGGGAAATGGAATGCATCGTCTGTGAGATACGGGAAACAGTGACTGATGGGAATGTGATGCAGTGACTGTGGTGAAGGAGATGCAGTGACTGAGTGAAATGTGATGCAGTGACTGCTTGAAATGGGATGCAGTGACTGAGGGAAATGTGATGCAGTGACTGAGTGAAATCGGATGCAGTGACTGACGGAAATATGATTTCGTCACTGAGTGAAATTGGATGCAGTCGCTCAGTGAAATGGGATGCATCACTGAGTGCAATGGGATGCAGTGACTGGGTGAAATGGGATGCAGTGACTGAGTGAAATCGGATGCAGTGACTGAGGGAAATGGGATGCACTGACCGAGTGAAATGAGATGCAGTGACTGACGGAAATGGGATGCAGTGACTGAGGGAAATGGGGTGCATTATTTGTGGGAAGAAGGATGCAATCACTGAGTGAAATGAGATGATGAGACTGAGGGCAAGGAGATGCTGTGACTATGGGAAATAGGATGCACTGAGTGTGGGAAATTGAATGCAGCGTCTGTGAGATACGGGAAACAGTGACTGATGGAAATGGGATGCAGTAACTGTGTTGAAGGAGATGCAGTGACTGAGTGAAATTGGATGCAGTGACTGCGTGAAATGCGATGCAGTGACTGAGTGAAATGTGATTCAGTCACTGAGTGAATTGGGATGCAGTCACTGAGTGAAATGGGATGCATCACTGAGTGAAATGGGATGCAGGGACTGATGGAAATTGGATGCAGTGACAGAGTGACATGAGGTGCAGTGACTGAGTGAAATGAGATGCAGTGTCTGATTGAAATGTGATGCAGTGACTGAGGGAAATGGGATGCAGTGACTGAGGTACTGGGAAGTAGTGACTGAGTGAAATGCGATGCAGTGACTGAGTGAAATGCGATGCACTGACTGAGTGAAATGAGATGCACTGACTGATGGAAATTGGGTGCAGTGACAGAGCGACATGAGGTGCAGAGACTGAGTAAAATGAGAAGCATTGAATGCACTGTCTGTGAGATACGGGAAACAGTGACTGATGGAAATGGGATGCAGTGACTGTGGTGAAGGGGATGCAGTGTCTGAGTGGAATGGGATGCAGTGACTGAGTGAAATGGGATGCTGTGACTGAGTGAAATGTGATGCAGTGACTGAGTGAAATGGGATGCAGTGAATGAGTGAAATGAGATGCACTGACTGATGGAAATTGGATGCAGTGACAGAGTGACATGAGCTGCAGTCACTGAGTGAAATGAGATGCATTGTTTGATGGAAATGGTCTGCAGTAACTGACGGAAATGAGATGCAGTGACTGAGGGAAATTGGATGCAGTGACTGAGGGAAATGGGATGCAGTGACCAAGTGAAATGAGATGCAGTGACTGAGCAAAATGGGATGCACTATTTTTGGGAAGTAGGATGCAATCACTGATTGAAATGAGATGCAGAGACTGTGGGAAAGGAGATGCTGTGTCTATGGGAAATGGGATACATTGAGTGTCGGAAATTGAATGCAGCGTCTGTGAGATACGGGAACCAGTGACTGATGGAAATGGGATGCTGTGACTGTGGTGAAGGAGATGCAGTGATGGAGTTAATTGGGATGCAGTGACTGAGTGAAATGTGATGCAGTGACTGCGTGAATTGCGATGCAGTGACTGCATGAAATGCGATGCAGTGACTGCATGAAATGCGATGCAGTGACTGCGTGAAATGGGACGCAGTGACTCAGTGAAATGTGATTCAGTCACTGAGTGAAATGTGATTCCATCACTGAGTGAAATATGATGCACTCACTGAGTGTACTGTGATTCAGTCACTGAGAAAACTGTGATGCAGTCACCGAGTGAAATGGGATGCAGTGGCTGAGTGAAATGGAATGCAGTGACTGACAGAAATGGGGTGCAGTGACTGAGGGAAATGGGATGCAATCACTGAGTGAATTGCAATGCAAAGACTGAGGGAAAGGTGATGCTGTGACGATGGGAAATGGGATGCAGTGAGGGTGTGAAATTGAATGCAGCGTCTGTGAGATATGGGAAACAGTGACTGATGGAAATTGGACGCAGTGACTGTGGTGAAGGAGATGCAGTGATTGAGTGAAATGGGATGCAGTGACTGAGTAAAATACGATGCAGTGACTGACTGAAATGTGATGCAGTGACTACGTGAAATGGGATGCAGTGACTGTGGTGAAGAAGATGCAGTGACTGAGGGAAATGGGATGCAGTGACTGAGTGAAATGGGATGCAGTGACTGAGTGAAATGGGATGCAGTGACTGAGGGAAATGGGATGCAGTGACTGAGGGAAATGGGATGCAGTGACTGAGGGAAATGGGATGCAGTGACTGAGGGAAATGGGATGCAGTGACTGAGTGAAATGGGATGCAGTGACTGAGGGAAATGGGATGCAGTGACAGAGTGACATGAGCTGTAGTGTCTGATGGAAATGTGATGCAGTGACTGAGTGAAATGGGATGCAGTGACTGAGGGAAATGGGATGCAGTGACAGAGTGACATGAGCTGTCGTGTCTGATGGAAATGTGATGCAGTACCTGATGGAAATGGGATGCAGTGACTGAGGTACTGGGAAGGAGTGACTGAGTTCATGGGGATGCAGTGCCCAAGCGGACTTGGGGTCCAGTGAGTGAGGGAAATGGGATACAGTGCCTGAGTGAAATGAGATGCAGTGACTGAGGGAAATGGGATGCAGTGACTGAGTGAAATGAGATGCAGTGACAGAGAGAAATGGGATGCAGTGACTGTGGGACATGGGAAGCATTGACTGAGTGAAATGCGATGCAGAGACTGAGGGAAAGGAGATGCTGTGACTATGGGAAATGGGATGCAGTGAGTGTGGGAAATTGAATGCAGCGCCTGTGAGATACGGGAAACAGTGACTGATGGAAATGGAATGCAGTGACTATGGTGAAGGAGATGCAGTGACTGAGTGAAATGGGATGCAGTGACTATGGGAAATGGGATGCCTTGACTGACGGAAATGGGATGCAGTGATTGACGGAAATTGAATGCAGCCTCAGTGAGAAACGGGATACAGTGACTGAGTGAAATGGGATGCAGTGACTGATGGAATTGGGGTGCAGTGACCACATCAGTACTGGGTGATGATCCTGGCCAGGTGTTAGATTTCAAAGTCGTTGATCACCTTGGTGATAGCGATCACAATTCTGTTATGTTTACTTCAGTGATGGAAAGGGATAGGTGTCCACCACTGTGCAAGAGTTATAGCTGGCGGAAAGGCAATTACGAAGAGATTATGCAAGATTTAGGGAGCATAGGATGGGGAAGGAAACTGCACTGGATGGGCACAATAGAAATGTGGATCTTATTCAAGGAAAAGCTCCTGTGTGTCCTAGGTAAGTATGTACCTGTCAGGCAGGGAGTAAGCTGTAGGGTGCGGGAGCCGTGGTTTACGAAGGAAGTGGAATCTCTGGTCAAGAGGAAGAAGGCGGCTTCTGTTACTTTCAGATGTGAAGGCTCAGTTAGGGTGATTGAGGGTTACAAGGTAGTCAGGAAAGACCGAAAGAGAGAGCTCAGAAGATCCAGGAGGAGACATGAGAAGTTGTTGGCGGATAGGATCAGGGTAAACACTCAGGCTTTCTCTCGGTATTTAAGGAATTAAAGAATGACAAAAGTAAGATGAGGCCCAATCAAGGATAGTAGTGGTAAGTTGTGTGTGGAGTCAGATGAGATAGGGGAAGCGCTAAATGAATATTTTTCAACAGTATTCACTCTAGAAAACCACAATGTTGTCGAGGAGAATACAGACATACAGGCTACTGGACTAAGTGGGATTGAGGTTCACAAGGAAGAGGTTTTTGAAATCCTACAGAGGGTGAAGATAGCTATGTCCCCTGGGCCGGATGGAATTTATCCTAGGATCCTCTGAGAATCCAGGGAGGAGATTGCCGAGCCTTTGGCATTGATCTTTAACTCATCATTGTCTACAGGAATAGTGCCAGATGACTGGAGGATAGCAATTGTGGTTCCCCTGTTCAAGAAGGGGAGTAGAGACAACCATGGTAATTATCGGCCAGTGAGCCTTACCTCACTTGTCGGTAAAGTGTTGAAAAAGGTTATATGGGATAGGATTTATAATCATCTAGAAAAGAATAAATTGATTCGGGATAGTCAGCACGGTTTTGTGAAGGGAAGGTCGTGCTTCACAAACCTTATTGAGTTCTTTGAGAAGGTGACCAAACAGGTGGATGAGAGTAAACCGGTTGATGTGGAGTATATGGATTTCAGCAAGGCGTTCGATAAGGTTCCCCATAACAGACTATTGTACAAAATGCAGAGGAATGGAATTGTGGGAGATATAGCAGTTTGGATCAGAAATTGGCTTGCTGAAAGAAGACAGAGGGTGGTAGTTGATGGGAAACGTCCATCCTGGAGACCAGTTACTGGTGGTGTACCGCAGGGGTGGGTGTTGGGTCCACTGCTGTTTGTCATTTTTATAAATGACCTGGATGAGGGCGTAGAAGGATGGGTTAGTAAATTTGCAGACGACACTAAGATCGGTGGACTTGTGGACAGTGACAAAGGATTGGTTGCAGAGGGACATAGATAAGCTGCAGAGCTGGTCTGAGAGGTGACAAATGGAGTTTAATGCAGACAAGTGTGAGGTGATGCACTTTGGTAGGAGTAACCAGAAGGCAAAGTACAGGGCTAATGGTAAGATGCTTAGTCGTATAGATGAGCAGAGAGATCTTGGTGTCCATGAACACAGAAACTTGAAAGTTGCCACCCAGGGTGACAGGGCTGTTAAGAAGGCATACAGTGTTTTAGCTTTGATTAATAGAGGGATCGCGTTCCGGAACCAAGAGGTTATGGTGAAGCTGTACAAAACTCTGGTGCGGCCGCACTTGGAGTATTGTGTACAGTTCTGGTCACCGCATTATTAGAAGGATGTGGAAGCTTTGAAAAGGGTGCAGAGGAGATTTACTAGGATGTTGCCTGGTATAGAGGGAAGGTCTTAGAATGAATGGCTGAGGGACTTGAGGCTGTTTTCATTCGAGAGAAGAAGGTTGAGAGGTGACTTAATTGAGACATATAAAATAATCAGAGGGTTAGATAGGGTGGATAGGGAGAGCCTTTTTCCTCGGATGGTGACGGCGAACACGAGGGGGCATAGCTTTAAATTGCGGGGTGAAAGATATAGGACAGATGTCAGAGGTAGTTTGTTTACTCAGAGAGTAGTAAGGGAATGGAACGCTTTGCCTGCAACGGTCGTAGATTTGCCAACTTTAGGTATATTTAAGTCGCCATTGGATAAGCATATGGGCGTACATGGAATAGTGCAGGTTAGATGGGCTTGAGATCGGCATGACAGGTCGGCACAAGATCGAGGGCCGAAGGGCCTGTACTGTGCTGTAATGTTCTATGTTCTATGTTCTATGGCTAGCTCTCCCTGTGCTCCGTGTGATTTAACTTCCCTCTTGGAGTACCGTGAGGAACCTTCTTGAACGCCTTACTGAAGCCCGTATGCGTCCATCTTTCTGCCTTCGTCAATGCTCTTGATTACTACTTTAAAAAACTCAATCAAATTACATGAGTTATGATTTCCTGTGCACATGTGTCCTCAGATCCCATGGACTGTTTCCTGTTCGAACAGTCTTCAAATGGGGGATCTTGTCAAAAGCTTTGCTGATGCCCAAGTAGACTGTGTCAAATGCATTGCCCTCATGCACACACCTAGTTAGTTCTTCAATCATAGATTCATAGAGTCATACAGCACAGAATGAGGACCTTCAGTCCCAATCATCTGGACTGATCAGGTGTCCCAAACTTACCGGTCCCATTTGCCTGTGTTTGGTATCCGTCTAAACCTTTCCTAATTGTGTACCTGTCCAAATGTCTTTTAAATACAGCAATTTTATCTGCCTCGACCACATCTGTTGGCAGCTCCTTCCATTCACGAACCCCACCCCCCCCCACCCCTTGTGGAAAGTTGGTTGAAAGTCCAAGCTGTGAATGTTAGAGATTCATCAACAAACCTCTTGCTGTCAACTGAAAGAAACCAGAGCTGATAAATCTCATTAGTAAACAAAATCATAGTTCTCCAGATTTAGTAAACATTATTTAGTAATTCCTCTTTTAATAGCTCTCACACAGTTGGCTGTCACTGAGGGGACTTCTCCTTGTACATTTCCTGCCATTAACCCAGTGCACTCTACAGGGACAGAAGACAGTAAAACTAAATAAAGAAACTCTAATTCAAAGAAAGAAGAATTATGGAAATGTCCTGCCCTCACCCCTTCTTTCCTCACAACCGCTCCCCACCCCTTTCACAAAGAACGATCAAACGAATGCTGTTGTAACATCTTACTTTGTTCCAATCCCAGTTTATTTGTTGCTGAAACAGACTTTCTTGCTGTTGGTCCCTTTGCACTTAATTATTCCAATGCACCCTGCGCACCTCCCGCTTTCTATTCTCGATAAAATCAGGGTCTTCTGCTGTTTATGTTAACCGTTCATAGCACATCCTGTGCCCCTTGACCTGCATCAATTCCAAGTTCAGCAAATCCTCAATTTTAATATTAATTAATAAACTCTAGTTTCGGTTTCAAATCCCTCCACGGTCTTGAATCCCTCCCCTAATCTCTGTAATCCCCTCCAGTCTCCTAGTTTTCAGAGCTATCTACAGTCTTTCACTAACTCATTCCTGAACATTTCCAGTTGTAGTTAGCTCACAGGTGGCATTGCTGTGAGCTGCCAAGGTACTAACACTGGAATTTCTTTCCTCAACCACTCTGTCCCTCAACCAGTTATTCCTCATTTCGTACACTGAGCATGAGTGACCTGCAGTGAGGTCTCAAGGAATTGGTGCCAGTTCACCAGAGGATGAAGTCACACTCCATTTCAGCTACAGGGGATTCAGATGAGAACTGCAATGGGGATGGGGTGGCCGACAGAAGAAGGATTGGTGCATTGGCAGGTTAGAAAGCCTGCCATTAATGTCACGGAGCATGAAAGACTCTGGCTTCAATCTGGCGCAGTGTTTGGAACCCATCCACTCCAGCACTGAGTTGTGGCCAACCTGATGGGAACAGTTACAGATTGAGTCATGATTGGTATCTCTGCTCCAGAAAAAGCAGAAGCTGTTGTGGTACAGTCGTGGGTGGGCCCTTCTGGAGCTCGAGTTACTCAGGATAAACACAATAAAAATCATCAGCTTTCACCTGCAGTGCCACAGTCACAGGGATCGCACTCTGTGGGAGCATTAAGCAAGAAAAAGGCACCTGTAATACTGGTATGAAGGAAATAAATGAGGGCAGTTGATATTTGCATGCATTATGGCATAGATTGTTCAACATTATTATTGTTTTGAAATATCGATATTGTGATGGCATTTACTGTTGTTTGTAGACAAGTGGTGCAGTGGTAGTCAACAGCCAAGGAGAGGGAAGGTTCAGCCTTGTTAGTGGAATTTGAGCTTACATTTACCTGTATTACAGTTGGTCGAGTGGATCACAGAAAGTCTGGCAACAAAAAAGCTGCAATGGTTACCTCCTCACTGCTTCCAACTCCTCCTCTTTCTCAGCTGGTGCCCGATCACTGGCAGCGACAGCGTACCCTCATGATGCCAAGGTTGGAGACTATCAAGAATCATGACGACACCGGCCCTTCTCTGTACTGCAGGACTGCCCCAGAGTGCTCCAGGCAGCAGAAACAACATTGAACTACTCCAGTGGTCTGCACCATTACATTTCCTGTGGTACTTTATGCAGCCCCTCTGAGTGTGTAATACACACTCCCATATGGACCACGTCATCAAACAAAGGCTCTTGTCACCTCCTCATTACTTCAAGTTGTTCAAATGAGGATGGCAGGGCAGAATATTGAAGAATTATTACAAAGTCTTCTGTTCAGTATCCTGCTGCTCTCTGACAAGGAAAACTGAAATGTACTTGATTTTCATGTAATTTTGATTCCCATTACAGGTCCTTATGGGAACAGGAAAAATGACAAGCTGGAAAATTTTGCAAGTAATCTTTGGGCCAGCCTGGAATCTTCCCATCCTCTGGCCATGACCTTGTGACCCTGCTTGGAGGTTGTAGTTACAGTTTCAGAAGTGATCAATTCCAGTGAGGATGTCTGTACTAAGGTGAAAGCTCACGCACAGTTCTTCACGACGGGAAAAATGGCTCCATTCAGACTCTGGAGATTCAGGTATCCCACTGAGAATCGTTGTCTCCTTCATCATTCACCTTATTCCAGTCACCTGTCCTGCTCTGTGTGATTTCTGTCCATTCTCTCAGTCATGCTTGTCTGAGGGGATAGCCACTACTGTAGCCCTGTTGTTGACTTGTGCAGTATCCTCACAGTCAGGGAATGCTTCCCCATTCCTGAGAGATTTCAGCTGGCTTAAACAGCTCTGAAAACCACTAAACACTTTTACAAGAGTCAGCGGAAATCCACTTGCATCTAACCTGTAAGTGGTTGGTGATATCTCTCTCCTCACTGCACTGGATTAAGAGAGGATTGTAACTGGAATACTGAGGTCAAAACATATACCATTAGCATCCAAGCAGCATTACGCATACTTCCATCAGAATGTGAATCAGATGACAGGGATTATACCTAGCACTTGGAGAACTGACAGAAACCCCAGGTTACCTTGTCAGGAAAGTTCCAGTGAATGAAGTGCCAACCGAGCACTTACCATTCGGGGGCAGTCTGTGGCTAAAACCCCACTCACTGAGAGATGCTGGCCAAACAGAGACTCGTGTCTCGCCATTGCAGGTGGTGCCACCAGGAAGGGTGGCTGATGCTGGTACTGCAATTAATCCAATGCTATTAGTGAGTCATGAACAAATTGGGGTCGTGGGAGAGGTTTTCTGGCCAGGGAATCAGGAGGTTGTAAGAAAAGGTAGTCAGGTGCTATCTGTTTGCCATCGCTACTAATATGGCATGGCGGATCAATGGTTAGCACTGCTGCCTCACAGCTCCAGGGACCAGGTTCAATTCCAACCTCAGGTGACTGTCTGTGTGGAGTTTGCACATTCTGTATATGTCTGCATGGGTTTCCTCTGGGTGCTGCAGTTTCCTCCCACAGTCCAAAGATGTGCAGGTTAGATGGCTCGGCCATGCTAAGTTGCTAAGAGTGTCCAGGTATGTGTGGGTTAGGTGGGTTATAGTGGAATGGGTGTGGGTGGAATGCTGCAAAGGTCAATGTTGGGTCAAAGGGTCTGATTGTACACTGTAGGGATTCTATAATTAAGAGTTTTACTTCTCAAACTTTCTGTGTGATATTTGTTCAGCCTAAGTTATTAATTGCCCACTCAGGGGAGTAAAGACCATTTACCAGCCTTCCCAATCGAGACTGCATCAGGGTAAAACTTGAAAGACAGTCAGGTCCGTACTTACACTCTCCAGCTCAAACCCCGCATAAAGAGAGGGGTGTTAAATTCTATCCGTCATGTACAAAATCCAGCACCTACGTGATTGCCTGCAAAAATGCCATCCATCACTGCCCACAACAGAAGAGTGAACCTGGCAGAAACGCAGAATTGCTACAACGCAGAAGGAAGACATTCAGCCCATCATACTTGCCAAGCTCTCTGAACACTCTAATTTAAGGCCAATCTTCTACCTTTTTCCAAAAACCCTGCATGTATTTTTTTTTCTGTTTAAGTAACCATCCCTCTTGCGTGCCTTCGCTGAATCTGCCACCACCACATTTCCGGGCAGTGGATTCCAGGCCCAGATCACTCACTGGCTGAATAAAGTATTTTTTCTCACTGCCCATTTGCTTCTTTTGTTAGCATCTTTGAAACTGTGCCCTCTGGTTCCAGATTCATTTTAGGAGTGGGAACATTTTATTCCTAGATAACAAGGTGTAGAACTGGATGAAGAGCTTTCTGAACTTTCTTCAGAAAAATGAAGAAGGGTCTAGGCCTGAAATGTCAGCCTTCCTGCCCCTCTGATGCAGCTGGGCCTGCTGCATTCATCCAGCTCAGCACCTTGTTATCTCAGATTCCCCAGCATCTGCAGTTCCTACTATCTCTGAAGCATTTTATTCCTATCTGCTTTCTCCTGAGCACTCATGGTTTTGGAAAGTTTCTATCAAGTTTCCAAGGAAAACAGTCCCAGTACCTTGAAAAAATCCTCATAACTGAGTTTCTCATCCCTGAGAATCATTCTCATAAATGGAGGCGTTGTGACAACATCACTGGACTAGTAATCCGGAGATTCAGGTAATCAGAATCAACTTTCACCATGACGCATGTTTGAATCCGATTTCAATTTAAAAACAACACCCCGGAATGAAAGTCTAATGGCGCCCATGAAATGGACCAACGACTGTGCTGTACATTTCTATGACTCTATGTCTCATAACAGGTCGCAGTACATTGGAGTTTTGTGTCATCTGCACAGTACAATGTTGTCCCCTGCACACCCAAGCCTAGATCATTTATGTCCGTATCAGGAAAGCAAGGGTCTCAATACCAGCCTCAGGGGAACTCCACAACAAACATCCTCTCAATCAGAAAAACACCCATCACACTCTCTTTCTTGTGATCAGAGATAATGGGAACTGCAGATGCTGGAGAATCCAGGATAACAAAGTGTGTAGCTGGATGAACACAGCAGGCTGAGCAGCATCTCAGGAGCACAGCAGCTGACGTCAGCTTTGGTGCTCCTGAGATGCTGCTTGGCCTGCTGTGTTCATCCACCTACACACTTTGTTATATTACACTCTCTTTCTTATCCCTCAGACAATTTTGGATCCATTTTGCTGCTGTCCCTTTCATTCTGAGATTTTCTTCAAAAATTGTACAAAATGCTTTTGGATAGCCCATGCACAGCACAACAGCATCTTTGTCCTTTTCAACCTTCTCTGTTACCTGCGACTATCTCAAGCATCCAAATGATGTGGGCAAGTGGCTACTGACGTTATTGGATCTTAAGACACGGAAAATAACTCATTGATAATGTGGTATCCCAAATTAGAACCATCAGAGATTTACATGTCGGTGATAATTTACGCACGTGAGAGGGGTGCAGACACTTAGAGCCATTCAGCCGCTAGGTGAAAACATTTCCGAGTTAATTGTCACCCTGCGCAGAGTGCACATACAAATCTTGATGACAAGCATGACCCCAAGTCAGACAGCATCATTAGCATTGCTTCCAGATTAAAAATAACCCAGGGAGAACAAGACACTGCCTTTCAGACAGGTGTGGAGATAATTCCCAAATAACTAGCTTGATCCCAGACCATAGATGGGATGTACAATTATGGATTGACCAGATAAGGAACCAGCCAGGGTGCTCAATGATAACTGGTTAACATGGCGGGGAAGGGAGTGAAAAAATAACGAGACGTGCTAATCGGAATTGAGCTGTATTTGTGTGTTAAGTATAATTGAAGGGGCGTAAGAAGTGGGAGAGGGCTGTGGTGGCGGGTGGAATGATTGATGGAAGCCGCATTTGCTTCTTGTCCAAGTTTAATTCACTTCCGGAGACGCCGGTATTATTTTCAAATTGGCGCTATTTGCAGCGTAAAATTGCAACCGCCAAATGTTATGCTGACTCCTGAGACAGCAGGTTGGCAACCCCCAGTGAAAAGGGACCAGGTACCAACGCTGCATCACCTTGCAGTTCTTAATCCAGGATGATAGAGAGTTTGGAACAGTCCCGGCCAAGTTGAAGTTACAGCATCCATTTCCATCAGTTAATATTGTGACGAGCATAATGTTTAAATGTGCAGTTTCACCTGTTCAATTCTTGTCCATCGACCAGTAAATACAGATATTGCAATGGTGGGAAGGATTAGCGGGATGTTAGAAAGCAAAGCGGTGTTATTTTCAGAAAATGGTGACAAACCAGAGATTTTAAAAGGATTAGTTCCACCCCTTTCCCACCTCCCACCCACCCCCCCCCCACCCACCCCCCCGCCCGCCACAACACGCACTCTTTGGTAGGGGTTTCCTTTAAGAGCGCTTCCAGAAATAAACCTGCCTTGGCCCAGGATCTGTCCTATTTGGTATGAGAGGGATGTGATCATTTGGCTCCTGTACAATCTTCCTCCGCCATGCGGCAGGGTAGGAGCATTGAAAGCAGATCTCAGCTCTTGTGGAGAGGGAGAGAGAGAGCGTGAGGCAGCAGCTGCGAAACGCGATGGGAGTGAGGACGGACTGAAGAACCATGGCATCGCCGCTGTGTACTTAGTGCAGCCACCAGGCTCTCGGGGGAGGACAGCAAGGAGGATTTTGTGTTGTCCTTTTTATTTGCAATAATCCGGGGTGGGGAAGGGGAGAGAGAGCTGAGATAATGGGAACTGCAGATGCTGGAGAATTCCAAGATAATAAAATGTGAGGCTGGATGAACACAGCAGGCCAAGCAGCATCTCAGGAGCACAAAAGCTGACGTTTCGGGCCTAGACCCTTCATCAGAGAGGGGGATGGGGAGAGGGAACTGGAATAAACAGGGAGAGAGGGGGAGGCGGACCGAAGATGGAGAGTAAAGAAGATAGGTGGGGAGGAGAGTATAGGTGGGGAGGTAGGGAGGGGATAGGTCAGTCCAGGGAAGACGGACAGGTCAAGGAGGTGGGATGAGGTTTAGGAGGTCGATGGAGGCGCGGCTTGTCGGGGGGAGGAAGGGATGGGTGAGAGGAAGAACCGGTTAGGGAGGCAGAGACAGGTTGGACTGGTTTTGGGAATGCAGTGGGTGGAGGGGAAGAGCTGGGCTGGTTGTGTGGTGCAGTGGGGGGAGGGGACGAACTGGGCTGGTTTAGGGATGCTAAATCTCCCCTTCCCCCACCGCATCCCTAAACCAGCCCAGTTCGTCCCCTCCCCCCACTGCACCACACAACCAGCCCAGCTCTTCCCCTCCACCCACTGCATCCCAAAACCAGTCCAACCTGTCTCTGCCTCCCTAACCTGTTCTTCCTCTCAGCCATCCCTTCCTCCCACCCCAAGCCGCACCCCCAGCTACCTACTAACCTCATCCCACTTCCTTGACCTGTCCGTCTTCCCTGGACTGACCTATACTCTCCTCTCCACCTTCGGTCCGCCTCCCCCTCTCTCCCTATTTATTCCAGTTCCCTCTCCCCGTCCCCCTCTCTGATGAAGGGTCTAGGCCCGAAACGTCAGCTTTTGTGCTCCTGAGATGCTGCTTGGCCTGCTGTGCTCATCCAGCCTCACATTTTATTATTTTAGGAGAGAGAGCTGTTTTGGTTTGTGATACAAGAGACGAGGCTGTCTGTGCCTTTCACCCATCGGCAGCTCTCCTCCTGTCCCTGCCTCTATGCACACACTCTGCCAGGCATAGTCTTCCTCCCTCTGTGTGTGTCTCTCTCTCGCTTCAGCTCCTAAAACCTAAGATGCATCGGATATAAAAACACGCACATAAACACACACACACACACACATCAACAAGCCATGGAGAAAGATCAGGAATTACTGCAAGCTGTCAAAACCGAAGATGTAGCTGCAATGCAGAAGCTGTTGCAAAGGCCGAAACAAGGCAAAGCGAGTGAGTACCCTTTACACACCGTTCCATTGGCTGATGTGAATGTGCCTGCGTTTTTTTGTGTGTGTGTGTGTTTTGCAAATGTCCTGTTATTGTGGAGTAGGAGGGGAGGGAGTTTGGTCTGTTGTTCAATATGGGCTCTCCTATCTTGACCGATGCTGTTAGTGACTCTTGATACAGTGCAATCGGTGGGAATGTAGCATTAGCCTGAATAGTGCGTTCTCTCTCCCTCAGACAGCTCCCCTGCATCCATTAGCTTCACAAGCCGGCGCTTTCTGCTCCTAACAGCGCAGATTGGACGTTGAGGATAGATAAGGTCAATACTGGGAATCCTAGATTCCCTATCAACCGGGCAAGAGATTGCAGATGGTTTGTAGCGAATCCACGGTTGAGATACAACGCACAGAATCAGTTCGTATAAGGGGAAAGGTGGTTCTGGAGGTTTGCACTGTTCTGTTTCGGCAAAAAAAGTGCCCGACCAGAGAATATCAGGCCAGTGACTAAGATGGTTAAACAGCTAATTCTAGTGGAAAGCTGTCAAGAAGGTAATAGCTCAGAGTCTCGCTTCTGAGGAAGTGCAAACTGGAGATCTTGTTTGACCCACTCTGTGCAGGTTGTTGCTGCTGTGTTGCAAAGAGAGCCTAGAGACGTGAGGGGGGACTTGGATGTGACAAATGCAGTGACTCCACACCCGGGCAGTGGTTTGGCAACATGATTCGGACCCCGTTAGCTTGCAGCCCTCTGACGCTGTTCCCTTACTGCCGGATGCTCACTGGCTCGCACGCCCCAAACAACCGGGACTATTTTAAATTTAATCCCTTGACTGATGGGCTGACAAGTGCCTGTTGATGACAAAGCAATAGATGCTGCAGATCTGGTCATTAGAAGCAGTTTTGCTGGGAGACGCTTTAATTGATAGATTTCAATTCTAAAATTAACCAGGATTAAACGGGGGAGACCTCGAGCTGGCTGATCTATGATGTAGTAATAACAGTATTTTCGGAAAGATTGTCTGAGACGCAGGAGTGATGTCTCTCCCAGCTATCCTGGCTGCAAGGAGGAGGAAAAGGCAACCCTTTCCGAACAAGGCACAGTGAGGATTTCTGAAACATTTATGTATCGCTTAACTGGAAACTTGATAATGTACGCCACAATGTGGGAGGGGGAATCTTATTCAGTTCTATATTTGCCTAAAGCTTCACTCCAGATATTTTGTTAAAAATAAAAGAATAATGGGATTTGAAGGGTACACTGTGAGTAAATCGTGGGAAAATGTTAATTTATTTTGATGTGACTTGCTCCTACATGAGTAAAACATATTGTGATTAAGGATGATGGAATAAACTAAAAGCATTATTTGCCAGGATGAGATTCTGTCATAGTCTGGAGATGCGCTGCTCTGCTATCCAGTTATGAAGAGCTGCTGTAGTTGTGTTCTACAAGACTCCAATTGTTGGATGCAGTGGAAGTCTTTCAGGAGAAGACACCATGTCCCTTTAAAAATAGTTTCTTACTGATTTATCATGTCACACACAGTACTTTGATTTGTAATTTTCTGGCTTATTCTCTGGTGTTGAGAACCTTTGTGGGTTGACTCTCCCTTTGACCTCATGATCCCTGTTGAGTTTAGATTTTGAATGCGTGGCCTGTGCATTTGTTGGATTTCTCTCTATTGGTTCTCTAAGTTCACTGACTGAATGCAACACTGTATCAATGTTTACCAATAATGATCATATCTGTGATGATGATGCTATTTTCCTTGGGACAGATAATGAAAATCTCCATGCTTCACAAAGTCTGTCTTCGTGTCTATTGGTGCTCCATAATTGGTGACCATGCCTTCAGCTGACAATGCCTTAAGCTCTGGAATTTCTTCCATAAACCTCACCACTCCTTTACCACCCCCCCCCCCGACCATGTTCTCCTTTACATTATTGGTTATAAAATACCAGAGCGGTTACCTGTGTTGATATCGCCAGTGTCACGTTTGATTAGATCATTCCTCCTATGAAATATTGTGAGACATTTTACTTTTACCAATGCAAGATGCATACATGCTGTTGTTATTAGACAATAAGTCGAGGTGGGAGGGTGCGGTATCATTGGGATTTAAATGGCTGGAGAGGCCTAACGCCAAATACCCAGCAGGTAGCTGTGTTGGGGCTGGGTTTGAGGGTGGGGTGGCAGATGGTGACTGTCTCTTCTAAATTAGCCCATGCTCCCATTAGAGGATCATATGTAATGCCTTGCTTATCACCAGTCTTCAAAATTCTGACAACACCCCAACTCCCCAACATATCCTCACTCGGGCCGACCAATTCTTCTCACTTGGTGAGCTGAATCTGGAACAATTGTCTAAGTCCCAAGTGCAATACCAGTAATGACCACGTCTTCTGGTGGTGCTGCTGGTACAGTGCTGGAATGCTGCCAATCTCTTACTGGCCTGAATCTCTCTGAGGCAGGACATCTTCATGTATAAGCGGAGCAATCAACCCATCAGATGGTTGCAGAGCTTGGCAGACTTCCCCACCTCTGTGCTTTTAGTCAAAGAGGTGGGGAACCCAGAGTCTTGTCATTCAGCCCTGAGGCAGTTGACCCTTACTTGCCTTCTGAAGTAGTATAGCAAATAGTTCATAAAAATGGGCAATAAAATGGTGACTTTGCCAGCATAATCCACATAATTAGAACTTTTCTTTATTAAATTGGGAACTCTGTGTGGTGTGTGCAATGCTAATGGAAGTACAGATCCTGGCTAAGCCCAGTGTTCTGTCTCCACCTCCCATGATAATACAAGGTACTGACTGATTGGTTTCTTGGCTGAGACTGTGGTCACTTAGTTGGCAGCCAAAAACACGAAGCAGTGTTTTTAGGAGAGGATGAGACAAAATATTTAGAGTGTCGAGAGGGTCCATAAAGTTTTGCAACTGAAGACATAAAAGCTGCTAGAGTTTAAAAATAACTTGGATCTGTATTTGAACTAACATTAATGTAGAGGGCCAAGAGCTGGAAAACAGGATTCAACTTGATAGTTTTAATTTGGCTGGCAAAGATGCGCTGGGCCAAATGCTCTCCTTCCATTGCTGCAAATTTCCACGATACTCCAAAATCATGTCAAAGATTTCTGAAGAAGGGTTTTGGCTTGAAACATCAGCCTTCCTGCTCCTCTGATGTTGCTTGGCCTGCTGTGTACATCCAGCTGTACACCTTGTTATCGCTATTGTAGAGCATCTATGTGTCCCACTATTATTTTACTATCGTGCCAGATGTGTAGTACATGATTTCTCTGCAAGTTGGTATGACAAATTAAAATGATGAGACATTTTTATTCTCTTAATGATAAAACTCAAAATTCCAACTGCACCTATGTCAACTCCTGTGCTGTAACATGTCTTTACAGATTGAAAGGTGCATTTTATTTCAGTTGGGATGATTCTTGGATTTCTGCCAGACTTCAGCAGTTTGAGGTTTGCTGTGACAATTCCATGCCTTTTGACCTTCAACACAATCACAATGAAAATGACGTGGAAATTACAATATGGATACTGTGTGTGTGTGTGTGTGTGTGTGTGTGTGTGTGTGTGTGTGTGTGAGAACCTTGTGATATTTGATTATAATCAGTGGCGTTACTTTGGAGAGGTTTTGGTCTCCCCTTTGAATATTGAAGTAGAATGTAAAGCTCTTCCAGAAGTTCGCTAATGACATAGAACATCAGTCTGATGAAAACCTACCTCTTCCCCTTGCTACTATCTACTTGTTATTGCAGTATCAGTTTCTGAGACATGCCTTAGAATCCATTAAAGACGTGAATAAAGGCAAACAGTTGCTACTCACTCTAACCAACGTTTTTGAATAAAGATTTTACCCTCTACATGGACATGAGTCTTAATCCCATGTGCCCACTCTGTTCCAGTGAATGCTTTATTCATCCTTACTTTGACCACTTGCTTAACCTATTCCTAAATATTGACTTGTCTGCCTGTTCAGTCATTAATTCTGGTTGCACGTTTTGAACTCTGTGTTTGATGCAGCAGTTGGAAACAAGGGCTTGTGCTGCTTTAGTTATACCATCAATAGAGACTTTAAATAGTCATTAAAGAAAGGAAGAACTGGCACTGAATAAATTACCTGGGGTTTTTTTGTATTCATTCTTAGAATGGAGCTGCTGCTGGCTGGCCAGTATTTATTGCCCACTCATAGCTGCCCTTGACAAGGTGTTGGTGAGCTGCCTTCTTGAACCATGGCTTGGAGGGCAACTTGCAGGTGGTGGTATTCCCACAAATTTGCTGCCCTTATCCTTCTAGATGGTAGTATTTATGAAAGTGTTGGTTTCTAAAGAGCCTTGGTGAATTTATGCAGGGGATTTTGTAGATGATGTGCACAGCTGCTACTTCCCATCACTGGTGGAGGGAATAAATTTTTCTCACTATTGCTTTGTTAACTGTAGCAGCTTGCTGTGCCTAAATTGACTGCTGCATTTCCTGACATTGCAATAGTGACTACACTTCCAAAATATGAATACTGCTGAGAAAAGGCATATATTGCTACAGTTTTTCAACTTGCACTTAACAGGACAATTCACATCAAATAGAATGTAAAAGGATCAACTATTATAGTAAATAAGAAGTGAGTCCTGGTGTTTTCCCTGTGGAAACACCTCAGAGTCCACTGTAATTGCTTTATTCATCTTTACTTCAACCATTTGCTGTACCTGTTGCTAAATATTGATGTGGTTCCACTTCCAAATGAATCAGCACTCTCTTTGTGTACAGCTTTTCCCTTCACTTCTTGCAAATTGCCCCAATAAGTGCAAGATGAAAAGGATAAACAAAATGTATTTTTTCAAGTTCTATATTACCAACTGATTACTGCCAAAATACTTCATTGGCAGTAAAGTGCTTTGTAATGTCCTGAGGTCATGAAAGGGAAGAAAGAGAAGGCTTTCTTTCTTAACATTGTGCATTTCACAGCTTTAGGATATCCCAAACAACTTCTGGCCAAGAGAATAGTTGAGAATTGGAGTCACTGTCGTAATGTGGAAACATGGCAGTCCATTTGTGCGCAGTGAGATCTCACAAACGGCAACATCACAGTGACCAGAAAACCCCTTCAGTAATATCAGTTCAGAGCTTAGTATTGACCAAAACACCAGGATAACTCTGCTTGACAACAGAGGCATTATATTACCTGAGAGGGAATACGAGTATTTAACAACTAGACACCTGAAGCCACAATTTCCAAGGGTAGAGTGTTGGTTCGAATGGTATCATCCAAAGGTCAGCACCTCCGACAATGGACCACTGGGTATGTTAGCCGAGATTTTCTTCTCAGGTCTATAGATCCTGACTTGAACAATGACATTCTGTCTTAACGGTTGGAGTGAAACCCACTGAGCTGCAGCTAATATCCAATGATTGATCTGTATAGTGAGTGAAAGGAAAATGGTGTAAACACCACACTGTGCAGCCTGCTCTCATTCACTCACTCGGAGCAAATTTTCAGAAACTTGCCAGTAGATTGCGAGTGCACCTTCTTATTAAGCTGCTGCTTGTAGCCGCTCCTGCCAGGAGACCTGCTGTCATGGTGTGCCAATTCTGTCTGTCTTATGCCACCCTCATACATCGGTTGTGGTTTGTTGGCAGCCATTCTGTGACCTGTTCCTGGGAAGATAGGGTTCTCCTGTGAGGAAAGGTTGGATCTGTACCAGTTGGAACTTAGAAGAATGAGAATTGATCCTATGGCAATATATAAAATCCTGAGGGGACCTGATACATTGTGTACAGGGAAAATGTTTCCTCTTGTGAGGGAATCTCAAAAAAGGGGGTACAATTTAAGAACAGGAGGTCTTCTTTCTATGATGGAGACGAGGAGGATTTCCATCAGAGGGGTATGGGTCTGTGGAATTCTCTTCCCCAAAAAGTAATGGCGGCTGTACCATTGACTTTATTCTAGGTTGAGTTAGATGGTTTTTTGATAGATGTGGGAGACGAGGGGTTGGGGAAAAGGGACAGAGGGGCTTGAGTCCACAAGCAGATCAGCCACTGAATGGTGGAGCAGTGTTAAAGGGCTGAATGGCTTTCTGTTGCTCTCAAATGACATGTTCCTATATTCCGTTCTAACATCCATCATCCAACTGCACATAGGTTGACCCCTCTTCCTGCTGCTGTCCAGAATCTCTTAGCTTGTAAGCTCAGATCAAATAGCCAAAATTGTGACTCTTTTTTTCTGGGTGTCACTTCTTAAACTTGGAGAGAGGAAAAAGGAATATATGAGTACCTTTTGTTCTTCTCATTTTAGATTCAATCTTTTTATAATATTTCTGAGAACTGCTTGAGAAACAGAGTCATAGAATCATACAGCATGGAAACAGACTCTTCAGTCAAACCAGCCCGTGCCAAACATATTTTCGAGCTAAACTAGTCCCACCTGCCTGCTCCTGGTCCATAACTCTCCAAATCTTTCCTGTTCATGTACGATTCTAAGTGTCTTTTAAGTGTTATAGCATCTAACTCAGGAAATGAATAGTTTTATTGTGGGTGCATGTGGAATGTACTGTATCATGGTGAGGGAAAGTAAAAGGTGTATTCAGATTGAGGAAATGAATGCTGGCCTGAACAGAATTGGTTGCTTTGTATGGCCTTATTGATTTTGCTTGCCTCTCGTACCTTGTCATAAAACTGCTTATAACTTCAAGGAAGGAGAATAGCAATTGCTGTGGGTTTTGCAGAACACATTGTAAGTACATACAGATTTATTTTTTAAAAAAGCTATTAAACCAAAGAAATGGAATTGCACGATAAATCAGAAAGTAATGTGGCAGCCTAGCTGCTTGTTGAAGCACTAAGACTTTGTATAGATGGCCTTGTGCTTTGCCATCCACTTTCCACAATGGTTAAAATCATAAAATTGTACAGCACAGAATGAGTCCATTCAATCCGTTATGCCTGGGTTGACTGGCGAAAAGAGATTTCTGATCTGCCCCACTTCCCACTGTTTTCTCTGCACCACTGCAAATAGTTCCCATTTTAAACTACTTCATTCCTCCTGCCTCAGAGCATCTTGCTTTCATTGTGCTGCTTGGGTTGCCCTAGAAACACTATTGGCAAAGTGGGTGCCAAGAGAGGTGATTCATTCTGAATGCCTCTCTTTAAAATATTATTTATTTCTTGAATGTGGGCATCACTGATACGGGGCCAGCATTAATTGCTCATGAGCAGATGCTCCTGAGCTGCCTTTCAAAACCACAGTATTCCCAAAGCAATGATAAGGAGGGAGCTGCAGAATTCTCAATCAGTAAAGATGATGGAATGGCAACAGTTTCATGTCAGGATTGTGTGTACATCCAAAGATTGGAGGGAAACTGAGAAGTGATGCCCCCGTGTGCCTGCTGTCCTTGCCCTGCTGGTTGGTCGATGTTGTGGGTTCTGGAGAAACCTTTGAAGAAATGTTGTTGCGTTACTGCACTGTATATTGTAGATTCCAGTTGGAGCATCCACATTAAGGCATCTACTTGCATCCTCATTCGAGATTCTCTATTCTGAGTGTAGGGAGCCACTTACTATGCTAGTATTGTATGGTGCTGACTGTTTACAAGCTGCCAATCAAGATGAAGTCATGGAGAAAAGAAATAGCTGTGATGTGAAGGTACATGACAGATTCCATTGTTACTGTATTGGCTTAGTAGAAATATCATCATTGAGTCAAAAGGTTGTGGATTCAAGTCACTTTCTAGAAATATGAGCACGTTTCACTGCAGTATTGAAGGAGTGCTGCAATGTCAGAGGTACTTTTTTTTGGGTGAGAAATTAAGTTAAGGTTTGGCCTTCACCAAATATTGTACTTATTTGGCTGAAAAAAATGCTTTGGAGATGTCCTGAAGCTCAGAGAGAGATTATATAAAGGCAAGTTATTTGTGGATTTCTGTCGGAGAGTTAGCTCCAGTTATATTTTCTCAACAGCTCATTCTTCTGTGTGATTTGAAGTTAATATTCGTAACTTTCAAATTTTACAATCTATTCCTGAAATGTTTGATGCCCTATAAGGCACTATGTATTGTTCATCTTTTTAAAAATGAAAGAAGAGGAATTCTGTTGCATGAGGATTCTCCAGTGGCTTGTATAATATTGGACATAGTATAATTTCATTTCGAAAAATGATGAGATTACAACCATATTTAATAACTAAATACCATGCTTCACTTTGCAGAAGTCATGATAATACAAATTACGTGCTTTTTAATAATGTGGGGTACATCGAGCAGTTAAGTGTAATTTGGATGAGTAGGTGCAGCTTTACAGAGTCCTCCTATGATCTAAAATACAGAGATGCTCATTGTATTTGGAGTGGCGATTGGATGGGAGGAGGAGGCTGGCCTTATTTTATCTGTATTTATTATTATTTCCAGAAGCCTGGAGCTTATCAAACCAGAGTAGTGCTTGATATTTCAATGTGTTGACCTATCTACCAGTGGAAAGAAAAGTTATGAAAGTACCAGATGCTGTAATAAAATGAATGAATTACATGTAATTTCTACCCCACACTCTCACAATCCTGATGGTTAATGTGGGTTATAGTTCAGTGAAGAATTTCTGGCAAAGAAAACAAAGTGCTTTATTCTATTGAACTATCAGACAAACATCAGATGAGTTTGTATCATTGAGTGACATGTTTTATTGGTGTTTGAAGAGTGAATGATCCTCCCTGACAGAAGCAAGAGACTCCTGCCCATTGATGCTTGATGACTGGCTGTAGCCAATTACTTGTGAGTGAATTTGAATGACTGTGACATCCAATAGGCAGAGCTGGTGGATGTGTCTTTTTAATATCGCAATTGCATTTCATAACCATTTTGGAACACATGTATGAAGGCACAAAACCAATCCTTTTCCCTGACTGAAGACACTGGCATTTACCAGAGCTGTGGTTCATGATGAACCAATCACTATCAAATGACAGAGAAATAATACCATTTCAAAGCGAAGTTCACCCAGCTTTCAGCTGCATTGAAGATCCTTTCTTGTGGAGTGAAATAGAAGTTCTATGTTAAGAAACGATGATTAGTCAAAACGTAGCCTTTTACAATTAAATTACAAGCTAAAATGAGGCAGTACTGCAAAGTATGAGCAATGTATTTTTTCACGAGTAAAGCTGAGTCTGCAGTCTTAAATACTAATGTGCATCATTGCATTATCCCTTTGTATAAGTTATTCAAGATTAAGGTTAAGAGTCATGGTATTTGAATGTAGCAGAATGCACACTCATCCAACAAACATCGGAGGGCTCGCATATCTTTCACACATCTTATATGAGGCCAACATTTGAGAAAGAACACCAGCTGCCAGGATTTGGTTCTCCAATTGAGCACCCACTATTTGCAGGAGTGTCATGAGACCAAGAATTGACTTGTTCTCAGTGGGAGCATCACAGGGCACAGAATAGTGACCATACATTCTATCAGAGCTGTAAATCTGAAACGTCAATTTTTCTGCTCCTCTTATGCTGCCCGACCTCTCATGTTCCTCCAGCTCCACACTGTGTTGACTCTGACTCCAACATCTGCAGCTCTTGATATCTCCGAGTGACTGTGCATAGCAACCTTTTGAAAAGAGATATCACTTATGAGCAGCGGTTGTGGGTAGCTCTGATTCCCATTCCTTCCTTTTAATCTGGCATGCAGAGATTACTAGTAATGTCTTCTTCATCACTTAGATCCGATAACATATCACAGACTGGTCTGTGTCATTCAGTTCCAAACCAGACAGTTTTTGTACTGCCTGAGCCTTTGGTGGATATAAAATAAAGATGGTACTGGGGAAGGATCACCATAGCCTTTTAGCTATTCTACCCTAGTGGCCAAAACGACATAGATTCCCGAAGGTTGTACGTTTGGCATGGTATGTATGAAGTAAATACTAATAGTACGGAAATTGCTCTGAGATGCCTCAGAGCGGAATATGTTGTAAGGAGGAAAGTTGAATTCTAATGCACTTTCCATTACATTCAACTTGAAATATTTCAGCATATACTTGGTTGGTTAGCTGAGTTGGCTGGATGGCTGGTTTGGGATGCAAAATGATACCAATAGTGTGAGTCCGATTCTTGTACCGGCTGAGTTTACCGTGAAGGACTGTATGCCAGGGAGAAGTTGTAATTTCAATAATATTTGAAAAAACAAAGCTGTCAATAGGAAATTCTGCATTTTCACCGAGTTATCTCTTCAAAAGTCAGGAGGATACAGCGCAGAAACAAAAAGAAGGGGAATGGGTCAAAGCATCGCAATGTGGACAAGTCTGAGGCCGATCTCCTTAATGATGAGACCAGCAGCTTCAAAAGATTGGTGTGTCAAGACAAACAGACTATTACAGGATAGAGTTCAAGTAGAAAAGATTGCTTTTATCTCAAGGCAGTTCAAATTCATGAAGCTTGGCCAGACTGCATCTGGAATTCAATGTTCAGTTTTGGTCAGCATGCCTCAGAGAAGGCCTTTTGAGGAGGTAAATTGTAGATTCACCAGAATGATAGCAGGGCTTAAAGAGTCAAGTTATGGAGACAGGTTGTCTGGACATAGCTTATCTCTTCAGTTTAGATGGTCCACATTGATCTCAACAAAATATTTAACATGATGAATAGATTCATTAGGATGAATATAGAGGAACTGTTTCCTCTTGGGGTGAATCCAGAACAAAAGATTAATACTTAATATTGGAACCCAAGCTGAGCAGGAGCAGCTGTCTATACAGAAGAGAGGGGAAATCTGAAATTCTCTCCAGAAGGCTGTGTTTGTGCATCATTTCAAATTTTCTGATAACATGGTGTGAAGCTGAATGAACACAGCAGATTCTCCAGTATCGGCAGTTCCTACTATCTCTGTATAAATTTTCTGATAGTTTTCTTTTCTTCAGTGAGGTTTTGAAGGAATTTAGAGCAAAGCGTGGGAAGATGAAGTTGAGCTGGGATCATCAATAATCCAATTGAATGATGGAGCCGGCCTATTTGAATGTTTTAATGAACATTATTTGTGAAGCGTGTACATCACATAAAGGTTTCAAGGTGATGACGTCTTGCTTTAATCTCTTCAAACTGAGAAAGACAGAACTTTAAAATAAAGCAATGTAAACAAATTAACTCAGTATGTACTCGGGCTCAGATAGAATAGTATTTTCAATTGGCAACATCAATGTGATATAAAACCCATGATAATCTCAACGGATATAAGATGAACTGACTACTCTGACACATATCAGTTATGGTCAATAAAACTTGTGATCAGTCAACCCACAATTGAAACTGATTCATGTCATTGGGTGCCTTTGTTTCCGATTAGTAGTCAACCAAAGGACATCTACATGCTACTGTAAATGTCAGCAAAGAAATCACTGGTGAGGAGTGAAAAAGTTGACGATGTGAAGACTAAATGCAAGGGTGCCCGTTATAATACCTTAAATTACAGGAAGAATAAAGTATTTGTTTTTCTGTGATATAAGATGCTCAAACAATGTGTGTACGATACATAGGTCAGGGTGTTTTCTATTGCATGCAAATACCATAGACTTTTGCCTTTATTCGGAAAAGATAAAAAAAAGGTGTGCATTAGTATTTCAGTGGGAGGACTCTGCTTTGCTCCTGGAAAACATATTATTCATACACCACTGTAGAATATTGCCAAATTTTCCCTGTAGCTCGAGGTTAATTTCAAAGACTATGTTTTGACAACTTAATATGATGCTTTTCGTTATATTAATTTTTAAAATTATCTTGGGCCAAATTTTTACAGGAGAAAAAAATAGGTGAACCTGGATTTTAGATGTTATTTTCTCTCTATTTGATTGCTTTATAATTCTGATGGAATTACTGTGTGCCCTGTGTCTGCTTCATATGCTCTTCAGGCTCCAAATGCCTCAAGTATTATATTTTAATTATAGGAATAGGACAATCTAACTGTTGTTCAGTATGATATTTATATAGATTGAAGGAATTACTCATGGATGATGATTAAGTACTATTGATGGAACGCCCCCCTCATTTGTAATGACTGTAAGGCTCTATCTCCTTATCACTATGAATTCTCACATTATTTTCCTGTTCTCTGTTCATTTAAACCCCAGTGGATCACTGAATCAATTGAACAGGTAATGGCAGGAAGGCAAACTGCTCAGACACACACAAACTGGTGTTTCTGTATCATAGGAGGCCTTACAGCTCCTTAAGCTTATTCTACCTTTAACTTAGATAAGGGACAAACTGAATCCGAACTCCATTGACCTTCCCTGATTCCATATTGCTTCATTTTGCCAAATGAAAATCTACCAGTCTCTCAGTTCTGAAACTTTCAATTGAAATTTAACCTTTTTGGATGTCAGAGTTCCAGATTTCCGTCACACTGTGTACAACGCTGCTTCCTGACGGTGCCCAAGATCGGCCTAGCCCTGATGTTACGCTTATGCTGTGTTGTTCAGAATTCCCAAACCAAATGAAACAGCCGGAACATTGGAACAGGAAGAGGCCATTTAGTCTCTCAAGCCTGTTCTGCCACTTTGTGAGATCATAGCCAATATGTGACCCAACTCTGTCTTGCCACCTTTGCTCTATGTTCTTTGATACCCTCAGCTAACAAAAATAAATCAATCATTTTTTAAAAAAAATTGACAATTGTGAAGTAAGGTCTAAATGCAGCCACCCTTTGTATAAAACAATTATTCCTGAAAGGCCTGACTCAAATTTTTTGAAGACGCTCGCCGCCATAGACTTTCAAATGAGCAGAAACATCTTTTTACGACTTTTCCCCTTATTATTTTAAAATCTTCAATCAATTTATGCCTTAATATTTTTGAATTATAGCAGGTACAGCCCTTGTTTGTGTAATCTCTCTTCATTATTTCACCCTTGTAGGTTTTTAGAAGTATTATTCTGATAAACCTACATTTACAAGGTTAGAATATCCTTTCTAAGACATGGTGTCCAAAACTCCTCTTGAGATGTGGTCTGTCTGGAGCTTCATATCACTGAAGCATGATTTCTATCCTGTTGCATTCTAGTAAGGCCATTAGCCTATTCAATTATTTCATTTTCCCCTGTCTACCCAATAGAGTGCTTTAATCACCGCACATACCAGGAAGCAATGGGAGATCTGTTGATTCCCCTCAGCAAAATGTCTTGCCTCAAGTTGGTACCTTTGGGTGGAAGGTATTTGAAACTGAGGCAGATATTGAACCTGTAATGTTCTGTCCATGACATGGACTTACCTGTGGAATAATTTGCCTCTTTTTGAAATTAAAGTTCAAAACACATTCTCTCAGCTAATTCACTCCTTCTTCAATGCAATGAAATTGCCTTTAGCTTTCCCAGTTTTCTATTTCTTTCACAAGTTGAAAACCCAAGTCAGCCTCCTGCTGCTTATGGACTGGGCCGTATCATGCAGTACATGCTGTGGTTGCTGATTGGTTTGTGGAATTGTGACTAGTTGTGGATGCTACAGGTCATCAGCCTGACGACAGCTCTCTGGTTCCTGGGAAAGTGAACAGCTTGTGGGTGTGAATGATACCGTGGAAGCCTTCAGGCCTCAGAAATGGAAGGTAGAGTCTCTCTTTGTCTCTGCAGTAAATAATACTTGGAACTAAAAGAAAACCAGTTGTTTCGCTCAACACTTGTTGTAAGCTGTTGCTTTTAACCGATAAGCCAAAGACTTTGTAATTTGTTTACTGGTCGCTCTGTGCCTCCTATGAAGCAGTGAAGGAAACAAAAAGAAAGATCAGAGAACTGAAGGATTCGGGAAACAAAATTTTTATTTATTCATTCACAGGGTGGGGGCGTTGCTGGTTAAGCCAGTATTTATTGCCCTTCCCTATTTGCCCAGAGGCCAGTTAAGAGTCAACCATGTTGCTGTGGGTCTGAAGTCACGTGTAGGCCAGACCAGGTAAGGAAAGCAGTTTCCTTCCCTAAATGACATTTGTGAACCAGACGGCTTTTTCCGACAGTCAACGATGGATTCGTGGTCATTGTTTAGACTCTTAATTCCAGATTTTTAAATTACATTCAAATTCCACCGTCTGTCACGGCAGGATATGAATCCAGGTGCCCAGAATATTACTCGGGTCTTTGGCTACACAGTCCAAGGCCCTCCTTGGCCCCATTCCTCCTTTTCTTGGTCAATCCCTCCAAATCTAAAACTCTCTGTGATTCTTTGATTCCTTCAAATCTGGCTTCTTCCACATGCTTAATTTCATAGAATATAACATAGAACATTACAGCACAGTAGAGGCCCTTCGGCCCTTGATGTTGTGCCGACCAGCCAGACCAATCTGAAGCCCATCTAACCTGCACTATTCCATATGCTTGTCCAATGACGTCTTAAATGTGCTTAACTTTGCTTTGTCTTCACTGTTCCAGCAGTTTTAGCTTCAGGTTCCTACTGCCTTACCATTGTAATTCCCTCACAAACCTCTCTCTGAATCTCCACTATCTGTTTCTGCTCACTTAAAGTGCTCACCTTTTGGTCAATTGTCCTGATATATCACGATGTAGCTCAATGTAAAAAATTACCCAATGACTTCTCGTGAAGCAACTTGGGACTCTAAAAACACTACATATTAACAAGTTATTCTTGAGTGATAATGGGAACTGCAGATGCTGGAGAATCCACGATAATGAAATGTGAGGCTGGATGAACACAGCAGGCCCAACAGCATCTCAGGAGGGTCTAGGCCCGAAACATCAGCTTTTGTGCTCCTGAGATGCTGCTGGGCCTGCTGTGTTCATCCAGTCTCACATTTTATTAACAAGTTATTCTTGTTGTATTTAACAGCATTTACATCCAGTATGGACTGGCTTTATTGAAGTTCTTGTCTCCCATCCCATATTAAAATAGAATGTTCATGTGTTAAAACACTTCCAGATGGAAACCATTGTGTTAATTATATGCAGCATCAATCTGAGAAAAAATTGACTTATTTTGATCGGGTAACATTCTGTGAAATATGTGCCCATTGTAAAGGAGTGTGTTATGATCCCGTGACCCTGTCACACATGCAACACAAATTTAATTGGCTCCATGATTCTTGTGTGTTTCACCTTATTGCTTGATGACCGAGCCATTCATTTTAATCAATGCATCAATGTGGCTTCTAGTAGTCAGAACCTTTTGTATTTAAGTTAATTTGAGCTTGCCTCTACTTTTACTTTTATCATGGTTTTAGCCTTATACAAAAAGATGAAAAAATGACAATTCTTGCATTTATTTGGCATATTTCATGATTTTGGGATGTGTTACAACCTAAGAGACACTGCTGAAGTGTAGGTGCGGTTGTGATGGAGGAAATGTAGGTTGACAGGGCTGCACACAGCAAGATCCCAGTAATAGCAAGGATACCAGGAAAAACTTGACAACAGCAGCCATGGGATCCTTTATGCCAAGCATCATCATACAGAAGTGCTGAGAAAATGGGGAGGCGGCAAGGCGAAGACAGTCTTACTGTCTGAGGAGTCCCGAGGACGAGGGCGATGTACTGAGGTCGTTGGTTCAAAGCCTGCCATGGCAGTAACTGAAATGGAATTAGTGGCAACCACGTTGAATGTTGTGAAAACTCATTTGGTTCACTAGTACCCTTTAACTGCTATTCTTAGCTGGTCACTTGCCCCCTGCTTGTGACTTGATACCCACAGCGATGGGTGCCTGCTCTCTGGGGTGGCTTAGCAAGGCACCCAGTTACATCAAAATTTGACAAAACCTAAAGAAAAGAATAGATCACTGTATGGTCAAAACAACGAACCCTGGACTGTTTCTGGGTCTCCCTATCTGGATCAAAACCATTCTGCCTATACTTGCAGAGGGCCGAGCAGGACTTGATTTGTTCTTTCAACACGTCAGAGCAAAGCATTAATGTCTGTGATTGGTACTGAGGTAAAATGGGGCTGGTTTTCTGGCAGTTCCTTGAAAATAGAAAGGCACAAAATTTCAGTCCCTTGTCCAACTCAAGATAGCTACTGTACTTAACCCCTTAGAAGTGTAAGTTTTGTAATTGATACCACAGAATCCCTACGGTACTGATAGAGGCTATTCAGCCCATCAGGTCAGCACCAACTCTTTGCAGAGTATCGCACCTGCCTTATCCCTGTAACCCAGCATTTACGAAGCCTGCTCATCTCTGGACACGACAGACAATTTGGCCCCCACACCTCAGGAAGGACATACTAGCCCTGGAGCGTGTCCAGCGGAGATTCACACGGATCATCCCTGGAATGGTAGGTTTAACATATGGTGAACGGCTAAGGATCCTGGGATTGTGCTCATCAGAGTTTAGAAGGTTGAGGGGAGATCTGATAGAAACTTACAAGATAATGTGTGGTTTAGAAGGGGTGGACACTAGGAAGTTGTTTCCGTTAGGTGGGGAGACTAGGACCGGTGGGCACAGCCTTTAAACTTAGAGGGGGTAAATTTAAAACTGAAATGAGACGACATTTCTTCAGCCAGAGAGTGGTGAGTGTGTGGAATTCATTGCCACGGAGTGCAGTGGAGGCCAGGACGTTGGATGCCTTCAAGGCAGAGATCGACAAATTCTTGATCTCCGAAGGAATCAAGGGCTACGGGGAAAGTGCAGGGAAGTGGAGGTGAAATGCCCATCAGCCATGATTTAAATGGCGGAGTGGACTTGATGGGTCGAATGGCCTTACTTCCACTCCTATGTCTTATGGTCTTACGGTCTTAATTTACCATGGCCAATCCACCCGACCTGCACATCTTTGGACTGTGGGAGGAAGCTGGGGCACCTAGAGGAAGCCCACGCAGACAAAGGGCAGAACGTGCAAACTCCACACAGACATTTGCCAGAGGTTAGAATTGAACTGGGTCCCTGGTGCTGTGAGGCAGCAGTGCGAACCACTGAGCCACTGTGCCATATTAATAGTGATGTCAGATAGCCACATTTGTCTAAAACTGGAGTCTGTGGCTGGTGTACACACTGGGAACTGAGTTAGGATCCAATGAGGCAGTGCTCCTTAAACATCTTGCCACTGTGACCCATTTTGAGGCCGAAAACATCTTGCATCCCCTCTGTGAGGCATGTATGGGTGCGGGGTCATTGGGGGAAGTTGTGAGTTGTTGGGTGGCCTGTGAGAACAGGAAACTGTTAGAATAGGCACACAGTTGATAGAACATGGTCAGAACTTTGTGAATATCATTCCTACCTCAGAACTTGTGGCCTCAACATTTCAGATCATTTTGGGAAAGATCACATGGAGTGCTGTGCTAAAGCTGCAGCACTGAGTTTCTGCCACTAGTTGTCCTCAGTGAGCAACGGGAAGTCAGAAATCTTTTACAATGATGGAAGCCAATGAATATGTTCCAATGTCTTCCATCGAGCCAGCCAGTTTCGAAGGAAAAAAAAACATGCCTAGCCCTCAGAAATCCTTCAAAGTAACTCTTAGAGTAGATCATCTTACAGTACAATGACAATTCGTAGACAAAGCTGGTGGCTACCCATGCACAGAAAGATCCCACAAATAGGGAATGGAGTGATTTAACATTTACATAGATTTTTACAGCATAGAAACTAACTATTCAGCTGATGTGGTCAATTTTGGTGCATTTGGTTGATGCTTATTTCAGATGGGGAGGATAGGATGCTAGTTGAAAAAGAACAGTGGTGAAAACCACCAAATATATGCAATTAGATTATTCATTGGTCCACATAAAGTAAACCATTGCTGCTGTGATTCTGATTTGGAATTACTTGGCACGGCATTGGCAGTCTTAGAATCTCTAAAACAATAGTTCATGTGATGGATAATGTCATACATTTTCAGTATGGGACCAATTCCCTACTATCAAGCCATATTCTACCTGACCTAGGAGTGCTTGATATTGGTACAAGATGCAAGGTCTGGAAAGCCTTTCCTTTTCTCAGCTGAGACATCCTGGCATATAGAAAACATAATAATTTCTGAGAAATGTTGCCAAGTACACTGTCAATTTGAAACTTCCCTCCTGAAGAAATACATTCTTAAGCAATACTTATGCAAGTTTGCTATTAGTTTTAATTGTTCTATTCAGAAATAAGCTTCATGCTGGCAGAAAGGCTATTTCATTTTCAAGGGTGACTTCTCTTGCAGCCATATTTGCTGACAACAACATCATTGTCCTTGACTTCAGATCAACCACAACTTCACTTTTGTTGGAATTTCCTAGAATCATAGAATCCCTACAAGATTCTGCCGAGTGAATCTGCACCGACTTTCCAAAGAGCATCCCACCCAATTCATCCTATCCCTATAACCCTGCATTTCCCATGGCTAGCCCACACACCCCTGGACACTCTGGGCAACGTAGAATAGCCAGTCCACCTAACCTGCACATCTTGTAGAAGGAAATTGGAGCACCTGGAGGAAATCCACACAGACATTTCATTTCAAATAAAGCAGCATTATATTTTTAAATAAACAAAAATGTACCTACTGCAGGGTTTGGGATGACACTCTAATACATGACAACTCCCACGAACTAAAGTTGCCTGAAAAAAAATCATCTGTCCATGTTTGCCATTGTTCCTTTAAGAGGTGAGTCCACTCTTCTCTGGCAGGCTATTAAAATTCTGTCCTTTTTTTAATGAAGCAGCTTTTTATCACTCTTTCTCTCCAGCACTCGATTGGAAAAGAGCTCTCTACAGCTAATTGACTTGAGGAGTTGTTGATAAGAATGGTCATATTTGCGACTGCTGTCACTTAATCTAATTACAAATTGAAGCTTCTCCTTTCATGACAAATAAGATGTGCAGCTCTCCCTCTTTCTCCCCCCCCGTCCCCCCACCTTTCTAAACACCACTCTTTTCTTCCGGCTTTTAAATGCCAAGAATAATTATAGTTTTGCAGACGTAGCGGGGAGGACAGATTTGGGAAGAAACATAGAATTATGTGTACCCAACCTTGGAGCCTGATGTTTTTCGACTCGGCTCACTCGTGACCTTAAACAGATGTCTGAATAAATGCTCTCTGATGAAGGGTCTAGGCCCGAAACGTCAGCTTTTGTGCTCCTGAGATGCTGCTTGGCCTGCTGTGTTCATCCAGCCTCACATTTTATTATCTTGGATTCTCCAGCATCTGCAGTTCCCATTATCACTATGAATAAATGCTGATCTCCCACCTCAGTAGTTCTTTTAAAGAGTGTTGCAGAATTGGTGTTTTGTAGTAATGGGGATAATTTTAACAGCCAGGTTTGACTGATGGTCTGCAAACAAATTCTTGCACTTGAAAGGACACCATCTGATGGAAATTAAATACTTTGCAGTGGTGCCTATAAGCTCTACCAGCCTGTTAAAGACTTTGTGGGATACTGGAGTGCAACACTGCTTTTGCATAATGGCTGTGCCTACACTGCACTGCTAGATGCATATTGACTAAAAAACCTCAAATCATGGCTAACTTGCTGCCTTTCCTTGTCTGACATATGAACTGGTGTAGGCCAATCAGCTTTTCTGTTTGTTATTACAGAGATTCCAGCGCAGACAGGCAGTGTACCTTTAAAACAGTTACTTGACAACATGTGTAACACTCTTGCATAAAGATACCCACCTCACCTTCAGTCAAGCTCTCAGACAATTAGGTCAGTCTGGCATGTTCAGTCAGCTACGTGCATGTAATTTGTAGTAACATCAATAAGCACTGAAACCAGACTATGAGTACGAGATGCTATAGCAGTGTAAATAGTTAGTGTTGTTAATGAACTTCAAGACATCTGTCTCAAGGAGTACCCAGTCTTTGTGGTATATGTTATGTGAGCTAACATATAGGACAGCACTCAGACCATATCATATCTAGAAGACACATCATTCTAAAGCTGGTGCTATTATGCAGTTAGGTTAAGGTTGATTGGCCTTAAATCCCAAGGCAGCAGATGGTGAAATTTTAATTCAATAAAATCTGGAGATAAAAAAGAGACTAATGGCAGCAATCAAATTATTGCTAATTGTCATGAAAATTCAGCTGGTTTGCCAGTGTCCTTTAGGATACGACATCTGCTGTCTTTACCTGGACTGGCTTACATGTGACTCCAGACCCATTGCAATATGGTTCACTCTTGACTGCCCCCTGAAATGGCTCGGCAAGCCAGTCAAACTACTACAAAGCCCATACAAAGGGACTAAAGTAGATTGACTGGTCAGCGTCAAACCAATGGTAAATCTAACACCCCCTGACGCTGCAAAGCCTTCCTTATTAACATCTGCACCAAAATAGGGAGAGCTGTTCCACAAACGAGGCAATCAACAACCTGTCATTCTCATGCTCACTGAGTCATAGCGGACAGACAATAACCCAGACACCACCATTACCACCCTGGGTGTGCCCAGTCCAACAGGACAGACCTGACAGAGATGGTAGCACAGAAACTACAGCCAAGAAGCAATTACCCTGCGAGTCCCTGGTTTTGATTCTAGCCCATATGAAGTCTGATGGCGTCAAATCAAACATGAGCAAGGAAACATCCCACTGATTACTCCCGACAGCCACTCCTCACCCTTTCTCCACAGCTGCTCCATGTTGAACATCACTTGGAGGTGGCATCGAGGGTGTTGAAGGCACACAGGGCTCTCTGGGTGAGGGACTTCACTACTAACTCTGCTCTGGACTGTTTCATTAAGTACCCTACTGATCGAATTGGTCAAGTCTGAAAGGATGAGCCTGCTTGACTAGATCTGTGGCAGGTGCTGAAAGAACCAACAAGAGGGAAAAATCTATTTGATCTTGTTCTCACCAAGAGGTGTCTGTCCCTGATTGTATTGGTGAGAGAGACCACTGCACAGTCTTTGCGGAGACCAAGTCTTGTTTTGGCTTTGAGTGTACCCTCCATTTTGTCATGTGGCACTAACACCATGGTAAATGGGACAGGCTTCAAACACACCTAGCAGCTCAAGACTGGGCATTCCAAAAGGGCATCAGCTTAAGACAGGGCATTCAGAAGGGGCATCAACAGCAGCGGAATTTTACTCTTACATAATCACATCCAGACATATCCCCCACTCTACCCTTACCATCAAACTAGGGCAACAACCCTTATTCCGTGAAAAGGGCAGGAGGACATGCTAGAAGCAATGCCAGACATAGCTAAAAATGAGGTGTCAACCTGGTGAAGCCACAACATGGGACTACTTGCATGCCATTCAGTGATAGACAGAGCTAAGGTCAGCCCAGAAACAAATCAGCTCTGAGCTCTGCTTTCCCAACACATCCAAACAGCTAACAGCAAACTGGGGCCACTGTCTTGATTAGTATAACCCCAACAATACTTGAGCAGTGTGACTCCAGCCCACCTAAAACAACCCATTTGATTGGTACCCCATCCACCAACTTCAACAGTCATGCCCTCCAACCACAGGATGGACAGTGACAGCTACCATGTGGAAAAAGCAGTGAAATACTCTCTATAACTCCTTTTGACAGTACCTTCCAAATCTGCGACCTCTCCCAGCTCGAAGGATTGGGCCAGTAGATACATAGGATCACCACCACCTGCAGGTTCCCCTCCGAGTCACACATGATCCTGACTCAGAAATATTTATCATTATTCCTTCACTGTCAACTGGGGCAAAATCCTGGAAATTCCTTTCATGTGGTGTTTCTACATTTCAGAACATGCAGTGATTCAAAAAATGCTTCTCACTACCTTCGCTGGTAGTCAAAGGTGATTATCGATGAACAATCAATGTTAATGTAGCCAGAGATTCCCAGGTCCCGTGAATGAATTTTAAAATAATAGATTTCCTAACTTGATTCTGTATTCCTTACTACCCTTACCTAAATAAATAAACTCAGATTTGAGATTTTCAGTTGATCCTCACATTTGACAGCTTTTTGAGGGGGTTTGAGTTGGTGGGGGTGAGGTCCCAATTTCAGGATTCAACTCTGCAGTGGGTGAAGAAATGCTTTCTGACATCAGCCTGAACAGCCTAGCTCTAAGTTTAACATTATATTCCCTTATTTCAGACTGTATGACCAGAAAAAAATAGTTTCTCTTCATATACCTCATCAAATCATTTTAAGCAGATCAATTTGTAAACTCCCTAATCTTCTAAATTTGGGAATTAAGCCAAGTTTTTGCAGCCTGCCCCACACTTTAACTCTTGTAGCCCCAATATAATTGTGCAGACAAAAACATCCCAAATACCCTCTGATAATCTGGAATTGTTAAGCAAAGCTGAGAGAAAAATATTGACCTACACTGTATTCATACTTGGGCACTGCGACTGAATTTCTTGAAATAATACCATGAAATATTCAATCCAATGTTGAGGTTGAAATTGACTGATTCCTGGGATGACAGGATTGTTGTATGAAGAGAGTCAAGATCAATTTGAACTGTATTCAGTGCTGTTCAGCAGGTGGAGGGGGGGGGAGGGGTGCGTCCGAAACACCTGTAAAATTCTAACTGGAATAGGCAGAGTAAACCCAAGAAAGGATATTTCTGAGGAGTGGGGAGTTCAGAACCAGGAGTGATAATGTAAAGATCTGGGTAGGCCATTTAGGACTTAGATGAGGAGAGATTCCTTCACGCAGAGAGTGGTGAGCCTGTGGAATTCACTGCCAAAGAAATCAGCTGGGGCCAATACGTTGAATATTTTCAAGAAGGAGACAAGCATAGTTCCTGCAGTGAAAGGGATGAAACAGTATAGTTAAAAGAGGGAACAGGGTACTTGAGTTGGATGACCAGCACGATCATAATGGCAGAGCTGGCTCAAAGGGCTGAATGGCCTACTCCTATTCCTATTTTTTTGTGTTTCTATCCAGAAAGGGTATGATAGAACAAAAACAAAGATGCTGGAAAAGCTCAGCAGGTCTGGCAGCATCTGCAAAGGGAAAAACAGAGTTAATGTTTCGGGTCCAGTGACCATTCCTCAGAACTCTTCAGGTTTTTTTAATATGGGAGTATGATAGAATTGGTTTTTGCCAGCTCAGTCTCATCATGGCCTTCTCAATGTTTCATCGTTCAGGATATATTTCCTGACTCCTGTGTAGAATTATGTTGAATTTACAGCACAGAAACAGGCCATTCTGCTCAACTAGGGTAAGCTGCTATTTATACTTCGTATGAGTCCTCATACCTTCCTCATCTTCACTTTATCAGCACGTCCTTCTGCTCCTTTTTTATTCATGTACTTGTCTAACTTCCATTGTAAGCCCACCATTGTTAGTCACCATCATCAGCTATCCCTGCATTTGAGGATGATGTCTACTCAGGATTGCAAATTTCTGCTGTGGGTCTTCATGTGGCTGAACTGTAATCAACATGCCTTAGAGTAGGATTTCCAACCTTCTCGGATTTCTCTGGAATTCCTTGAGAATTGAAGATTGTGAGAGAAAAATCCAGGGACAATGAAAATGGTGTTTCTTTAAATACTTCAATTTCTTAATTAAACAAATTTTGGAAATAGAGGAGAACAGTCCAGTACTTGGACATCTTGTGTGATTATAGTCCAAGAATATGTTCAGTGGCAATTCCGGTTGACAGTCATGCGGTAAAAGATCTTTATCCTGGTAAAAGAAATTTCAATGTTTTGCAATGTGTTTTTGTAAAAAAATAACTCATGGGATGTTGGTGACAAAGGCGACATTTGCTGATCATTGTTTATTGAACTTGCGAAAGGGGCTGCCTTGCTGAATTGCTGGCAGTTTGTGCAGTGAAAGTGCTCTCAGTGATGCTGATAGATGGGGTGGTTTCCGAACTCATTGCAAAACATGCATTTACAATGCAATTTCTACACATGGAGCTCTGAAACCAGCTGGAACTCACTGATATATCTTCTTTACTCTCCATCTTCGGTCCGCCTCCCCCTCTCTCCCTATTTATTCCAGTTCCCTCCCCCCATCCCCCTCTCTGATGAAGGGTCTCGGCCCGAAACGTCAGCTTTTGTGCTCCTGAGATGCTGCTTGGCCTGCTGTGTTCATCCAGCCTCACATTTTATTATCTTGGAACTCACTGATGTCAGGCCCAGCGAGCTCAGGACCTTCAATGTCAGTTTCATCCTATTGCAGCTCAAGGAGCGTGTAACCTTGAAATCAGAGCTAGGCTGTTCCAGACGTACTTCTTGAACAAAGGTTGCTGAAAGCATTGGAAAGCTCTTCCCCTCAAAACCCATCGAGGTGGGAGATCAATCCTTTTTGTCTGTTTGAGTTTGTGATGCATATTTATTGTTCATCCCTATCTGCGCTTGAGAAAAAGGTCATGAACTGCCTTCTTGAACGTCTGCTTTTGATGTGGTGTAGGACATCACAGTGTTGTCAGGGAGGGAGTTTGAAGGATCTGACTCAGCAGCAAAGAAGCAGCGATATAGTTCCAAGTACGTATGGTGAGTGATTTTAAGGTGGTGCTCCCATGAGTCAGTTCTCCTTCTTTCACTAAATAGTAGTGATCACCAGTTTGGAAGGTGATTGAGATTTTATAAGAGTCTTGTTGAAGCATATTGGGCTTTTGGAGTTAAATCAGAGAACAGTCATGATGTAATTGAACAGTGGAAGAAGTTCAAGGACTGAATGACCTCCTGTTCTTATTTTCTGGACAGATAAAACAGAGCACGTGCACACACAACTCAACTTTCCTGGATATGACTGACCGCCTCAGTCAAAAGGTTGAAAATTAAGTGTGAAGTAAAAGTGCCATTATAATTCACACAAAACCAAAGCAATCAATTTGTACGATTAAGCACCAACTTCCCTGTTTGAGTGCAATTGTTCCTTCTCTTCATTGTTGAACTTTGATTGCATTTTTAAATTTTTTAAAATGACCTTTGTTTTGCTTTGTTCTTTAACTAAATGAGACATTAGATTTTCATCCCAAGTCCAGAAAAACCTCATGCATAGATTCTTATGTGGCCTATTTTCAACCAGCTATTGTTTCAAATCTGGCCTTGCTACTGTTCCAGGCCGTCAGAAATCTAATGACTTTGATGTAGTATTTTATTCAGGAAAGCTGCTGCTGTTTCTAAGACACAAGGAGCCTAAAGGTTTACTGTGACTTAAATAGACCTGGCAACAGCAACACAGCAATGTCACATGCTGACTATCAGTTGTCACCCTTCTATTGACAAGTGTTTTTGTTTCCCATTGTAATTAGTTCCGCTCAATGCAATGTGTTTTCCTAGCTAGCTCAATGACGAGGTGAAGATCTCTGCCCTTAGTGTCCTGGATGATTGTCAAATAAACAGATATTCTGATCTGTCTTTATGAGAGCAGATTTTTCTTTAACTCTTGATTTATTTCTGTTTTGTTAAATCAACAAACTTCTGTTTTGGCAACATTTTTTGTTTCTCTCCGAGTGTGAATGTTATTGATAAGTGGACCAAAATGATGCTTTCCAGGATTGAGTAAATGCAGTCAAGTGTCTGGATGATCCTAAGGGCTAATCTTTAGGAACCTATCAGCAGACCTGCTAAAACTGGCACGAACTAACAGATTCTGTACACTTCACATCCACTTGTCATCTGTAATCAAAGTTGCATTTGTATAGTGCCTTTGCCATAGCTACCAAGCCCCAAGGCATGTCAGAGGAGCAGAATCAAACAGGGAGCCATACTGAGTGAAAGAAAGTGTTTGAGAAGTATCTTATAGGAGGAGACAGGGATAAAGAGGTCTCTGGAATGAATTCCAAACCTCAGGTTGGAAATGGCTAAATGCTTGACCAGCAATGGGTCAAAGGAGTAAGGCTTGCACACAAGGCCTGAGTTGTAGGAGATCAGAGATCTGCTTGTTTAAGAGGAGGTTGTAGAAGTAGTGTCCTCATCAACTGACCAAATGCAGCTTTGCAGAATACCACACTGCCTACATGAAAATCTGTTGGATGTACTTCTTCTACATACCTAAAGCCAGTAATCAACAGTAACAATGCATTTAGCTGTAGCTGCTCTTGTATGCTAAAAGCTTATTTCTGATATGTGCTCATTTATCAGAGTGTGGCTAGAAGATGTTTTGATTTATCTCATGTAAAGTTTGAAGATCAGGTCCTCCTCACTGATAATTCAGTTCATAGAATCCCCACAGAATGGAAGCAGACCATGCGACCCATTGAGCTCACACTGACCTTCCAAAGAGTATCCCACCCAAACCCAACCCCCTATCACCGTAACCCTGCATTTCCCATGGTTAACCCACCCAGCTAGCGCATCCCTGGGCACTATGGACAATTTAGCATGGCCAATCCACCTAACCTGCACTTGTTTGAACTGTGGAGAAAACCAAAGCACCTGGAGGAAACCTACACAGACAGAGGGAGAACGTGCAAACTGCACACAGACACTCATCTGCGAACCTGGTTCTCTGGCACTTGAGGCCTAACCACTGAGTCACCATACTGCCCCTTCCGCTGTATATCAGAAACCCAATTTTTCTCCTTTATCTCATTGGGTCTACATTGCTACAGGCCAAGAAGTCATCTCATTTCCTTTGCCATTTTCACAAGTTTCTTCCTGAGAGGTGGAAGGACTGTTCACACACAATAGCCAATGGCCTCAATCCAGTTTTTAGACGGCCCACTGGTCAGTGTTGAATCTTTTCAGAATGCCATCTTTGCATCTGTATATTCTGTTGGTGCAGAACCAATTTTGACAACAGAAAATGGGGTCTTGTTTGCTTCCAAATGTTTCGTGGCTATTTTGTGCTGGAGAATTGTGATAATAGCTGTATATTTGTCTTGGACTTCACCTCAATCCAAGCTGACCCAAAGCCCTGTTTGAGATTCTGTGAAATTCCAGCACTGACAGATTTCATGCAAAGAACGGCACAGATCCATAACCATCGGCTTAACGGAGCTTTCATCAACTTAAGTTCAGAAGACTATTTTTAACTTCTCTCTAATCTGTCTATATTGCAGTATAATTTTTTTTCTAATGTTTCTACTGTAAAAATGCACTTGTATCCAAACAATGCAACATTGTTTTCCATTACCACTTAATGAATATATGGCAGAGATCCTGAAAGCTTGCAATCACGTCATTGTTATTATATTTTCGTTATATGAGGAATCCGATATTGTGCTCGATTTTTCATCTCCCTTTTGTCGTGATTCTATTCTGTATTGCAAACCATTATCTTCAAACCCAAAACAAACTACGCTTCCTGGCCACAGATTCCTTTTCCTGGCGTCTGTCAGAGGCTGGAGCCTGTTTGCGCACTCGGTGGTGTCATATGTGACTCTGAGATGAGCTTCCAATCACTTATCCACAATGTAGAGTCAGACCTGCCCAATTCCCCCTTTGTAACATCATTTGATTTTGCCCCTCTGAGCTCTTTCCGACCACCAACATTACCTCCAACCCAAGATAATAAAATGTGAGGCTGGATGAACACAGCAGGCCAAGCAGCATCTCAGGAGCACAAAAGCTGACGTTTCTGAAGGGTCTAGGCCCGAAACATCAGCTTTTGTGCTCCTGAGATGCTGCTTGGCCTGTTGTGTTCATCCAGCCTCACATTTTATTATCTTGGAATTCTCCAGCTCTGCAGTTCCCATTATCTCTGATACTATTTTCACCTCCAACCCACTCCTTTTTTGTGTCTCTGTTTGATTAAAACCTGTATAATATTTTTTAGTTCCCCACCGCATCCCAAAACCAGTTCAGTTCGTCCCCTCCCCCCACTGCACGACACAACCAGCCCAGCTCTTCCCCTCCACCCACTGCATCCCAAAACCAGTCCAGCCCGTCTCTGCCTCCCTAAACTTGTAGGATGCAGTGGGTGAAGGGGAAGAGCTGGGCTGGTTGTGTGGTACAGTTGGGGGGGGGGGGTGGGGGGGGAACGAACTGGGCCCAGTACGTCCCCTCCACCGACTGCACCACACCCATCCCTTCCTCCCACCCCAAGCCACACCTCCATCTCCTACCTACTTACCTCATCCCACTTCCTTGACCTGTCTGTCTTCCCTGGACTGACCTATCCCCTCCCTACCTCCCCACCTATACTCTCCTCTCCACTTATTTTCTTTTCTCTCCATCTTCGGTTTGCCTCCCCCTCTCTCCCTATTTATTCCAGAACCCTCACCCCATCCCCCTCTCTGATGAAGGGTCTAGGCCCAAAGCGTCAGCTTTTGTGCTCCTGAGATGCTGCTGGGCCTGCTGTGTTCATCCAGTCTCACATTTTATGATCTTGGATTCTCCAACATCTGCAGTTCCCATTATCACTTGACTTTGTGAACTGGCTGTGGTATGAGACCAACTCTAGTTGAAGAGATGCATTTCATAGGCATAGAGATATAAAGATTGCAGGAGATTTGTCTTGACATGGTCGGGGAAGAAAATCCATTGAGATAGACTTGACTACTCCTGGTGGATTAGGAAACTATAAAAATTGAGGGAAGTGCCTGGAGAGGGCCACTTGAAGCTGCTAGAATGTAAAACATGGAAATACAAATCCATTGTAGGGTTGGAGCTACTGCATATGGTTTACAATGTGCATGGAATGTGCAATGTGTGGGTAAGTTCAAAAGGCAAATGATCCTTTTTGTAGTTCAAAATCTAAGTTGTCTTTCATAATAATGCTTAATCAATGGTGTTTTGGTCATCTGTTGCAGTACAGGTTTTAAAATATAAGTTTCAGTAGTGTTACTGTTTTTAACTATTAAATGGAATTCTGACTTTCTTTTTGAATGTCATTGAGCTCAACAGTTATCATAATGCAATCAAAATTTGTGTTTTCATGGGCAAAACAAGGTTACATTGTTGTTTGCAGTAGTTTGCTGTTTTCTACTTTACAGTGGTGACTACAATTCAGAAAGTATTTCATTGGCTTTGATTGCTTTGAGATGCCCTGAACTTGTGAAAAGCTTTGCACTAATGCAGTTTTTCTTTAAGACTGTTCCAATTAGTCTCTCAGGATGGTTGGATGACAAAAGGTTGTTGAATACTGATTCAAGGTAGTGGAACTCTAAGTCTGGGAGTGGGAAATAATGGAATCATAACTGCCTAGATTTTTTCCCCTTTTTGCTTTCTTTCTTCTCATGGGGAAATAAAGCACCCTATCCCCTGCAGTGCCCACTCTTTTGGTCCATTTTTTAAATAGAAATTATGATTGACCTACTTTTCTAATCAAACTGTTCAGAACTGCCTAACTTTCTAATGCTAGAGATAAACAGCTGACAATGATCCACAAAGTATGCTTTTCTTTTCCCATATTCAAAGTTCTTCACCTTGCTCAGATTTAAACAAGCTGGATGATCTGCAGTTCTGAATAAAGTTGCTGTGATAGGTACATTAGTATGATATAAGGCCCATAAATGCAAAATTAGTAGAGGGTTAGCGCAGAGCAGTCAAATCTCTGCAATGCCAACAGAGGCATTCATGACCAGCAACAGAAGCATCCACTGGAAACCTATTTAAACACAGAGAGCAGGATTCACCTTTTTAAGAGCTGCAAAGATCCAAATGGGTGATGTGAACGAGTAAATATCATTCTTAACAATTCTCATGTGTTGGCTTTTACAGGATGTTTTAATCTTTCAGATCTGGGTCAGATTGTTTTGCAACAATGCTTGTTATGAGAGCAAATTGGCCAATTAAAGCTGAATTAATGCAAAAATGTTTACGCATTCTGAATTGATGTTTGAAATAATTCGTGTATTAAAAATGAACTGTACTCATTACAGCACACTCCAAACGTGAAATAATAAGCAGGAACCGTCCATTGTGCAGTGAGAGCTGCTGATTGTGGCTGCGTGTTGGAGCTTTTAAGGTTGAAAACTGCCCTTTGCTTCACCTTAATAATAAAATGTGAGGCTGGATGAACACAGCAGACCCAGCAGCATCTCAGGATGCTGCTTGGCCTGCTGTGTTCATCCAGCCTCACATTTTATTATCTTGGATTCTCCAGCATCTGCAGTTCCCATTATCACTTTGCTTCACCTGCTGGTCTATTTTAGACATGACTGGCAGAACACTCCAAAGACATGAGCCCCTGGCATTGCCTTCAATGTTCCAAGTGTCTTTCATGGAAACCTGTGGCTCCTTCATGATTGAAAATCAGTAAGTAAGTGGTCTCTCAGTGCATGCTGGAAACAACAGACTGGCATCAGGAAATGACGACAAAAGCTTTTGGTTTGTCGCAAACTCCTAAATGGCATCCTGATATCTGTCAGGCAAGCCACCACGCTAGTCTGCATTTGTTGTATTTTCTGCACTGAACAACATTTCCACACAAGATGGTTGACATAAGCAGTAGGAACTGCAGATGGTGGAGAATCTGAGATAACAAGGTGTAGAGCTGGATGAACACTGCAGGCCAAGCAGCATCATAGGAGCAGGAGACCTGATGTTTCGGGCCTAGGCCCTTCTTCAGAAATTTCTGAAGAGGGGCCTAGGCCCAAAACGTCAGCTTCCCTGCTCCTATGATGCTGCTTGGCCTGCTGTGTTCATCCAACTCTACACCTTGTTATCTATGGCTGAGATAGGAACAGGAACTGGACCTCAGCCTGTTACTCAAACTCTTCAAGTGCCTGAAACCACTGCACTGCTTCTAGGAGGGAGTAGCAGGGTTGTGTCTGGGCTCTTGCCTGGGGCTCACCCACTCCCATCTGTTTTCTTTCACTTTTTATTCTTTTTATTTCTGCTTTTTTTTCCTGGATTATCTTTTTGGCGTGTGAGTCACCCGGATTGACGTTGCAGTGAGCACGGGCCACGTGAAGTCTGGCAGCTGCTTCCTGGCAGTCAGAAACCATGGCAATGGCATCAGGGATGTCGTCACGTGGGGCCAGCAGCTGCTGTGCACGCTTCAAGATGGCGGCACCGGCAAGACAACACCTTGGGTGAAGGCAGCCAGAGCGAGGCTCTTGGCGAGGTGGTCGCCAGCAGAGCCAGGGACTCCTGGATGTGGTGGGCCTAGAGTGGGAACTCCTGGCATCATCAAGGTGGCAGTGCGGGCAGGCACCGCTGATTGCAGGCCTGGAGCAGGGACCCCTGGTTATTGGCAAGGTGGCGACGGATTGCAATCGGGAATTCCCGTATGTGGGGCGATTATGTGTTGAGCACGGGACTTGGTGACAGTGATATGAGCCCCGTGGCAAGGCTCCTGAAGAGTGGCGACACCTATGTTGGTGGACCTGGCACAGATGGTGCAAGACGGCGCAAGAGGGCTGGCAGTGCAGATGTCTTTGGTGAACCGGCTCAGAGTCATCCTGGAGGCAGTGGAACAAAAACTTTCTTTTTATTCTCAGACCATCCATAATGGCACTGTATTGCGGAAACAGTTGGAGCTTTTCACTGTATCTTACCGTATTATTCACTGCAAGTGACAATAAATAATTCAATACAATTCACTGCGGGCAGCTAGAGGTGGGCTTTAAATATGGGTATAGCTACCATCACTGAAAACCCACCAATTAATAATGGACCAGGAGCTGTATGAAAATCTATCATGCTAGTACAGCTATAAAATACAAGACACAAACCGTTCAGTGTTGTTTTTTTCTTCGCTTAATGTCCATCACTTCCATGAAATTCAGCGTTCAGTATAATACTGCAATTGTGCTTTCTGTGTTTGAATTTTCATTTGGATCGTTTTTGCATTTCTCACTGAAATTTCTTCACATGGCGCTTTCATCTTTTGGTGCTCTCTCTCTCTCTCTCTCTCTCTCTCCCTCTCTCTCTCTCTCTCTCTTTCTCTCTCTCTCTCTGAGTCTCTCCAGCAGTGTTAGCTGTTGCTTGCCCTTTGAATGCAGAAACTTGGTCATTTCTGCACAAACATGATGAAAAGGTTCTGTGTCTAAGGGGAAATCCATTGATACATCAGGACAGTTTCTGCAAGTTATTATCTCCTACCCTCAGAAGTGAAATTTATGAGATATATTGCCTGGTAGTTCAGGGGTTCAAATCCCACAGCAGGGGACGACATATAGAGTGCTACACTGCCTGAGGTATTGTAATTAAGATGAAACATTAACCCTCTCAGCTCGATGCAAAAAATCCCACATGTAATCATGGACATTCTTCTTGCTAATCTGGCTGGGATTTATTCCCACAATAAGTATCATGAAAGCAAACAAAAAAAAACAGATTTTCTAGTCGTTGTCATGTTACTGTGTGTGTGTTCTTATGTTTATTTTTATTCAGTTGTGGGACGTGGGCCATCACTATCTGGGTCAGCATTATTGCCCGTTCCTGGTTGCCCTTGAGAAGGTGGTGGTGAGCTGCCTTCTTGAACCACTGCAATCCGCATGCTGTAGGTTGACCCACAATGCTGTTAGGGAGGGAATTCCAGTCTTTTGACCGAGCAACAGTGGAAAAAAAAAACAGTGATATATCTCCAAGTCAGGATGCTGAGTGGCTCGGAGGGGAACAGGCATGTGGTGGTGTTCCCATGTATTTGCTATGCTTGTCCTAGGTGGAATTGGTAGTGGATTTGGAAGGTGCTGTCTGAGAGTCTTTGGTGAATTTCTGCAGTGCACCTTGTACATAGTACAGAGTGCTGCTACTGAGTGTCAGTAGTCGTGGGAAAGGATGTGGGACCAATCAAGCATGCTGCTTTGTCCTGGAAGGTGTCAAGTTTCTTGAATGTTGGAGCTGCACCTGTCCAGGCGAGAAGGGTGTATTCCATCATATTCCTGACTTGTGCCTTGTCGACGATGCACAGGCTTTAGGGAGTCAAGAGGTAAATTATTCACCACAGTATTCCTCGCCTCTGATGTGCTCTTGTAGCCAATCTATTTGTGTGCCAAGCCTAGTTGAGTTTCTGGTCAATGGTAACCCCCAGGAGATAATGGGAACTGCAGATGCTGGAGAATCCAAGATAATAAAGTGTGAAGCTGGATGAGCACAGCAGGCCAAGCAGCATCTCAGGAGCACAAAAACTGACGTTCCAGGTGTAGACCCTTCATCAGAGAAGGGGATGGGGAGAGGGTTCGGGAATGAATAGGGGGAGAGGGGGAGGCGGACCGAAGATGGAGAGAAAAGAAGATAGGTGGAGAGGAGAGTATAGGTGGGGAGGTAGGGAGGGGATAGGTCAGTCCAGGGAAGACGGACAGGTCAAGGAGGCGGGATGAGTTAGCAAGTTAGCAGAAATTATAAAATTAAGTTACTGCAAAATCTTCTGTGAAGTGGAGGGAAAAGACTGGGGGAATTGGCAGGGGGTAGTAATTGACGGATTGCAGCAGCAGGATTCCTTAAAGGATTTCTCAAACATCATTCAAGCTGGCAGAAGTCCTCCATGTTGGCTCATTGGTTAGCACTGCTGTCTCCCAGCGCCAGGAACCTGGGTTCGATTCCACCCTTGGGCGACTGTCTACGTGCAGTTTACATGTTCCCCCCAGAAGGGAGAAAGCTCCAACATCAGTAAGAGCGCTTGAAGGTTGTCTTAAGAGGCCCTCACATTGTCTTTGGAGAATGTCCTTACTTATCAAATGTTTCTGTAAGAGTTGTCTCTTGGTGAAGCGGATCATGTTATCCCGTGACCAGCTCCTGCTCAGGGCCAAGTAAGGGTGGGCAAGCAACATCTATATTCCCTAAAAGATTAAAAGGAAACTCTGCATTTAAGAAATACATTGGTTGTCAGATTATCAGGCATCCTTAATTAACTGCACCAAAAGACAACAAAAAGAACATTAGAGTGTCGCAATTTTGTCAACAGAACCTGAATATATCTCAAATGGTCAGTGCTGTTTACAGAAAACCACGACACTCTGATCTGTGCCCAGGGGAAAAGTGACCTTCAGTTGGATAATACATCCTCAGACTTTGGCTGACACACAGAGCATGAAAATAGTTGACAATTTGTTTGGAAGTGCAGTGTGCCTTTAGTGCAGAGGAATTTTAACCTTGTGTGCTGAGAGTGTTGAGTTACATGCTGGTCTGTCTAATGAATCACTAGCGTGGAATAATGCAATCTTTATGTTCCTGCGGACTGCGCGGTTGTACTTAAATTCCAATTTCCATCTCCTTCCATAAATGGTTTTAATTAATTATGGACTAGAAGTCTTGAATGTGGCAGCATATTAAAAATTTAATTAACATTGACGAGCAGTTTCAGCCCAGTTCTTTTCAGAGTGAGTTATATCGCCCTCTAACTCTACCCCCACCTTCCAAGCTCGAAGACCTACAGACACGTGTTCAGCCATTGCTGCCAGTCTAATGCCACAGTGTCAGTTCAGTTTTTGTTTACAAGCGCTGATAATTGCATGTGACGGAGCTGCAAGAGCCACACGTCATTTGATGTTGCTTAGACTGTGTTTTGGAATGCTTCTACATTAGAGCCAAGGGTTGCCATCCTCTACCAATTCCCCCTTCTGCCCTCCCCTCCCGTTAACACCTCCCATCCAATGCCCCAGTGACTGCTAACCTCCCACTGGCTATCCTGCCTGATTGACTGTATTTTCTTTTCATCAGACGAATATCAAGCTTTCCTGCCCTCTGCCTGATTGTTTTAATGACTGGGATTGCTTCCTGCGGGACTGTCGTCTTGAGTGGTTTACATTTCATTGCAAATGATTTTGGAGAAGTATGTGTCTTGGTGTAAAGGGTTGGAGTTCAACATAGAATCTTGCAGTCAGGTGTAGCCATTTCATAGTGTTAAAGATCTCTTCCTTTTGCACAGAATATACTTTCAAACTCATCCCCCCCCGTCCTCACAATTTTGCTCCTATTTATTGTTCACTTGTTTGCTTATTCGAAGACTCAAAGCACAAGTTCATGAGTAGACTTAGGCTTTGAATTGAGGGATCTCTAACAATGCTATTCTTTGACTTATATCAGGGTGCCACCAATGTTCACAGAAATGAGCTTGGAGGGTGAGTGTCAATAGCCTGTTCAAACAGCAGCAAAGATCTCCTGACAGCATCAGTTGGGTGCATTCTGTGTTCTGAGCCAGCATGTTGTGCATTCAAACCCTACTCCAGAAACTTGAGCATAAAACCCCTGCTGACACTCCAGTGCTACACTCAGGGACTGCCACACCGTCTGAGGTGCCATCTTTCAAACAAGACTTTATACCGATACGCAACTTGCCCGTTCAGATAGATGTTAAAGATTCCCGTGGTGCCATTTCAAAGCAAGGCAAGCGGAATCTCACAAATATTTGCCCTACGCTAAAAACACAATTTCCAGTTATTAACTGCTTGTAGTTCATGGAACCTTCCTACGCATAAACTGGCTAACACATTTTTACTACAATGGCTGCACTTCACAAGTACCTCATTAGCTGTAAAGTGGAAGCTGATGTTCTAATGATATTACTGTGAAACTATTAATTCAGAGACCCAGGTAATGTTCTGGGGATCCAGGTTTAGATCCCATCATGGTCAACGGTGGAACTTGAAAAAGTCTGGACTGAAGAGTCGAATGCTGACCATGAAACTGTTGTTGATTGTTGGAAAAGCCTATCTGGTCCACGAAAACAGTATCCTTTGGATAAGGAAACTGTTGCCCTTACTGGGTCTGTTCTACATGTGACTCCAGGCCCACAGCAATGTGATTGCCTTATAACTGCCCTCTGAGCAAGTGGGATGATCCATAAGTACAGGCTTAGCCAGTGACATCAATACCCCATGAGTGAATAAAAAAAATTCCTGAAGTCATGGAAGGAACTACATATATGTAAGTTGTTTTTTTCAGGTAAGTACTGTACAAATGAATCCCATGTTGTAACCTTGAGAATAGATGGGATAATCCAGCAGACCAGTTGCTCCATATCCCTTAACTTGGTGTGGTTTCTTGTGTAATGTCTACAAGGCATCAGTTAATCACTGCCTTTCTGTGTATAGGCAGCACAGAAACAATGGGTGGGAAGCAGCACTGACAGGAGGGAAACCTTTCAATGTAGTATCGCTTTGAATGTGGAACTCTCCAACACAAACAGTGATTGAGGCAAATAGCATCAAGGGGCAGGATGATTAAATGGGATAAGATGAAGAGGGACGGAAAGAGGGTCAATATGAAGCATAAAAGCTGACAGCTGCTGGTTGGGCCAAATGGCCTGTTTCAATGCTGTAAATACTATGTCATATCCTCTTCTAGGTCTGAATATTAACAGGCATTTGATGGTTTGGTGATTTTCAACTTGGATTGGACAACCTGATAAATTACTTAATTTTTAAAGCGGATTTTAAAAGCAAAATGAAAATCTTTCTTTTCTCTTCAGCTGTATACTTTTTGCATTATTTTCATTTTTGTTACATTTTTATCTTTATTTCAGATATGTCGCTGATGCTACTTGTGCCTTGGGTGTCTGTAATTTCACCTATTAATTACAGTTATGACTGGGATATCAAACTGGAGTCATCCACCAAGGGAGCGGGGTGGGGGAGGTATGAAGTGGGAGGGGTTTATCTTGTTCTGTTTCCGACTCCAATGTTTCGTGGAATCAGCTTGGTTAGCGTCAGAATGAAGCCAGGGAAGATAATCACTTGTGGTATCTCTCAGTTAAGCTTGATCTTCTTCCTTGATAGCTATATCCTGGTAACATTCAGTCAGGACACAAGCTGTTGGAGATCTCAGTGACGCCCCGACCCCCGACCTACCTCACCACCAGATTGCCAACACTGATTGGATGTATTCCTGGAGGTTTCATCACATGACCCCCTGTTTCCATGGCACTGCAGTCAATAAATGCTTATTTTGAATCTTCAACTTTCTGTTAGGGATGAGCAAAGAAAATTCCAATAAAATGGAAAAGATCAGTTTTGTCTTTAATGTTGGCATGGCTTTTTCCCCCCTGGCTTTGCTCTCTGCAGAATCCAGCACTTCTGACAGTACAGCTCTTCCTCAGTACTGTACGGGGACCTTCCCAAAGTGTGAGGGCTATCAACTGAGCCAGAGCTAACACAGGAAAAAAGTGGAGGTCATCAAGCCTACTCCACTGCTCGGTTGGATCATGACCGCACTTACCCTCAAACTCCATTTACACAAAATAATGTCATTCTGACTGAGATTGGCTAATTGAACACTGACTGGGGGGGCGGGGTAACCAAAGATCATTTGCATAAGCTCACCTTGACAGCAAAAGCATCAAAATGTTAATTCCTGCTCGCAATTGCATAGACCTGTCAAGAAAGCTGAATGCTGACCTTTAGCTCACGTTTCTACTCCCAGAGGGCCTTGTGTGAAGTTTGTAATTGAAAGGAGCGAGATAATAAAAGCTTTCTCAATACTGAAGGCTGGGATTTTGCCACTGCTTTCTGAAGCCCAGTAGGAGCTGGTCATTTAGATTACCATCACTGAATACCTCAATATCAATATCCTTGGGGTTATCATTGACTCAGTTGAACTTGTCACTAAATACAGTGGCTATAAGAGCAGGTCAGAAGCTCGAAATACTGTGGCACGTAACTCACCTCCTAACTCCCCAAGGCGTGTCCACCATCTATAGGGTGCAGGTCAGGAGTATTGTGGAATACTTCCTGCTTGCCTGGATGGGTACAGCTGCAACGACACCTGGGAAGCTTGATTCTATCCAGGACAAAGCAGCCTCTGGATGGACACCACATTTACAATCATCCATTACCTCCACATTGCCGCTCAGTAGCAGTAGTGTGTACTATCTACAAGATTTACTGCAGAAATTCACCAGAAATCTTCAGACAGCACCTTCCAAACCCATGACCACTTCCATTTAGAAGAACAAGGGCAGCAGATACATGGGAGCACCACCACCTTCAAGTTCCCCTCCAAGCCACCCACTGTCCTGATTTTGAAATATATTGCCATTTTCTCACTGTAACAGGAATTCTCTTTCTAAGGGCATTGTGGTTCTATATGCAGCGCATGGACTGCAGTGATTCAAGAAGGCAGCTCACCATCACCTTCTCAAAGGCAACTGGGGTCAGGCAATAAATGCTGGTCCAGCCAGCCTTGCCCACATCCTACAAGTGAATTGAAAAAAAGACAGACATCCCACTAGATTGAAAAATATGGCCCTGTTTTCATTTGTATCTCTTAATGTAAACACATCTCAGCATTGCTTAAATGATCCTTTGCAATCCGTGCCTTCCTTTGCAAAAACGTAAATGGAGTCATTAAAGTATGGTGGCGCTCTGGTACATGTCATATTCTGGTAGTTTCCTGAATTAATCACAACAATTGCGCCACCCCATAATATGCGGACACTAACGCCTCTTGACTGCCCCTGCATCTTGATTGTTGCCCGGGGTGGGGGAAAGGATGAAGCCAGATATTTTCCAGTGCTTCTTCCACCCCCACCCCCGCTCCACTTTCCAAATCCCCCATTAGTCCTGATTCTTTCACCATGAAATGATGTGGCCGTAAGGTATCCTCAGGCATCTTGAGTGTAGGATAAGCCTAATGTATCAGCCAATGCTTGTCAGTGATGTGTACACACTTGTGACATAAATATGTGTATTTTTAACAAAATGTCAGAGTGCAGGGGAGAATGTCATTTTGTAAACTGAGATTAAAAACGGCACAGGAACTCTTTGGGTGGCTTGCCCTTAAACCTTTGGCACCTGGGTTAAAATCCATTCCAGAACAGGAGGGTGGCTGCTGTGTTTCTGATGTGTATGGCACGTGCATGTTGTTAAATGAGTATGAGCTGGCCCCCTGATGGGAGTAAGCACATTATAACAATCACACTTCTCATGTGTCTCTTTGTTATTCACTGACAGAATGTTCTAGAGGGCCTGGAAATAATAGCAGTTAGTTATTAGCACACCAATTTCAGTGTTTACTGGGACATAACAGTTAAGATCTCTGTGGTGCAATCGGTTAGCGCGTTCGGCTGTTAACAGAAAGGTTGGTGGTTCGAGCCCACCCAGGGACGTTTGCCATAACAGTTAAGAATTCAGTTCCCATTTGACAGAAGACAAATAGATGAGACTACCCATAATTTAACTCTTGGTACAAAATCAATAGTTTTCACAGAGATGATAAATATGGTCTGGGGAAATGTCACAGGACTGTAATAGGGATGCTTTAGGCCTCAAGTATAGGATCCCCATAACTGTAACTTCATTCCCAATTCCAAACCTGGACATGTTTGACAACAAAGAAGTTGACAAATCTAGAGAATTGTTAAATACCCAGTACAGACACCTTGCAAGCCAAGCTTCCCATATATATGGCATTAAAAATATGTATCAACATGATGTCTTTTACAGAAAGTAAAGTAGACAGCTAGGTTCAGGCTGTCTGTTTTGATGATGTTTCGAGAGACAGCATTCGACTGATCAGTCCATTACTTGGGCGGGTTGCCTAGAAGTGCCCAAACTATAAACTGGTTGAAGAAAGTCTGCAGCAGAAATCTGTTTTTCGACTGGGCTCCCTGACTCGTGATCAGGATGCAGTGACTTTGTAAACAGGGCTGTAAATGAATTCTTGCAGCCACAGACAAGTTATATTTTTCCACAGAGTGTAGCTTATCCAGCAAACCATTTAGTAAACACACACCCTAACAGAGCTGTACTGTCCCTTTCGACCCTTGAGAAATCCATGGAGCCCCTGAAATGCAATGTAATGGACAGCCTGAAATGTTTCTGCAGATCTCTGAAAATTGATCACCACTTACCTAACTAAAAATTTAACCGTTGTTACAGTAGTTTTTAATTGTACGGCAGTAGTGTTTGGCTCTTCATAGAAGCCTGGATTGGTTGATTGATTCATTGTGTGAATGTGTGTGTGTCTGTATCTGTGTGTGTGTGTGTGTCTGCATCTGTGTGCATGCCTGTATTTGTATGCATGCCTGTATCTGTGTGTAGCTGTGTTTTTTCAGATGAAGAGTCCAGGCCTGAAATGTCAGCTTTGGTGCTCCTAAGATGCTGCTGGGCCTGCTGTGTTCATTCAGCTCCACACTTTGTTATCTTGGATTCTCCAGCATCCGCAGTTCCCATTATCTCTGTGTATGTAATGTGTGTGTGTGTGTGTGTGTGTGTGTCTGTATCTGGGTTTGAGCCTATATCTGTGTGTGCATGTGCCCCTATCTGAGTGTGCCTGTATTTGTGTGTTCGTATGTGTAAGTAAGTTTCCCACTGTTTTTCCCAGCAGCTTTTTCAGGGGCACACTGTAATGTTGATGACACTGGAATGCCTTTCTGAGACTGGGAGAGACTCATTCAGATCTGTAAAGATCCCATAAATTCTAGATCTCAGATTGTATACTGCAAACTGTTTAAGCATCGCTCCAACTCAGGAGTATTGCCACTGCTTTAAGTCTTTTTTTGGGAGGTTTGGGATGCATGGATTTCTGGAAATATTTGCAATCTAAATTGGAGACATCATTTACTTTGAAAGTAGACGGGGTCCTGGATTAGGGACATGTCTTACAAATACATGTACTGATGAACATGATCCCATACAAGTGTGTCATTTTAATATCTGACATACAAATGTTTCCCATATTTATGAGCAGCTATTTTACATTGCTCTGCATTGTGCCAGGACTTGTGTACAAATCGACTTGCAAACGAGTCCAGAAGCAGTTTGCAACCAGAGCCCGCGTGGAGTAGGAAGGTGGAAGTTATGAAAACTGCTCAATGGTCATTTTTATTGTTTCAGCAGAACTGCAACAGGAGAACTGCATTTACATAGCATTATACACATGGCAATATCCCAAAGCACTTCAAAGCCAGTGAAGGGCTTTTTGAAACATAATCCCCCACTGATTTCGGGTGGCATGGTAGCTCAGTGGTTAGCAGCCACAGCACTAGGGACCTGGATTTGATCCCAGCCTAGGGTGAATATTGCACATTCTCCTCATATTTACATGGGTTTCCTCTGGGTGTTCTGGTTTACTGTCACTGTCCAAAGATGTGCAGCTTAGGTCGACTGGCCATGCTAAATTGCCCAAAGACGTGCAGGCTAGGTGGTTTAGCCATGGGAAATGCAGGGATGGGGTGGGTCTGGGTGATGCTGTTCAGTGGGTCTGTGTTGTCTTGATTGGCCGAATGACTGACTTCCACTCTGTCGGGTTTTTACGGTTTGCACATAACAACCTCTGAAGGGGGAGAAAAGACAAAGAAGTAATGGCCAGATAATCTATTTTTGTGGTGTTGGGTGAGATAAACATCAGCAGGCCAGGATGTCTGGGAGAGGGTCCTTTGAATAATGTCATTGGATTTTCTTACATCGTTCAGGGTTACAGGAGAGCCTGGCTAGTTATTTTCATTAAAAGATGGCCCCTCCAACAGTGCAGCACTACATCAGTATCAGCTGAGATTACACTGTCAATCTGAAGTGGGATTTGAGTCAACAATCTTTAATTTCAGAGACAGGAATGCTACTTTAACCTCAGCTCTGACATAAATCGGCAACCCCTTAATTTTGAACAGTGACCCCTTATTCTAGGTTCTTCCACAAGAAGAAACATCCTCTCCACATCAATCATGTCAAGCCCCCTCAGGGTCTTGCATGTTTCTATCAAGTTAAAGAGTCATACAGCATCGAAACAGGCCCTTCAGCCCACCATGGCTGACCAGCTTTGACCAGCTAACTCCAAATGACCCTTCTGAGGAAGGGCCACTGGACCCGAAACGTTAACTCTGATTTCTCCCTACAGCTGCTGCCAGACACACTGAGCTTTTCCAACAATTTCCGTTTTAGTTTCTGATTTCCAGCATCTGCAGTTCTTTTGGTTCTTCTTTAAGGGGAGGTGTTAGTTAAATGATAATGTTGTTCGGAGCTAATATTAGGGGTTAGTTAGCTCAGTTGGCTGGATGGCTAGTTTGCCAATGCAGAGTGATGCCAACAGCTCAGGTTCAATCCCCACCTTGGCTGAGGTCACATTGAAAGTCTGACCTTCTCAACCTTGCTCCTCAGCTGAGGTGGGGTGACCCTCAGGGTAAACCAGCACCAGTCATCTTTCTCTAATGAGAAACCAGCCTTCAGCTGCTCTGGGGTCTGGTGACTTTACCTAATCCAGACGCCCAGATTCATGCCCAAGGAGTATAGGCTCAAATCATACAATGGTATTTGGTGAAATTTAAATTTGCTCAATGAATAAATTTCATCAGTAAAAATCTGGAATTGAAGTTGTGATGCTATATTGATTGTCATGAAAGCCCTGATTCATGAATGCACTTTAGGGAAGGAATTCTGCCCTTGTTCTCGAGTCTAGTCTGTCTTTATGTGACTCCATACATGCCACAGTGTAGTTGACTCATAACTTGCCTCTGAAATAGTCCACAGCAGGCTACGCAGCATCAGTGAAGCAGGGAAGTTGACGTTTCAAGTCAGGACCCTTCCTCAGAAATGGACATTTATGAGGAAGGGTCCCAATTTGAAGCATCAACTTTCCTGCTCCTCTGATGCTGCCTGGCCTGCTGTGTCCCTCCAGCTTCATACTGTGTTGTCTCTGACTGCAGCATCTGCAATTCTTGCTATCTCTCAAATGGCCTAGCAAGCCATCGAGCCCAAGGAAACTTGGGATGTGCAATACATGCCAGGAACACCCACAATCCATGAACATGGAAAAAAAGTTAAACTCCCACCAGGTCCCCAGTCATTTGTTCTGTGCGACTAAAGTTCCCTTTAGTATTATGAGCGATCTGCAGCTTCACTGAGGGACATCTGTGCACTGTAAGCGCCAGATCGATGTGCCGAAAAGTAGACCTATTCAATATGCTTCACATTGTATTTCAGAACAAATTGTGAAATACCCTGATTTAATAAATGATTGTAAATTGGCAATCTGGCTTTGGACAGAATATCTGATCCAAGCTGAATTTCACTCTGAACACAATTGCCTTGGATAAACTAGTTACAAGCTTTCCGAGGATTTGGCTGCACTATAGTACAATTTGACCCAATGTCAGCAACATTGAATATCTGGCCCACATTAAGCAATTGCTCTGCGAAACTTGTGTTGATGGGGAATGACCCTATTAGAATGTATAAAATTGCACTGTTACTTTTTAAAATTTCACCGCACTGGCTAGCCAGCATTTACTGCCGAGAGGGCAGTTGAAAGTCAGCAATATTGTGTGGGTCTGGAGTCACATGCAGGCCAGAGTAGCAGTTTCTTTTCCCTAAAAGAGATTAGTGAACCAGGTGGTTTCTTCCCAACAGTTTCATGGTCACTATTAGACCCTGAACACCAGATTTTTTTTCTCATTCCATTCAAATTCCACCATCTGCAATGCCCAGGTCTCCAAAACATTACCTAGGTCTCTGGATTAACAGTCTAGCGATAATACCAACAGGCCAGCACCTCCCACTTGATTTATAGCACATTTATGGGCCCAATTTTAGCCAGTCAAAAAGCATCCACTTTCATAAAGTTAAAATTGGGTCCCAAACCTGCCTATGGAGGCAGGGTGGTGGGATGTAAAATGACGTTGTTAAAACTTTTAAATATTTAATCAGTGCTTCCATTTGCAATAACAAGCCAATTCAAAGCAATACCAGTTCAAATGCATGTGAAGGAAAATGGTCCGCAGCAGGTTATGACACTTGGTGAATACAACACGATGACATGCACGGTCGTCTCTCGAAGCAGCATCTTCATTCACCAAAAGTTGCTCATCATTTCTTACCCCATGTTACAGTTGAAGGGCAAGACAAAAAGATAGACCCTGAGAGCCCTGATAAGAGCTGCAGCAATTAAACCTGCACCTTTGGCACAATTGTACACTGGAGCCATTTAACCACGTGGTCTGGAGTGGTGAGCTTATCATTTGAATTTTGAAGACACCCTCATGAATAATCAAATTAGGAAGAATACCACCTTCAATATTGTTTTGCAATTCAACTGAGAACATGCTCCTTAATTTTGGAAACACAATCAGAAATTGCTGGAAAAGCTCAGCAGGTCTGGCAACATCTGTGGAGAGAAATCCCATTTTGGGTGTAGTGACCGATCCTCAGATATGCCAGACCTGTTGAGCAGCTCCAGTAATTTCTGATTTTGTTTCTGACTTGCAACGTCCTCAGTTCTTTCAGGTTTTAATTCATTATCGTTAATTTTGGAGCTGTTTCAATGATTAGAAATTAATTTTCTCTTCCTTTTCCAGAATCGCTGCAGTTCCCACTCTTTCATCTGAAGGTAGCAGGATAATACCTGTTAATACTGCTGAACAGAGAGACATGATGCCATTCCTTTCAGTTAAACTCAGCACAGCAACTGCGAGAATGACAAATTTCAAAGAACCATAACAATTTACATCAATCAAAACAAAACCCAAAGAAATGCTGGATCTAATTCAGATCCAACCCGACTTTGTACATTACTGGAGACAAGATAATCAGCCGACCTCTTCATGTGATTCAATATGCTTCCTAGAAGCAGCATACATCCACATGCAAGGAAACATTTTCTGCAAATGAAAGATTCCTTTATTGAATTATTCAGAGGCTCAAGGAGCCTATTGTTATCTACTGCTGTCTCCATTTCAGCATCTTGACAAGTCAGAGTTGACTTGCCAGTCAATCAGCACTCCTTTTCTTCCTGTGGTATAAATTGTTATGATCATTCAACAAGTGGTATTCTTGCATTTGTCCTGATGGGTACAAGTTGCATATCTTCAGCATCACAGCTCTGTACTGTTCAGCAGTAATCATGTTTTGTACTTCATTTCTTGATTATTTGCATAACACATGTTCCTTAACACCCACTCCCTTTATACTCGGTATTGTCTCATCATCAAACAGAGATGCAAAAATGAATGTCGGCGTTAAAAATAAGATTTGTGATAGAGAAATAATATTTAATATCAGTGTTTCAAACAATATTCACACGAGTGGAAACCAAAATTTGATGCTGTTTAAGTGTTTTGAGAAATGGACAAAACCTGCTGCAAATAGCAAGGGATTATCCTGTGTAAGATAATAAAATGTGAGGCTGGATGAACACAGCAGACCCAGCAGCATCTCAGGAGCACAGAAGCTTTTGTGCTCCTGAGATGCTGCTGGGCCTGCTGTGTTCATCCAGCCTCACATTTTATTATCTTTGGATTCTCCAGCATCTGCAGTTCCCGTTATCACGGATTATCCTGTGTGTTGGATTCTAATTGCTTTCTCAGACAAATGCAAAGGTTTATTGGAGTGGGAAAGAGAAAGGTGGAATTGGTGAAGCTGATCATAGCTGGGGACGGTGACAGGGTGACAGAAATCCAGTCTGCACTGAATAAAACATCCTCTATACGTTTTAGTATTTCACGCTGTCACTGAGTCTAAAACAACATCCTCCTATGAATACTGTCACCACTTCTTCCGTCAGACAGAACTAAAATACATGAAATTATAGTCTTTGTTTTAAAATGACTTCATGACCTTTCTCTCCCTTTTCCCTTTCTAATATCCTCCAACACGATTAACCTCTAAGTTCTCTGCACTCCTCTTAACCTGGCCTCCTGACAGTCCCAAACTTCCATCACAGGTGGCCACGTTTTCAGCTACCTGAGTCTTAAGTTCTGAAGACCCGAAATATCTTTGCCTGTCACTTTTGTTAGTCACCCTCTTGCTTTACTAAGTTTTTGATCACCTATCCCGATATCACTGTTTTTGGCTGAGCATCCGTTTTTAGCTGCCCATACTCCCTTGAAGCACTTTGAGGTGTCGTCCGACATGAAAGGCAGGCTGTACCTAAATGCAATATGTTGCTCTCAATTTATGTCAACATAAAATGATATCCATGTAATTTTTTCGATTTAGTGTTCTATCAGTTATTATAAATGAAGAAAATCAGATGAGAAACTGTATTTTAGAGATATGAGAAGAATGGTCACAAAAGATTATCATTCATCTCATAATTTCCAGTCCCAGGGATAAAATAACACAATAAATAGGAGCAGGAGTAGACAATATTGCGCCTAGGACCTGAATTCCTGCTGAATAGTGACCAAGGCTGATCTTACATTTCAACTCCACTTTCCCTCCTGCTCTCTGTTTCTCTTTATTGTCATAGCCATAAAGGCAATCCTTTTGGTCATTTGTGTGCAATATGTTGCGGAACGTTGCCAGTGGTTTGCCTGGCACCGGATACTAAATCCACTGTGCTGGATGAGTCCTCTGTACGAATTATAATTTTGTCTAATTTATTGTCACCATTTTCAGGAACACAACCACAAATTTAAACGTGGATGTATTCCATTATGCAGTGGCGTAAGCAAACAAAATTGGATGCTGAGTTGAAGAGGATGATGGGTGAAGATAAAGGTGTGACCAAATGCTTGACCAAAGAAGCTGGTGGCACAGGGTTGATCTGACAGAGGTTTATAGGTTTCAGAGGGTATAGGTTTAAGATGAGAGGGGAAAGATTTCAAAAGGACCGAAGGAGCAACCTTTTCATGCAGAGGGTGATGCATGCATCGAGTGAACTGCCAGAGGAAGTGGTGGAGGCTGGTACAATTACAACACTTAAAAGGCATCAGGATGCGTCAATGAATAGGAGGGGTTTAGAGGGATATGGGACAAATGTTTGCAAACGGGACTAGATTAATTTAGGATCTCTGGTCAGCATGGACAAGTTGAACCGAAGGTTTTGTTTCCACGCTGTACATCTCTATGACTGTGTAGCTCTAACAGGCTGTATTGAAATGGGATGTAGCGAGTCAGGCATTAATCCTGTGGATTCTAAGAGGACACACTCTTAGAAAAGTCACCCTGGGAATTGGGTTCAATTCTTAACAGCTGACATTGACTTGACAGATAAACCTGACCCAGAGTGAATTGTGATGCTGTTTGTTCCATTCTAGGGGACCCCAGTCACCCATTCTCTTTATTGAACAGTGGTTCCATTTTGGATTCACTCTAAACTAGGCAAGAGGTTGATAGCAAAGGAGAACTTTTGAAACTTGCCATTAATTTCACTTCACTTGCTGAAACAGTGTCGCAAACTTGTAATTAATGATGGAGAGATAAAACGCCTTTGATTTATCCAGCCTGCCCCAGAAAATTTGTCGTACTGAGCCTATTAACATTTTGTAGCTGTTTTGTGAGGAGGGAGAAAGTTTCTGACACTGTTTTTCAGCACTAAACCTGAAGATAAAAGATTCATTGCCTTCATCCATGCCCAAGCATACAGTGCACATTTATCATTGACCTTACTTGTTGTTCATTGATTTTACTTGGCTGCTGTCTCTGACACGAGGGATTTAATAGCTGTTTATATTCAAGCTGCAGGGAATCTCTGCAGCACCACAAATCCTCCAATCACAAGCTCCTGTTAATCGATATTTTTTTGCAGATTTATTTCTGTTTACATAAAGACATCTAAGTTGTGGTGGAATATAAGATTCAAAAGGAAAGCCACTTAGAGACAAGAAACAAAGTGTGATATAAACTTTCTGATTTATATTTAAAATATCATCTCTTTTTAGTTTGGGTTTTGAACTTTAAGTGAGTAACATGTGGATCTTCTGTGTGTTTGAAGTTAATAATTAACTTGTAAGTATTTCTGTAGCCATGGTGATTTCTTTAAAACAGTTTGTGAGGGCTACTTTGACAGTGTGATTTGTTCTTATTTTATTTTATTATTTTACAACCTGGCATTGTAGATAATTGTACCTCAAGGTTTTCATTCGAAATTTTGAGACTCCGGCAGTTTCCTTTCAGCGTAAGGGATCTATAGCTTAGAAGGAAGAGGTTTTTATTTCAGTTTTACTTTATTTTTGGGCATTTCTTGCATGGAGATGCATGTGTAGAGCCATGCATCTGAGAAAGGAATACAGTAAACTTGATTATCTTGGAGGAAGGAGGTACTGAGAGTCCCACTCCAGAAATGTTGGGATAAAACTGTGAAGAGGACTTGAAGCTGAGTTTACTTAACCTCAGGTGTATGACAGTTCCAGGAACTATCTATCAGAGGTTCCAGTATTGGACTTGGAGACACAGTTATTTTAACCTACCAAGTTATTTGGGAAGAGATTCTGGTTTGAATAATGCAGAAGGGTGTTGTTAAGTACTGTAGGGATATGTTTAATATTATAAAGGAGTATTTTGGGACGATAGGATTCTATTTTTACAGTGTGTTTAAAACTCTTGAATTTGTATTATGTGTAAGTAGATTGATTTACCCATTTAACTTCATTTCTTTTGCATTGTAAACTCCTGTTTTATTGTTAAAATAAAATTTGCAACATTTTACTTTACTTCAGCAAGAGACCACTTAGTTAAAAACAAAACAAAAAATGATCTGGCAAGCCAGATTTCAGTCTGGATCAGTCAGGGTTGTCTAGTAATGGCATCTGTTGGGATCAAAACACAAAGTATAAACCAATTGAACCTTGAGGCCTCAAGAAAGACAGAACTTGCATTCATGTAGCACCTTTCATGACTTCAGAGTCCATCAAAGATCTCTGATGAAGGGCCTAGGCCCGAAACGTCAGCTTTTGTGCTCCTGAGATGCTGCTTGGCCTGCTGTGTTCATCCAGCTCCACACTTTGTTATCTTGGATTCTACAGCATCAGCAGTTCCCATTATCACTAAATCACAAATAATGCTCAGTTTTAGAGTAGTTCAGGCTCTACAATGTAATTTATTCTGTTTATATCTCTGTAATGTCAGCTGCCTCAGGCTATCTGCCTCTGAAGCCCTCTCCTTATCTCCAGATTTGATGACTCTTATGCCCCTGCAGCTGATCTCCTGTCCTTTACCCTCTGTCGTATGCTTCCAAACTTCTGCTTCCTGTATTTATCCCATTCCTGGTACCTCCCATTGAACATACCTGCTTTTCCTGACTTGGTTCCCAGGCCCCCAGTTTAAAATTCTTGTCTGTGCACTTAAATCCATTAAATGCCTTGGTCTTCCCCACTTCACTTTCCTCATCTAAGCCTGCAAGCTTCCCATAATGCCCCAATCCTCCATTTCTGCCATCTTATGCCTCACTTTCACTTTGATCCACCATGTAGTAATGTGGGATTGACACTCTCCTGTGTGAACAGCGACAGGTTTTGCTGGCGGGAAGGAAGGAGATGCTATCTGGAGCCTGACAGTTCCATGTGATCTGATGGTGTCCCGACTTAGCTCTTTCTGCACTTGTTCTGTATCTATATCAAGATTAAGGGTGTAATTCCCTTCAATCAACAAACCACTGGTGCCTTCAGCTCTCTGGCACGCAAGCTTTGGAATTCTCTCTCCAAATCTCCGATTATCCAAATTACTTCTTTCAAGCTGACCTTTCTGACCACACTTTTAGACATGTGGAATCATTGGCCTCCATTTGTATCATAAATGTTGAGTTAGCCCACCATGACTATGCCTGTCAATGAGCAAGACCAGGGCAAACCTCCTAAAATCACTGCCTTTGGCTTGACAGGTGGAGGCCAATCAGCCCATCATGCTTGTTCCAGTCAATAAACAGCATGCAGGCAAATCTCCTAATACCGTGTCTTTAGTTTGACATTCCCCTTTTTATTCCAGTTCCATTCTAGTGATATGTTGTTGTTACATAATGCATATCATGATGTAAAGCATAAATATTGAATCCTGGGAGAGTCAATTCTTGTGCAGAAATATCTTGAAACTTATCTGTAGAAATGTTTAACTTGATCTTTTCAATGCCAAAGCAGTTCCACTGCCTAAAGGAAATGGGAGTTCTGCAATATTATTAACTTTTTGTTGAGTGGAACGGCAAATTCAAATGCTACAGCACATTGTTGCACTTACGCGCGCATAAATCCCGAGCTTCCTTTTCATTATTTAGTATCTGCAGCACTTTTTAGACTTTGAAACACTTTCAAATCATTTGTGAGTCAGAATCCAATATCAGTTGATGACTGAATGAGATGTTCTGAAATGCAGGCCAGATTGTACACTGAAAGACTAAGTGCTACAAGGGCAAGCTACAGTCTGCTCGAGGTCACACCAAAGCGACTTCTCAATTTTTTTTTCTTTGAATAGTGTGTCCTATTTAACATTTATGCTGGCAGCGCCTCTCAATATATGAATGTAATATGATCCTGCCGACTCAACAGTTTTGATAGGAATCATAATTTTACTGAATTATGCGCTGTTGAATGGTCTTTCATCATGTTGTAATAAGTCAAACACAATATCAAAATGAAGGTCTTGAACTACACTTGATATACAAATAGGCCGGATTACTCTCATCTTCAAGATGAAGACTGTCGAGCACCAAGACTTCGTTATGTGTTTATGTACATCGAAGGCGTTAGTGGTGATTTCTACTTTCGAAGCTTATCTTATTGCCATTTGAGGTATGCCAGCAATGACAAAAGCCTTTGCAAGCCCTTGAAGCTCATTCGTCTGATACAAGAACTCTGCAATCATGAGAAGCGATTGTATTTTGAATGGTCTGCGCTGTTTTCCCTTTAGCTCTGTCACACTCTAGGCTGGCTGGCTCCTTAAAGATCTTTCAGTAAAGATGCCGTGTTTTCCTTGGGATCTGTTTCAGTTGCAATTATCAGCCAATCTCCTGTGAGGTCCTTGTTGCCACGATCCTCTCAAAGCGGATTGAAACTTAGTTACAAATCCGCTAATGACAACAGAGACCAGTGACAGGGGAGAAAGAGGTTTCATTGTTTTCTTCAGTTGCACCGAGGGCAGTGGAATTCTGGAAGCTTCTCCTTCGAAACGCTGCAGCAGGTGATATTTTCAAGACTGAGGTTATCTGTCAGGTAAGAGTTTTCAAAGATATTGAACTAGTTAACACAGATGATGTTAAAGTACCAATCAGTCAGACACCGGGATCGAATGGTCACTCCGTGTTTCAATGGGCATTAGAATGTGAACAATAGGAAAACGTGGATACTGAAAATGATTCATGAATGGACCACCATGAAATGAGGCAGTCCGGTGACTGTATTCCACTGCCAGGGGCCTGTATAATGTGGCATTGGGCTTTCACTCCTCAGGAGTTGCTGGACAATGACCTGGTAGATATGCTAGTCCCAGCAGAACTGTTTGTTGTCCACCGAACTGGGATCCCGGGGTTGTTAGATCCTGAGTTGGCCTTAGTGAGTGGCACAGTGGTTAGCATTGCTGCCTCACAGCGCCAAGGACCCATGTTTGATTCCACCCTCAGGCGACTGTCTGTGCGGAGTTTGCACATTCTCCCTGTGTCTGCGTGGGTTTCCTCTGGGTGCTCCGGTTTCCTCCTACAGTCCAAAGATGTGCAGGCTTGGTGGATTGGCCATACTAAATTGCCCGTAGTGTTCAGGGATGTGTAGACTAGGTGTGTTATTGGGGATGGGTCTGGGTGGGTTGCTCTGAGGGTCAGTGTGGACATGTTGGGCGGAAGGGCCTGTTTTCACACTGGAGACATTCTCTGAAAGAGTTATGGATGGAGAGAGATCAGGGAGGCTAGCCTGGGCGATGAGTCCGTCAGCGGTGTAAGTGGGGAGAGGGCGGACTTGTTGGATTTTGAAGGCCAGATGGGAATGTAGGAAGCAGGTTGGGTGGACAAGATCATAAAGTAGGGGGAAACGGCCTCTGTTGCATACAGGGTACAAGAAGTAATCTTCTTCCTCCTTTCCTTTTCACCAAAGCTGGTGATAAACAGCTTGCTGACCCTACTCCTGATCAGTGTATATTTTTATGCTCAGAAGTACTATCACCCACGGCTGAGTGATTTTTCCACCACCAAATCACTTTAACTTTTGTTTTGTTTTCCTTTTTAAACAGTAACCACCACTAGTAAAAGACGTTTACATTTAGATGTTTACATTGCCGAGGCCATTGAGGAAAATGCAAACTATCAACAAGTGAGGAGGTAGGGAGCAAGGGAAGGAACAAAAGCAGAATGGAGTTTTTGGGGGAGATAAAACAGCATCTCCCCTGCAGTGCCCACCTCTCTCTAAAGGCACTGAGAGTATTGTTGGACATTGCGAGCTCCCTCTCCAAGGGGACCTGGATGGCCAGTATAGAAAGGATGGAGGGCCTGAGTCAAGTTACAGTTGGCCACTGAAGGGCTTCAGTAGGTCTAAGAGCAGGTAGTCTATTGGGTCCTCACTGACCACCCTGCCCACCCTCAAACCTCCACCAATAAGATGGGGACCAGGTTGGGATGGGTGGGAAGGCAATGGACTAGCCACTTGACATATCTTTTGGAAATTGCTTCCCTCCAAAAATATGCTGTCTAGAAGATGTGGACTGTAAAATTCAGCCCATTAATTGAGCTAGTAAACCAATCCTCCAACATAATTCGTTCAGTGATTGATGACTGAGAGGTGTGGTGCTAAGGCAGAATTTATTAATGACAGCTGTTGGCCTTATTGTTAGCTGTGGCTCAGTCTGTAACACTTTTGACTCTAATTCAGAAGGTTACAAGTCCAAGCTCCACTTCACACACTTGGTTAAGAAAGTCCATGCTGATACTGCTGGCCTGGACTGAGGGCAGGTCCCAGGACACTGAGGTATATCAGGGGCTAATTAACTGGGTGTGGGTTGCGGGGAGCCTGCTGTGCTTGGGCTGGGGTCCGAGGCCACGTGTGACACTGGGGCCTACAGATGACTGCCCCTGCCCCTGGCCAAGTGAGTGCTGCATTGTCTCTTGAAACAAGAAGAGGATGATAATGGTACGATGTGTGAGCTGGCACACAGCACCATGATGACCAGTGGCTACTACAGCCTGGCACAAATAGCAATCCACAACATCACTTGGCAGGTTCATGTGCCTCCTGTGCTCGAACTTGCTTCTGAAGGATTGGCCTTTTCAGCCAATTAGCAAAGGTTCATCACAGGGAAACCTCATGCCTCCAATAGGCTGTTGCTGTACATCGATTATCCCCTATGGATGGGTTGGGCACCATGTTATTTCTGACAAGATTGTGAGGCAGTGCACTATGCATCTTTTCCTTGGTTGTCTCACTCAGACCATATGGGAATATCCACTGCTAATGTAACTTAATTGTGCAGCCCAGTATTGGATGTGATGAATTGCCTGGAGCAGGCTGAGAGTGGGGGGAAAGCTGTAAACTTAGCTGAGCTTGTACAATCTGGACTGGAGCCAAAGGAAAATTGGTAGGAAGATACGATACCTCAGTTGCTAAAGATTGTAAATGTTCCATGTGAAGTGTCAGACAGGAAATAGGGAAGACAACTTTATCTTCAATCATAAAGTAGATTTTAAAGAAGATTACAAAATCACAGTGAAAGGTGAAGGCCCACAGTGCCGGGCAACGACAAGGTAGATGTTCGTCTAAGAGATTAATTGGTTCATACACGCGGACAAACTAAGAATTTATATCAGAAGCAGGTTTACCTATAGAATAGAATGATGCAGCACAACAGGAAGCTATTCAGCCCATCATGCACTGCTGGCTCTTTATATGAGCTGTGTAATTAGACCCACATGTGCTGTTCTGACCCCAGAGCCCTGCTGTTTTATTCTTTTTGTGTGTTTGCCCAATTCCAGTGACAGTTATGATAAAATCAGCTTTCATTACGTTCGGGGTAGTATCCTAGACCCAACCATCTTCCGCTGCTTCATCAATCACCTTCCCTCCCTCATATGGTCAGAAGTGGGGATGTTCGCTAATGGTTGTACAATGTTCATCACCATTCGTGACTCCTTGGGTGTGGAAACAGTCCATGGTCAAATGCAACAAGACCAAGTAAAACATTCAGACTTGGGCTGATAAATGGCAAGACAAAATCTAAGTTTTTCCCCTTGATATACAGTGACACATTCAACCCCCACTACCAACAACTTAGTGACTATTGGTAACTAGAAATTGAACTGGATGAATAAATACCATGGCTCCAAGCACAAGTCAGAGGCTGGGTATTCTAGAGCAGACAATCCACATCCTCAATGCCATCAGCTAACAATAAATCAGGAAAGTAAAGTAATATTCTCCACTTGCCTGGATGGGTGCGGTTCCAACAACACCCAGGAAGCTCGACACTATCCAGCACAAAGCACCCCACTTGATTGGCACCTCGTCAACCATTGCAAACATTCACTCCCTTCACCATCGCCACAGAGACAGTGGCTTGTACCTGCTACAAGATGCCCTGCAGCAACTTGCCAAGACTCCTTAGACTGCACCTTCCAAGTTGCACCTTATATATCTAGAAGGAGAAGAGCAGCAGATATATGGGAACACCACCACCTGCAAGTTCCCCTCCAAGCCTGTCACCAATCTGACTTGGAAATTTATCTCCGTTCCTTCACTGTCACTGGGTTAAAATCCCGGAACTCCCTTCGCAGTAGCTCTGTGAGTGTCTCTACCCGTGATGTTCAGGAAAGCAGCTCACTACCATCTTCTCCAGGGAAATTAGGGATGGGGAGTAATTGTTGGTCCTACCAGCGATGCCCATACCCTGTGAATAAATAAATAAAATAAATTTAAAACATTAAGGCAGTTAATTCTAGTTCATAATAACTTTGTTGAAAACCAACCACCTCACATTCCCTCCCTGCAGATTTTGTTGATTATGTCAAATCTGTGACCTCTGTTAAGGGTTTCTTACAAAGTTTAAATATTGAAGTTGACCAATGGGCCTCAAATATTTATCTTCTGCTACCTTGCTTCTAATACTGGTACCCATCTCGACAACAAGTGGACCAGTGGCTAAAGAATAAATCTATGTATTTATATAGCTGCTTTCACAACCTCAGGCTGTTTCATAGCATGTTCCAGGTAATCAATGACTTTTGAAGTGTAGTTGTTGTTGTAATGTAGCCAATCATGGACAACAATTCCTCATTAACAACAGTGTGATCATGATGGTTAGTTTGCTTTAAAGATATTGGTTAAAGGAAACATAGTGGCCAGGGATAATTAATTCCATCGGAGAGTCGGTATGTGGGTGTCCAAAAAGCAAGTCTAACAGACTCTGGAGATTCCTCGTCCAAGCGCACCCAGTGCCTGATGTACATGACCAGCATAAGGAAGTGATACCACAGATAACCACTGTCCCTACCAAGTCCAACCATCACCATACCCTGACTCCCCATTGGCCTGGGATTTCCTTGTTGATACTTGGACTCAGGTGGGTGCAGCACCAACATCTGCCACTTCTTCCAATGGTGCTGATGGGCAGTAGAGAGCTACCAAGATCCCATTGGCTGGCAGCCCTCAAGGACAATATTTCCACTCACAGCGTCCTTGGGCGTGTCGATGGTGTCCACTTCATTGGTGGGCACTTTATACAGCAGGTTTCCCCAGTAGAGGTGCCTGAACTTCTGTCTGTTCTCCAGATCTGGGGACTGAGACCCCTGTTGCACATATTAAATTCTACCTGTCGCTTTAATTTTAACTCATTGGCTGCACGGCTGTTTGAGATGTCCTGTGGAATGAAAGGCACATAGGTGCCTTTCAGCTATCTAAACTCAAATGAGATATGTGTGTGGCTTGGGAAGCTTTGTAAATGCCAGCTATTACTACTCAGTACAAAAATGTTACCCCATTTTTGTTCTTCCTTTGTGGGATACATTTGACTGAATGTGGTAATGGAAGTATTGGAGTAAAATTATGGGCAGATTGTGCACTGCATTAATTATTCTGATGGCATGCTTGTTACCCAGTGTGTTTATGATGATGGCATATGGTCTATGTACTGGTTTAAAAGCTCTGCTTGTACTTGACAACTTAAGGGAGAATTTGTAGCATTGATCTATTGAATATTTGATTTCAGCTGCCAACTTTAGCAATTAATCACAATGATATAACTGTTTCCAACGACCTCTGTCTTAAATGCAAAAGTTAATAACTTGAGTATTCTGGTAGACTCTGTTGGGACTGAGCCAGTGAATTACAGATGTTTGGTTTAATTAAATCACTGTTTGCACTGGATTATTGCTGGAGCAAATCCAACTAACCATTTTAAATAACCTAATAATCTGGGGTTTCCTGTTTCATCTGTCTGCCAGTGAGCTGATGGGAGATGAAATAAAACCATAAAATCACAAGAAATGGCAGCAAGAGTTGGTTATTCAACTCTTCCGGTCAGTAAGATCATGGATGATCTGGTGGTGGCCTGAACTCCAATTTCCTTCCTGACCCCCTCAGTATCCCTTGTCTCCCTTCTTAGAGGAAACATCTCTCTAAGCAAACCTTGAATATCAATGACACAGCCTTGACTGCTGTCTGGGAGAGATAATTACTAAGATTCTTGCATGAGGGGAATCCTTATCTCGGCATCCACCCAGTCACACTCACTTGAAGTCCTTTAGATTCCAACAAGGGGACTTCTTGTGCTTCTAAATTCCAATGAGTATAAGCCCAACCTGCTCCAACTTTCCTTGTAAGACAATCTATTTATCCCAGGGATGATAGGAACTACAGATGCTGGAGAATCCGATATAACAAGGTGTAGAGCTGGATGAACACAGCAGGCAAAGCAGCATCGTAGGAGCAGGAAGACTGATGTTTCAGGCCTAGACCCTTCATCAGAAAACGGTCTCGGCCTGAAACGTCAGCCTTCCTGCTCTTGTGATGCTGCTTGGTCTACTGTGTTCATCCAGCTGTATGCCATTTATCCCAGGATTCAGCCTAGAAAACCTTGTCTGAACTGCTTTCAGCGCAAGTATATTTTCTTTCAGGAAGAACAGTGGAAACTGTACCTAGTAATGCCCCGTATAGCTGCAGCAAGTCATCCTTCCTTTTATTTTTCAACCTCCTTCCAATAACAGCCAACATCCCATTTCCCTTCCCCAAGACTTGCTGTAGCTACATGATAACATTTTGTGATTTATGCACAGCGACATCCAGAGCACCCTGAAACATGGCATTCTGCAGACACTCTCCATTTGAATAATCTGCTTCTCCACACTTCCTGCCAAACTGGACAACCTCACATTTTCAAACATTACACGTCATCTACCAGATATTTTGCCTGTTCATTTAACCCATCGATATCACTTAACACACTCTTTGGACTGTCCTCATTCAGAGATAGGAAGAACTGCAGATGCTGGAGCCAGAGGTAACACAGCGTGGAGCTGGAGAGTGTCAGAGAGGGGAAGTGAAGAAGGATGTTCCTAATGACTGGAGATTGCAGAACCAAAGGTCACAGACTAAGGATACACAGTAGAACGAAGATGAGGAGAACTGTCTTCGCTAAGAGAATGGTGAGCCAGTGGAATTTTCTATCATTGAATATTTTTAAGACAGAGTTAGATATTGTTCTTCGAGCAAAAGAGATCAAAGAATATGGGGAGAAAGCAGGAACAGGAATGAGCAGGCATGCTCATATTTAATGGTGGAGCAGGCTCAAGAACTGAATGGCCTACTCCCAGTCCAATTTTCTCTGTTTCTATGTTAAATTGGGAAAGGGGAATGGATAATCCGGTAGTTAATTAATCATTGCTTTAAGCATAAAATTAAACTGAACATTTATAACTCACTGACCTAGTTCCAAACACATATAAATAGGATTCAGACTTGATTGATATTCCCCAATAAGGACAAACCAAAGTGCTTTGAAACAGACAAAGTGTAGTCACTGCTGTAACATACAGAATGTATTTACATTAAGTTCCTACAAACAGTAAATTTACTTGCATGAGCTCCCACAAACTGTAATGTGATAATGACCTGATAATCACTTTTAGCAATGTTGATTCCAGTGAGATCTCACCTGTTTTTCCTCTAAAGAATACCATGTGATTTTTTTTACTTCCACCTGGGAGAGCAAACAAAGGTACAGATTTATCACCAATGCAGCACAGCAGGACAAGAAATGAGAATTGTTACGATTCCAGCTGCTTCAGCAAGTGGAATAGTCAAACCCCAGAATAAAACCTGCCTCGCTAGATCTTTTTCCCCTTTGTCAAACCTTGTGGTCTTTCACTGAAACATAAGCACATCAGACTACAGATTAGATTTTACCAATAAAACAGAAGTTTATTACATTGAAGAAATAAAATAAACCAAAATATCAAATATAGCAGTTTCAAAAATTTCAGAACACATTGCAAAAGAAAGTTACCCATGAGAACTTTCCCCTTGACTACTCACAAACTTAAAGCATAGCCTTCCTCAGTTTTTTCATAGTCTGCAGAATTCTAACAAAATACTTTAACTGTTCTAAACAAGAGATAGAAGTTACAGAGACAGAGACTGCATTGTTTTAAATGACAAAGGAAATACTTTTGTAAAGGGCAAAAAGTGTAGCAATGAGATAAGTACAGGAATAAAAGATGGATCCAGAAAAGGTGTGAATGCTTTCAACAAATCGCCGTGAGCGGGTCAGGGCTGCGGGGGGCAAGTCGCCGTCAGCGGGTCAGGGCTGCGGGGGGCAAGTCGCCGTGAGCGGGTCAGGGCTGCGGGGGACAAGTCGCAGTGAGCGGGTCAGGGCTGCGGGGGGCCAATTCGCCGTGAGCGGGTCAGGGCTGTGGGACGCAAGTGGCCGTAAGCGGTTCAGGGCTGCGGGACGCAAGTGGCCGTGAGCGGGTCAGGGCTGCGGGGGGCAAGTCGCCGTGAGCGCAAAAGGACTGCGGGAGGCAGGTCGCAGTGAGCGGGCCAGGGCTGCGGGGGTCAAGTCGCCGTGAGCGGGTCAGGGCTGCGGGGGGCAAGTCGCCGTGAGCGAGTCAGGGCTGCGGGGGGCAAGTTGCCGTGAGCGCAAAAGGACTGCGGGGGACAACTCGCCGTGAGCGGGTCAGGGCTGCGGGGGCCAAGTCGCCGTGAGCGCAAAAGGACTGCGGGGGACAAGTCGCCGTGAGCGGGTCAGGGCTGCGGGGGGCCAAGTCGCCGTGAGCGGGTCAGGGCTGCGGGGCGCAAGTCGCCGTGAGCGGGTCAGGGCTGCGGGGCGCAAGTCGCCGTGAGCGCAAAAGGACTGCAGGGGGCAAGTCGCCGGGAGCGCAAAAGGACTGCGGGGGGCAAGTCGCCGTGAGCGGGTCAGGGCTGCGGGGGGCAAGTCGCCGTGAGCGGGTCAGGGCTGCGGGGGGCAAGTCGCCGCGAGCGCAAAAGGACTGCGGGGGACAAGTCGCCGTGAGCGGGTCAGGGCTGCGGGGGGCAAGTCGCCGTGAGCGGGTCAGGGCTGCGGGGGGCAAATCGCCGTGAGCGCAAAAGGACTGCGGGGGACAAGTCGCCGAGAGCGGGTCAGGGCTGCGGGGGCGCAAGTCGCCGTGAGCGCAAAAGGACTGCGGGGGACAAGTCGCCGTGAGCGGGTCAGGGCTGCGGGGGGCCAAGTCGCCGTGAGCGGGTCAGGGCTGAGGGGCGCAAGTCGCCGTGAGCGGGTCAGGGCTGCGGGGGGCAAGTCGCCGTGAGCGGGTCAGGGCTGCGGGGGGACAAGTCGCCGTGAGCGGGTCAGGGCTGCGGGGGGCCAAGTCGCCGTGAGCGGGTCAGGGCTGCGGGGGGCAAGTCGCCGTGAGCGGGTCAGGGCAGCGGGGGGCAAGTCGCCATGAGCGCAAAAGGACTGCGGGGGAAAAGTCGCCGTGAGCGGGTCAGGGCTGCGGGGGCCAGACCCGTGAGCGCGACGGGGCTGCGGGGTCGGTCCCCATGAGCGCGACGGGGCTGCGGGGTCCGGTCCCCCTGAGCTTGTCAGGGCTGCGGGAGACGGTCCCCGTGAGCGGGTCAGGGCTGCGGGGGACGGTCCCCCGAACGGTTCAGGGCTGCGGTGGCAAATAGCTGACCGCGGGTCAGGGGTGCGGGGGAGCCGGTACCCGTGAGCGGGAAAGGGCTGCGGGGGGCAAGTCGCCGTGAGCGGGTCAGGGCTGCGGGGGGCAAATCGCCGTGAGCGCAAAAGGACTGCGGGGGACAAGTCGCCGTGAGCGGGTCAGGGCTGCGGGGGGCAAGTCGCCGTGAGCGGGTCAGGGCTGCGGGGGGCAAATCGCCGTGAGCGCAAAAGGACTGCGGGGGACAAGTCGCCGAGAGCGGGTCAGGGCGGCGGGGGCGCAAGTCGCCGTGAGCGCAAAAGGACTGCGGGGGACAAGTCGCCGTGAGCGGGTCAGGGCTGCGGGGGGCCAAGTCGCCGTGAGCGGGTCAGGGCTGCGGGGCGCAAGTCGCCGTGAGCGGGTCAGGGCTGCGGGGGGCAAGTCGCCGTGAGCGGGTCAGGGCTGCGGGGGGACAAGTCGCCGTGAGCGGGTCAGGGCTGCGGGGGGCCAAGTCGCCGTGAGCGGGTCAGGGCTGCGGGGGGCAAGTCGCCGTGAGCGGGTCAGGGCTGCGGGGGGCAAGTCGCCGTGAGCGGGTCAGGGCAGCGGGGGGGCAAGTCGCCATGAGCGCAAAAGGACTGCGGGGGAAAAGTCGCCGTGAGCGGGTCAGGGCTGCGGGGGCCAAGTCGCCATGAGCGCAAAAGGACTGCGGGGGACACGTCGCCGTGAGCGGGTCAGGGCTGCGGGGGGCCAAGTCGCCGTGAGCGGGTCAGGGCTGCGGGGCGCAAGTCGCCGTGAGCGGGTCAGGGCTGCGGGGGGCAAGTCGCCGTGAGCGGGTCAGGGCTGCGGGGGGCAAGTCGCCGTGAGCGGGTCAGGGCTGCGGGGGGCAAGTCGCCGTGAGCGCAAAAGTACTGCAGGGGACAAGTCGCCGTGAGCGGGTCAGGGCTGCGGGGGCCAAGTCGCCGTGAGCGCAAAAGGAATGCGGGGGACAAGTCGCCGTGAGCGGGTCAGGGCTGCGGGGGGCCAAGTCGCCGTGGGCGGGTCAGGGCTGCGGGGCGCAAGTCGCCGTGAGCGGGTCAGGGCTGCGGGGGGCAAGTCGCCGTGAGCGCAAAAGGACTGCGGGGGCAAGTCGCCGTGAGCGGGTCAGGGCTGCGGGGGGCAAGTCGCCGTGAGCGGGTCAGGGCTGCGGGGGGCAAGTCGCCGTGAGCGCAAAAGGACTGTGGGGGACAAGTCGCCGTGAGCGGGTCAGGGCTGCGGGGGGCAAGTCGCCGTGAGCGGGTCAGGGCTGCGGGGGGCAAGTCGCCGTGAGCGCAAAAGGACTGTGGGGGACAAGTCGCCGTGAGCGGGTCAGGGCAGCAGGGGGCAAGTCGCCGTGAGCGGGTCAGGGCTGCGGGGGGCAAGTCGCCGTGAGCACAAAAGGACTGCGGGGGACAAGTCGCCGTGAGCGGGTCAGGGCTGCGGGGGCCAAGTCGCCGTGAGCGCAAAAGGACTGCGGGGGACAAGTCGCCGTGAGCGGGTCAGGGCTGCGGGGGGCCAAGTCGCCGTGAGCGGGTCAGGGCTGCGGGGGGCAAGTCGCCGTGAGCGGGTCAGGGCTGCGGGGGGCAAGTCGCCGTGAGCGCAAAAGGACTGCGGGGGGCAAGTCGCCGTGATCGGGTCAGGGCTGCGGGGGACAAATCGCCGTGAGCGGGTCAGGGCTGCGGGGGGCAAGTCGCCGTGAGCGGGTCAGGGCTGCGGGGGGCAAGTCGCCGTGAGCGGGTCAGGGCTGCGGGGGGCAAGTCGCCGTGAGCGGGTCAGGGCTGCGGGGGGCAAGTTGCCGTGAGCGCAAAAGGACTGTGGGGGACAAGTCGCAGTGAGCGGGTCAGGGCTGCGGGGGGCCAAGTCGCCGTGAGCGGGTCAGGGCTGCGGGGGGCAAGTCGCCGTGAGCGCAAAAGGACTGCAGGAGGCAAGTCGCAGTGAGCGGGTCAGGGCTGCGGGGGGTAAGTCGCCGTGAGCGGGTCAGGGCTGCGGGGGGCAAGTCGCCGTGAGCGGGTCAGGGCTGCGGGGAGCAAGTTGCCGTGAGCGAGTCAGGGCTGCGGGGGGCAAGTTGCCGTGAGCGCACAAGGACTGCGGGGGACAAGTCGCCGTCAGCGGGTCAGGGCGGCGGGGGACAAGTCGCCGTGAGCAGGTCAGGGCTGCGGGGGGCCAAGTCGCCGTGAGCGGGTCAGGGCTGCGGGGCGCAAGTCGCCGTGAGCGGGTCAGGGCTGCCGGGGGCAAGTCGCCGTGAGCGCAAAAGGACTGCAGGGGGCAAGTCGCCGGGAGCGCAAAAGGACTGCGGGGGGCAAGTCGCCGTGAGCGGGTCAGGGCTGCGGGGGGCAAGTCGCCGTGAGCGGGTCAGGGCTGCGGGGGGCAAGTCGCCGTGAGCGCAAAAGGACTGCGGGGGGCAAGTCGCCGTGATCGGGTCAGGGCTGCGGGGGGCAAATCGCCGTGAGCGGGTCAGGGCTGCGGGGGGCAAGTCGCCGTGAGCGGGTCAGGGCTGCGGGGGGCAAGTCGCCGTGAGCGGGTCAGGGCTGCAGGGGGCAAGTCGCCGTGAGCGGGTCAGGGCTGCGGGGGGCAAGTCGCCGTGAGCGCAAAAGGACTGCGGGGGACAAGTCGCAGTGAGCGGGTCAGGGCTGCGGGTGGGCCAAGTCGCCGTGAGCGGGTCAGGGCTGCGGGACGCAAGTGGCCGTGAGCGGGTCAGGGCTGCGGGACGCAAGTGGCCGTGAGCGGGTCAGGGCTGCGGGGGGCAAGTCGCCGTGAGCGCAAAAGGACTGCGGGAGGCAAGTCGCAGTGAGCGGGTCAGGGCTGCGGGGGGGCAAGTCGCCGTGAGCGGGTCAGGGCTGCGGGGGGCAAGTCGCCATGAGCGGGTCAGGGCTGCGGGGGGCAAGTCGCCGTGAGCGAGTCAGGGCTGCGGGGGGCAAGTTGCCGTGAGCGCAAAAGGACTGCAGGGGACAAGTCGCCGTGAGCGGGTCAGGGCTGCGGGGGCCAAGTCGCCGTGAGCGCAAAAGGACTGCGGGGGACAAGTCGCCGTGAGCGGGTCAGGGCTGCGGGGGGCCAAGTCGCCGTGAGCGGGTCAGGGCTGCGGGGCGCAAGTCGCCGTGAGCGGGTCAGGGCTGCGGGGGGCAAGTCGCCGGGAGCGCAAAAGGACTGCGGGGGGCAAGTCGCCGTGAGCGGGTCAGGGCTGCGGGGGGCAAGTTGCCGTGAGCGGGTCAGGGCTGCGGGGGGCAAGTCTCCGTGAGCGCAAAAGGACTGCAGGGGGCAAGTCGCCGGGAGCGCAAAAGGACTGCGGGGGGCAAGTCGCAGTGAGCGGGTCAGGGCTGCGGGGGGCAAGTTGCCGTGAGCGGGTCAGGGCTGCGGGGGGCAAGTCGCCGTGAGCGGGTCAGGGCTGCGGGGGGCAAATCGCCGTGAGCGCAAAAGGACTGCGGGGGACAAGTCGCCGTGAGCGGGTCAGTGCTGCGGGGGACAAGTCGCCGTGAGCGCAAAAGGACTGCGGGGGACAAGTCGCCGTGAGCGGGTCAGGGCTGCGGGGGGCAAGTCGCCGTGAGCGGGTCAGGGCTGCGGGGCGCAAGTCGCCGTGAGCGGGTCAGGGCTGCGGGGCGCAAGTCGCCGTGAGCGGGTCAGGGCTGCGGGGGGCAAGTCACCGTGAGCGGGTCAGGGCTGCGGGGGGACAAGTCGCCGTGAGCGGGTCGGGGCTGCGGGGGGCAAGTCGCCGTGAGCGGGTCGGGGCTGCGGGGCGCAAGTCGCCGTGAGCGGGTCAGGGCTGCGGGGGGCAAGTTGCCGTGAGCGCAAAAGACTGCGGGGGGCAAGTCGCCGTGAGCGGGTCACGGCTGCTGGGGGCAAGTCGCCGTGAGCGGGTCAGGGCTGCGGGGGACAAGTCGCCGTGAGCGCAAAAGTACTGCAGGGGACAAGTCGCCGTGAGCGGGTCAGGGCTGCGGGGGCCAAGTCGCCGTGAGCGCAAAAGGACTGCGGGGGACAAGTCGCCGTGAGCGGGTCAGGGCTGCGGGGGGCCAAGTCGCCGTAGGCGGGTCAGGGCTGCGGGGCGCAAGTCGCCGTGAGCGGGTCAGGGCTGCGGGGGGCCAAGTCGCCGTAGGCGGGTCAGGGCTGCGGGGCGCAAGTTGCCGTGAGCGGGTCAGGGCTGCGGGGGGCAAGTCGCCGTGAGCGCAAAAGGACTGCGGGGGACAAGTCGCCGTGAGCGGGTCAGGGCTGCGGGGCGCAAGTCGCCGTGAGCGGGTCAGGGCTGCGGGGGGCAAGTCGCCGTGAGCGCAAAAGGACTGCGGGGGGCAAGTCGCCGTGAGCGGGTCAGGGATGCGGGGGGCAAGTCGCTGTGAGCGGGTCAGGGCTGCGGGGGGCAAGTCGCCGTGAGCGGGTCAGGGCTGCGGGGGGCATGTCGCAGTGTGCGGGTCAGGGCTGCGGGGGGCAAGTCGCCGTCAGCGGGTCAGGGCTGCGGGGGGCAAGTCGCCGTGAGCGGGACGGGGCTGCGGGGGTAAGTCGCCGTGAGCGCAAAAGGACTGTGGGGGACAAGTCGCCGTGAGCGGGTCAGGGCTGCGGGGGGCAAGTCGCCGTGAGTGGGTCAGGGCTGCGGGGGGACAAGTCGCTGTGGGCGGGTCAGGGCTGCGGGGGGCCAAGTCGCCGTGAGCGGGTCAGGGCTGCGGGACGCAAGTGGCCGTGAGCGGGTCAGGGCTGCGGGGGGCAAGTCGCCGTGAGCGAGTCAGGGCTGCGGGGGGCAAGTGGCCGTGAGCGGGTCAGGGCTGCGGGGGCCAAGTCGCCGTGAGCGCAAAAGGACCGCGGGGGACAAGTCGCCGTGAGCGGGTCAGGGCTGCGGGGGGCCAAGTCGCCGTGAGCGCAAAAGGACTGCGGGGGACAAGTCGCCGTGAGCGGGTCACGGCTGCGGGGGGCAAGTCGCCGTGAGCGGGTCAGGGCTGCGGGGGGCAAGTCGCCGTGAGCGCAAAAGTACTGCGGGGGACAAGTCGCCGTGAGCGGGTCAGGGCTGCGGGGGCCAAGTCGCCGTGAGCGCAAAAGGACTGCGGGGGACAAGTCGCCGTGAGCGGGTCAGGGCTGCGGGGGGCCAAGTCGCCGTAGGCGGGTCAGGGCTGCGGGGCGCAAGTCGCCGTCAGCGGGTCAGGGCTGCGGGGGGACAAGTCGCCGTGACCGGGTCAGGGCTGCGGGGGGGCAAGTCGCCGTGAGCGGGTCAGGGCTGCGGGGGGCAAGTCGCCGTGAGCGGGTCAGGGCTGCGGGGGGCAAGTCGCCGTGAGCGGGTCAGGGCTGCGGGGGGCAAGTCGCCGTGAGCGGGTCAGGGCTGCGGGGGGCAAGTCGCCGTGAGCGCAAAAGGACTGCGGGGGAAAAGTCGCCGTGAGCGGGTCAGGGCTGTGGGGGCCAAGTCGCCGTGAGCGCAAAAGGACTGCGGGGGACAAGTCGCCGTGAGCGGGTCAGGGCTGCGGGGGGCCAAGTCGCCGTGAGCGGGTCAGGGCTGCGGGGCGCAAGTCGCCGTGAGCGGGTCAGGGCTGCGGGGGCCAAGTCGCCGTGAGCGGGTCAGGGCTGCGGGGGGCAAGTCGCCGTGAGCGGGTCAGGGCTGCGGGGGGCAAGTCGCCGTGAGCGCAAAAGGACTGCGGGGGACAAGTTGCCGTGAGCGGGTCAGGGCTGCGGGGGGCAAGTCGCCGTGAGCGCAAAAGGACTGCGGGGGACAAGTCGCCGTGAGCGGGCCAGGGCTGCGGGGCGCAAGTCGCCGTGAGCGGGTCAGGGCTGCGGGGGCCAAGTCGCCGTGAGCGCAAAAGGACTGCGGGGGACAAGTCGCCGTAGGCGGGTCAGGGCTGCGGGGCGCAAGTCGCCGTGAGCGGGTCAGGGCTGCGGGGGGACAAGTCGCCGTGACCGGGTCAGGGCTGCGGGGGGGCAAGTCGCCGTGAGCGGGTCAGGGCTGCGGGGGGCAAGTCGCCGTGAGCGGGTCAGGGCTGCGGGGGGCAAGTCGCCGTGAGCGGGTCAGGGCTGCGGGGGGCAAGTCGCCGTGAGCGCAAAAGGACTGCGGGGGAAAAGTCGCCGTGAGCGGGTCAGGGCTGTGGGGGCCAAGTCGCCGTGAGCGCAAAAGGACTGCGGGGGACAAGTCGCCGTGAGCGGGTCAGGGCTGCGGGGGGCCAAGTCGCCGTGAGCGGGTCAGGGCTGCGGGGCGCAAGTCGCCGTGAGCGGGTCAGGGCTGCGGGGGGCAAGTCGCCGTGAGCGGGTCAGGGCTGCGGGGGGCAAGTCGCCGTGAGCGGGTCAGGGCTGCGGGGGGCAAGTCGCCGTGAGCGCAAAAGGACTGCGGGGGAAAAGTCGCCGTGAGCGGGTCAGGGCTGTGGGGGCCAAGTCGCCGTGAGCGCAAAAGGACTGCGGGGGACAAGTCGCCGTGAGCGGGTCAGGGCTGCGGGGGGCCAAGTCGCCGTGAGCGGGTCAGGGCTGCGGGGCGCAAGTCGCCGTGAGCGGGTCAGGGCTGCGGGGGGCAAGTCGCCGTGAGCGGGTCAGGGCTGCGGGGGGCAAGTCGCCGTGAGCGGGTCAGGGCTGCGGGGGGCAAGTCCCCGTGAGCGGGTCAGGGCTGCGGGGGGCAAGTCGCCGTGAGCGCAAAAGGACTGCGGGGGACAAGTCGCCGTGAGCGGGTCAGGGCTGCGGGGGGCAAGTCGCCGTGAGCGGGTCAGGGCTGCGGGGGGCAAGTCGCCGTGAGCGCAAAAGGACTGCGGGGGACAAGTCGCCGTGAGCGGGCCAGGGCTGCGGGGCGCAAGTCGCCGTGAGCGGGTCAGGGCTGCGGGGGGCAAGTCGCCGTGAGCGGATCAGGGCTGCGGGGGGCAAGTCGCCGTGAGCGCAAAAGGACTGCAGGGGACAAGTTGCCGTGAGCGGGTCAGGGCTGCGGGGGCCAAGTCGCCGTGAGCGCAAAAGGACTGCGGGGGACAAGTCGCCGTCAGCAGGTCAGGGCTGCGGGGGGCAAAGTCGCCGTGAGCGGGTCAGGGCTGCGGGGCGCAAGTCGCCGTGAGCGGGTCAGGGCTGCGGGGGGGCAAGTCGCCGTGAGCGCAAAAGGACTGCGGGGGGCAAGTCGCCGTGAGCGGGTCAGGGCTGCGGGGGGCAAGTCGCCGTGAGCGGATCAGGGCTGCGGGGGGGCAAGTCGCCGTGAGCGGATCAGGGCTGCGGGGGGCCAAGTCGCCGTGAGCGGGTCAGGGCTGCGGGGCGCAAGTCGCCATGAGCGGGTCAGGGCTGCGGGGGGCAAGTCGCCGTGAGCGGGTCAGGGCTGCGGGGGGCAAGTCGCCGTGAGCGCAAAAGTACTGCGGGGGACAAGTCGCCGTGAGCGGGTCAGGGCTGCGGGGGCCAAGTCGCCGTGAGCGCAAAAGGACTGCGGGGGACAAGTCGCCGTCAGCGGGTCAGGGCTGCGGGGGGCAAGTCGCCGTGAGCGGGTCAGGGCTGCGGGGGGCAAGTCGCCGTGTGCGGGCAGGGCTGCGGGGGGCAAGTCGCCGTGAGCGGGTCAGGGCTGCGGGGGGCAAGCCGCCGTGAGCGGGTCAGGGCTGCGGGGGGCAAGCCGCCGTGAGCGGGTCAGGGCTGCGGGGGGCAAGTCGCCGTGACCGGGTCAGGGCTGCGGGGGGCAAGTCGCCGTGAGCGGGTCAGGGCTGCGGGGGGCAAGTCGCCGTGAGCGGGTCAGGGCTGCGGGGGGCAAGTCGCCGTGAGCGGGTCAGGGCTGCGGGGGGCAAGTCGCCGTGAGCGGGTCAGGGCTGCGGGGGGCAAGTCGCCGTGAGCGCAAAAGGACTGCAGGGGACAAGTCGCCGTGAGCGGGTCAGGGCTGCGGGGGCCAAGTCGCCGTGAGCGCAAAAGGACTGCGGGGGACAAGTCGCCGTCAGCGGGTCAGGGCTGCGGGGGGCAAGTCGCCGTGAGCGGGTCAGGGCTGCGGGGGGCAAGTCGCCGTGTGCGGGCAGGGCTGCGGGGGGCAAGTCGCCGTGAGCGGGTCAGGGCTGCGGGGGGCAAGCCGCCGTGAGCGGGTCAGGGCTGCGGGGGGCAAGCCGCCGTGAGCGGGTCAGGGCTGCGGGGGGCAAGCCGCCGTCAGCGGGTCAGGGCTGCGGGGGGCAAGCCGCCGTCAGCGGGTCAGGGCTGCGGGGGGCAAGTCGCCGTGAGCGGGTCAGGGCTGCGGGGGCCAAGTCGCCGTGAGCGCAAAAGGACTGCGGGGGACAAGTCGCCGTCAGCGGGTCAGGGCTGCGGGGGGCAAGTCGCCGTGAGCGGGTCAGGGCTGCGGGGGGCAAGTCGCCGTGTGCGGGCAGGGCTGCGGGGGGCAAGTCGCCGTGAGCGGGTCAGGGCTGCGGGGGGCAAGCCGCCGTGAGCGGGTCAGGGCTGCGGGGGGCAAGCCGCCGTGAGCGGGTCAGGGCTGCGGGGGGCAAGCCGCCGTCAGCGGGTCAGGGCTGCGGGGGGCAAGCCGCCGTCAGCGGGTCAGGGCTGCGGGGGGCAAGTCGCCGTGAGCGGGTCAGGGCTGCGGGGGGCAAGTCGCCGTGAGCGGGTCAGGGCTGCGGGGGGCAAGTCGCCGTGAGCGCAAAAGGACTGCGGGGGACAAGTCGCCGTGAGCGGGTCAGGGCTGCGGGGCGCAAGTCGCCGTGAGCGGGTCAGGGCTGCGGGGCACAAGTCGCCGTGAGCGGGTCAGGGCTGCGGGGGGCCAAGTCGCCGTGAGCGGGTCAGGGCTGCGGGGGGCCAAGTCGCCGTGAGCGGGTCAGGGCTGCGGGGCGCCAAGTCGCCGTGAGCGGGTCAGGGCTGCGGGGGGCAAGTAGCCGTGAGCGCAAAAGGACTGCGGGGGACAAGTCGCCGTGAGCGGGCCAGGGCTGCGGGAGGCAAGTCGCCGTGAGCGGGCCAGGGCTGCGGGGGGCAAGTCGCCGTCAGCGGGTCAGGGCTGCGGGGGGCAAGTCGCCGTGAGCGGGTCAGGGCTGCGGGGGGCAAGTCGCCGTGAGCGGGTCAGGGCTGCGGGGGGCAAGTCGCCGTGAGCGGGTCAGGGCTGCGGGGGGCAAGTTGCCGTGAGCGGGTCAGGGCTGCGGGGGGAAGTCACCGTGAGCGGGTCAGGGCTGCGGGGGGCAAGTCGCCGTGAGCGCAAAAGGACTGCGGGGGGCGCAAGTCGCCGTGAGCGCAAAAGGACTGCGGGGGGCGCAAGTCGCCGTGAGCGCAAAAGGACTGCGGGGGGCCAAGTCGCCGTGAGCGCAAAAGGACTGCGGGGGGCAAGTCGCCGTGAGCGGGTCAGGGCTGCGGGGGGCAACTCGCCGTGAGCGCAAAAGGACTGCGGGGGGCAAGTCGCCGTGAGCGCAAAAGGACTGCGGGGGGCCAAGTCGCCGTGAGCGCAAAAGGACTGCGGGGGGCAAGTCGCCGTGAGAGGGTCAGGGCTGCGGGGGGCAACTCGCCGTGAGCGCAAAAGGACTGCGGGGCGCAAGTCGCCGTGAGCGGGTCAGGGCTGCGGGGGGCCAAGTCGCCGTAGGCGGGTCAGGGCTGCGGGGCGCAAGTCGCCGTGAGCGGGTCAGGGCTGCGGGGGGCCAAGTCGCCGTAGGCGGGTCAGGGCTGCGGGGCGCAAGTTGCCGTGAGCGGGTCAGGGCTGCGGGGGGCAAGTCGCCGTGAGCGCAAAAGGACTGCGGGGGACAAGTCGCCGTGAGCGGGTCAGGGCTGCGGGGCGCAAGTCGCCGTGAGCGGGTCAGGGCTGCGGGGGGCAAGTCGCCGTGAGCGCAAAAGGACTGCGGGGGGCAAGTCGCCGTGAGCGGGTCAGGGATGCGGGGGGCAAGTCGCTGTGAGCGGGTCAGGGCTGCGGGGGGCAAGTCGCCGTGAGCGGGTCAGGGCTGCGGGGGGCATGTCGCAGTGTGCGGGTCAGGGCTGCGGGGGGCAAGTCGCCGTCAGCGGGTCAGGGCTGCGGGGGGCAAGTCGCCGTGAGCGGGACGGGGCTGCGGGGGTAAGTCGCCGTGAGCGCAAAAGGACTGTGGGGGACAAGTCGCCGTGAGCGGGTCAGGGCTGCGGGGGGCAAGTCGCCGTGAGTGGGTCAGGGCTGCGGGGGGACAAGTCGCTGTGGGCGGGTCAGGGCTGCGGGGGGCCAAGTCGCCGTGAGCGGGTCAGGGCTGCGGGACGCAAGTGGCCGTGAGCGGGTCAGGGCTGCGGGGGGCAAGTCGCCGTGAGCGAGTCAGGGCTGCGGGGGGCAAGTGGCCGTGAGCGGGTCAGGGCTGCGGGGGCCAAGTCGCCGTGAGCGCAAAAGGACCGCGGGGGACAAGTCGCCGTGAGCGGGTCAGGGCTGCGGGGGGCCAAGTCGCCGTGAGCGCAAAAGGACTGCGGGGGACAAGTCGCCGTGAGCGGGTCACGGCTGCGGGGGGCAAGTCGCCGTGAGCGGGTCAGGGCTGCGGGGGGCAAGTCGCCGTGAGCGCAAAAGTACTGCGGGGGACAAGTCGCCGTGAGCGGGTCAGGGCTGCGGGGGCCAAGTCGCCGTGAGCGCAAAAGGACTGCGGGGGACAAGTCGCCGTGAGCGGGTCAGGGCTGCGGGGGGCCAAGTCGCCGTAGGCGGGTCAGGGCTGCGGGGCGCAAGTCGCCGTCAGCGGGTCAGGGCTGCGGGGGGACAAGTCGCCGTGACCGGGTCAGGGCTGCGGGGGGGCAAGTCGCCGTGAGCGGGTCAGGGCTGCGGGGGGCAAGTCGCCGTGAGCGGGTCAGGGCTGCGGGGGGCAAGTCGCCGTGAGCGGGTCAGGGCTGCGGGGGGCAAGTCGCCGTGAGCGGGTCAGGGCTGCGGGGGGCAAGTCGCCGTGAGCGCAAAAGGACTGCGGGGGAAAAGTCGCCGTGAGCGGGTCAGGGCTGTGGGGGCCAAGTCGCCGTGAGCGCAAAAGGACTGCGGGGGACAAGTCGCCGTGAGCGGGTCAGGGCTGCGGGGGGCCAAGTCGCCGTGAGCGGGTCAGGGCTGCGGGGCGCAAGTCGCCGTGAGCGGGTCAGGGCTGCGGGGGCCAAGTCGCCGTGAGCGGGTCAGGGCTGCGGGGGGCAAGTCGCCGTGAGCGGGTCAGGGCTGCGGGGGGCAAGTCGCCGTGAGCGCAAAAGGACTGCGGGGGACAAGTTGCCGTGAGCGGGTCAGGGCTGCGGGGGGCAAGTCGCCGTGAGCGCAAAAGGACTGCGGGGGACAAGTCGCCGTGAGCGGGCCAGGGCTGCGGGGCGCAAGTCGCCGTGAGCGGGTCAGGGCTGCGGGGGCCAAGTCGCCGTGAGCGCAAAAGGACTGCGGGGGACAAGTCGCCGTGAGCGGGTCAGGGCTGCGGGGGGCCAAGTCGCCGTAGGCGGGTCAGGGCTGCGGGGCGCAAGTCGCCGTGAGCGGGTCAGGGCTGCGGGGGGACAAGTCGCCGTGACCGGGTCAGGGCTGCGGGGGGGCAAGTCGCCGTGAGCGGGTCAGGGCTGCGGGGGGCAAGTCGCCGTGAGCGGGTCAGGGCTGCGGGGGGCAAGTCGCCGTGAGCGGGTCAGGGCTGCGGGGGGCAAGTCGCCGTGAGCGCAAAAGGACTGCGGGGGAAAAGTCGCCGTGAGCGGGTCAGGGCTGTGGGGGCCAAGTCGCCGTGAGCGCAAAAGGACTGCGGGGGACAAGTCGCCGTGAGCGGGTCAGGGCTGCGGGGGGCCAAGTCGCCGTGAGCGGGTCAGGGCTGCGGGGCGCAAGTCGCCGTGAGCGGGTCAGGGCTGCGGGGGGCAAGTCGCCGTGAGCGGGTCAGGGCTGCGGGGGGCAAGTCGCCGTGAGCGGGTCAGGGCTGCGGGGGGCAAGTCGCCGTGAGCGCAAAAGGACTGCGGGGGAAAAGTCGCCGTGAGCGGGTCAGGGCTGTGGGGGCCAAGTCGCCGTGAGCGCAAAAGGACTGCGGGGGACAAGTCGCCGTGAGCGGGTCAGGGCTGCGGGGGGCCAAGTCGCCGTGAGCGGGTCAGGGCTGCGGGGCGCAAGTCGCCGTGAGCGGGTCAGGGCTGCGGGGGGCAAGTCGCCGTGAGCGGGTCAGGGCTGCGGGGGGCAAGTCGCCGTGAGCGGGTCAGGGCTGCGGGGGGCAAGTCCCCGTGAGCGGGTCAGGGCTGCGGGGGGCAAGTCGCCGTGAGCGCAAAAGGACTGCGGGGGACAAGTTGCCGTGAGCGGGTCAGGGCTGCGGGGGGCAAGTCGCCGTGAGCGGGTCAGGGCTGCGGGGGGCAAGTCGCCGTGAGCGCAAAAGGACTGCGGGGGACAAGTCGCCGTGAGCGGGCCAGGGCTGCGGGGCGCAAGTCGCCGTGAGCGGGTCAGGGCTGCGGGGGGCAAGTCGCCGTGAGCGGATCAGGGCTGCGGGGGGCAAGTCGCCGTGAGCGCAAAAGGACTGCAGGGGACAAGTTGCCGTGAGCGGGTCAGGGCTGCGGGGGCCAAGTCGCCGTGAGCGCAAAAGGACTGCGGGGGACAAGTCGCCGTCAGCAGGTCAGGGCTGCGGGGGGCAAAGTCGCCGTGAGCGGGTCAGGGCTGCGGGGCGCAAGTCGCCGTGAGCGGGTCAGGGCTGCGGGGGGGCAAGTCGCCGTGAGCGCAAAAGGACTGCGGGGGGCAAGTCGCCGTGAGCGGGTCAGGGCTGCGGGGGGCAAGTCGCCGTGAGCGGATCAGGGCTGCGGGGGGGCAAGTCGCCGTGAGCGGATCAGGGCTGCGGGGGGCCAAGTCGCCGTGAGCGGGTCAGGGCTGCGGGGCGCAAGTCGCCATGAGCGGGTCAGGGCTGCGGGGGGCAAGTCGCCGTGAGCGGGTCAGGGCTGCGGGGGGCAAGTCGCCGTGAGCGCAAAAGTACTGCGGGGGACAAGTCGCCGTGAGCGGGTCAGGGCTGCGGGGGCCAAGTCGCCGTGAGCGCAAAAGGACTGCGGGGGACAAGTCGCCGTCAGCGGGTCAGGGCTGCGGGGGGCAAGTCGCCGTGAGCGGGTCAGGGCTGCGGGGGGCAAGTCGCCGTGTGCGGGCAGGGCTGCGGGGGGCAAGTCGCCGTGAGCGGGTCAGGGCTGCGGGGGGCAAGCCGCCGTGAGCGGGTCAGGGCTGCGGGGGGCAAGCCGCCGTGAGCGGGTCAGGGCTGCGGGGGGCAAGTCGCCGTGACCGGGTCAGGGCTGCGGGGGGCAAGTCGCCGTGAGCGGGTCAGGGCTGCGGGGGGCAAGTCGCCGTGAGCGGGTCAGGGCTGCGGGGGGCAAGTCGCCGTGAGCGGGTCAGGGCTGCGGGGGGCAAGTCGCCGTGAGCGGGTCAGGGCTGCGGGGGGCAAGTCGCCGTGAGCGCAAAAGGACTGCAGGGGACAAGTCGCCGTGAGCGGGTCAGGGCTGCGGGGGCCAAGTCGCCGTGAGCGCAAAAGGACTGCGGGGGACAAGTCGCCGTCAGCGGGTCAGGGCTGCGGGGGGCAAGTCGCCGTGAGCGGGTCAGGGCTGCGGGGGGCAAGTCGCCGTGTGCGGGCAGGGCTGCGGGGGGCAAGTCGCCGTGAGCGGGTCAGGGCTGCGGGGGGCAAGCCGCCGTGAGCGGGTCAGGGCTGCGGGGGGCAAGCCGCCGTGAGCGGGTCAGGGCTGCGGGGGGCAAGCCGCCGTCAGCGGGTCAGGGCTGCGGGGGGCAAGCCGCCGTCAGCGGGTCAGGGCTGCGGGGGGCAAGTCGCCGTGAGCGGGTCAGGGCTGCGGGGGCCAAGTCGCCGTGAGCGCAAAAGGACTGCGGGGGACAAGTCGCCGTCAGCGGGTCAGGGCTGCGGGGGGCAAGTCGCCGTGAGCGGGTCAGGGCTGCGGGGGGCAAGTCGCCGTGTGCGGGCAGGGCTGCGGGGGGCAAGTCGCCGTGAGCGGGTCAGGGCTGCGGGGGGCAAGCCGCCGTGAGCGGGTCAGGGCTGCGGGGGGCAAGCCGCCGTGAGCGGGTCAGGGCTGCGGGGGGCAAGCCGCCGTCAGCGGGTCAGGGCTGCGGGGGGCAAGCCGCCGTCAGCGGGTCAGGGCTGCGGGGGGCAAGTCGCCGTGACCGGGTCAGGGCTGCGGGGGGCAAGTCGCCGTGAGCGGGTCAGGGCTGCGGGGGGCAAGTCGCCGTGAGCGGGTCAGGGCTGCGGGGGGCAAGTCGCCGTGAGCGCAAAAGGACTGCGGGGGACAAGTCGCCGTGAGCGGGTCAGGGCTGCGGGGCGCAAGTCGCCGTGAGCGGGTCAGGGCTGCGGGGCACAAGTCGCCGTGAGCGGGTCAGGGCTGCGGGGGGCCAAGTCGCCGTGAGCGGGTCAGGGCTGCGGGGGGCCAAGTCGCCGTGAGCGGGTCAGGGCTGCGGGGCGCCAAGTCGCCGTGAGCGGGTCAGGGCTGCGGGGGGCAAGTAGCCGTGAGCGCAAAAGGACTGCGGGGGACAAGTCGCCGTGAGCGGGCCAGGGCTGCGGGAGGCAAGTCGCCGTGAGCGGGCCAGGGCTGCGGGGGGCAAGTCGCCGTCAGCGGGTCAGGGCTGCGGGGGGCAAGTCGCCGTGAGCGGGTCAGGGCTGCGGGGGGCAAGTCGCCGTGAGCGGGTCAGGGCTGCGGGGGGCAAGTCGCCGTGAGCGGGTCAGGGCTGCGGGGGGCAAGTTGCCGTGAGCGGGTCAGGGCTGCGGGGGGAAGTCACCGTGAGCGGGTCAGGGCTGCGGGGGGCAAGTCGCCGTGAGCGCAAAAGGACTGCGGGGGGCGCAAGTCGCCGTGAGCGCAAAAGGACTGCGGGGGCGCAAGTCGCCGTGAGCGCAAAAGGACTGCGGGGGGCCAAGTCGCCGTGAGCGCAAAAGGACTGCGGGGGGCCAAGTCGCCGTGAGCGCAAAAGGACTGCGGGGGGCAAGTCGCCGTGAGCGGGTCAGGGCTGCGGGGGGCAACTCGCCGTGAGCGCAAAAGGACTGCGGGGGGCAAGTCGCCGTGAGCGCAAAAGGACTGCGGGGGGCCAAGTCGCCGTGAGCGCAAAAGGACTGCGGGGGGCAAGTCGCCGTGAGAGGGTCAGGGCTGCGGGGGGCAACTCGCCGTGAGCGCAAAAGGACTGCGGGGCGCAAGTCGCCGTGAGCGGGTCGGGGCTGCGGGGGACGGTCCCCGTCAACGGGTCGGGCTGCGGGGGACGGTCCCCGTCAGCGGGTCGGGGCTGCGGGGGACGGTCCCCGTCAGCGGGTCGGGGCTGCGGGGGACGGTCCCCGTCAGCGGGTCGGGGCTGCGGGGGACGGTCCCCGTCAGCGGGTCGGGGGCTGCGGGGGGCAAGTCGCCGTGAGCGGGTCAGGGCTGCGGGGGGCAAGTCGCCGTGAGCGGGTCAGGGCTGCGGGGGGCAAGTCGCCGTGAGCGGGTCAGGGCTGCGGGGCGCAAGTCGCCGTGAGCGGGTCAGGGCTGCGGGGGGCAACTCGCCGTGAGCGCAAAAGGACTGCGGGGGGCAAGTCGCCGTGAGCGCCAAAGGACTGCGGGGGGCAAGTCGCCGATGCGGGTCAGGGCTGCGGGGGGCAAGTCGCCGTGAGCGGGTCAGGGCTGCGATGTGCAAGTCGCCGTGAGCGGGTCAGGGCTGCGGGGGGCAAGTCGCCGTGAGCGGATCAGGGCTGCGGGGGAAAAGTCGCCGTGAGCGGGTCAGGGCTGTGCGGGGCAAGTCGCCGTGAGCGGGTCAGGGCTGCGGGGGGCAAGTCGCCGTGAGCGGGTCAGGGCTGCGGGGGGCAAGTCGCCGTGAGCGCAAAAGGACTGCGGGGGGGCAAGTCGCCGTGAGCGCAAAAGGACTGCGGGGGCCAAGTCGCCGTGAGCGCAAAACGACTGCAGGGGACTAGTCGCCGTGAGCGGGTCAGGGCTGCGGGGGCAAAGTCGCCGTGAGCGGGTCAGGGCTGCGGGGGGCAAGTCGCCGTGAGCGCAAAAGGACTGCGGGGGACAAGTCGCCGTGAGCGCAAAAAGACTGCGGGGGACAAGTCGCCGTGAGCGGGCCAGGCTGCGGGAGGCAAGTCGCCGTGAGCGGGTCAGGGCTGCGGGGGGCAAGTCGCCGCGAGCGGGTCAGGGCTGCGGGGGGCAGTCGCCGCGAGCGGGTCAGGGCTGCGGGGGGCAAGTCGCCGCGAGCGGGTCAGGGCTGCGGGGGGCAAGTCGCCAGCGAGCGGGTCAGGGCTGCGGGGGGCAAGTCGCCGCGAGCGGGTCAGGGCTGCGGGGGGCAAGTCGCCGCGAGCGGGTCAGGGCTGCGGGGGGCAAGTCGCCGCGAGCGGGTCAGGGCTGCGGGGGGCAAGTCGCCGCGAGCGGGTCAGGGCTGCGGGGGGCAAGTCGCCGCGAGCGGTCAGGGCTGCGGGGGGCAAGTCGCCGCGAGCGGGTCAGGGCTGCGGGGGGCAAGTCGCCGCGAGCGGGTCAGGGCTGCGGGGGGCAAGTCGCCGCGAGCGGGTCAGGGCTGCGGGGGGCAAGTCGCCGCGAGCGGGTCAGGGCTGCGGGGGGCAAGTCGCCGCGAGCGGGTCAGGGCTGCGGGGGGCAAGTCGCCGCGAGCGGGTCAGGGCTGCGGGGGGCAAGTCGCCGCGAGCGGGTCAGGGCTGCGGGGGGCAAGTCGCCGCGAGCGGGTCAGGGCTGCGGGGGGCAAGTCGCCGCGAGCGGGTCAGGGCTGCGGGGGGCAAGTCGCCGCGAGCGGGTCAGGGCTGCGGGGGGCAAGTCGCCGCGAGCGGGTCAGGGCTGCGGGGGGCAAGTCGCCGCGAGCGGGTCAGGGCTGCGGGGGGCAAGTCGCCGCGAGCGGGTCAGGGCTGCGGGGGGCAAGTCGCCGCGAGCGGGTCAGGGCTGCGGGGGGCAAGTCGCCGCGAGCGGGGTCAGGGCTGCGGGGGGCAAGTCGCCGCGAGCGGGTCAGGGCTGCGGGGGGCAAGTCGCCGCGAGCGGGTCAGGGCTGCGGGGGGCAAGTCGCCGCGAGCGGGTCAGGGCTGCGGGGGGCAAGTCGCCGCGAGCGGGTCAGGGCTGCGGGGGGCAAGTCGCCGCGAGCGGGTCAGGGCTGCGGGGGGCAAGTCGCCGCGAGCGGGTCAGGGCTGCGGGGGGCAAGTCGCCGCGAGCGGGTCAGGGCTGCGGGGGGCAAGTCGCCGCGAGCGGGTCAGGCTGCGGGGGGCAAGTCGCCGCGAGCGGGTCAGGGCTGCGGGGGGCAAGTCGCCGCGAGCGGGTCAGGGCTGCGGGGGGCAAGTCGCCGCGAGCGGGTCAGGGCTGCGGGGGGCAAGTCGCCGCGAGCGGGTCAGGGCTGCGGGGGCAAGTCGCCGCGAGCGGGTCAGGGCTGCGGGGGCAAGTCGCCGCGAGCGGGTCAGGGCTGCGGGGGGCAAGTCGCCGCGAGCGGGTCAGGGCTGCGGGGGGCAAGTCGCCGCGAGCGGGTCAGGGCTGCGGGGGCAAGTCGCCGCGAGCGGGTCAGGGCTGCGGGGGGCAAGTCGCCGCGAGCGGGTCAGGGCTGCGGGGGGCAAGTCGCCGCGAGCGGGTCAGGGCTGCGGGGGGCAAGTCGCCGCGAGCGGGTCAGGGCTGCGGGGGGCAAGTCGCCGCGAGCGGGTCAGGGCTGCGGGGGGCAAGTCGCCGCGAGCGGGTCAGGGCTGCGGGGGGCAAGTCGCCGCGAGCGGGTCAGGGCTGCGGGGGGCAAGTCGCCGCGAGCGGTCAGGGCTGCGGGGGCAAGTCGCCGCGAGCGGTCAGGGCTGCGGGGGGCAAGTCGCCGCGAGCGGGTCAGGGCTGCGGGGGGCAAGTCGCCGCGAGCGGGTCAGGGCTGCGGGGGGCAAGTCGCCGCGAGCGGGTCAGGGCTGCGGGGGGCAAGTCGCCGCGAGCGGGTCAGGGCTGCGGGGGGCAAGTCGCCGCGAGCGGGTCAGGGCTGCGGGGGGCAAGTCGCCGCGAGCGGGTCAGGGCTGCGGGGGGCAAGTCGCCGCGAGCGGGTCAGGGCTGCGGGGGGGCAAGTCGCCGCGAGCGGGTCAGGGCTGCGGGGGGCAAGTCGCCGCGAGCGGGTCAGGGCTGCGGGGGGCAAGTCGCCGCGAGCGGGTCAGGGCTGCGGGGGCAAGTCGCCGCGAGCGGGTCAGGGCTGCGGGGGGCAAGTCGCCGCGAGCGGGTCAGGGCTGCGGGGGGCAAGTCGCCGCGAGCGGGTCAGGGCTGCCGGGGGCAAGTCGCCGCGAGCGGGCCAGGGCTGCGGGGGGCAAGTCGCCGCGAGCGGGCCAGGGCTGCGGGGGGCAAGTCGCCGCGAGCGCGTCAGGGCTGCGGGGGGCAAGTCGCCGCGAGCGGGTCAGGGCTGCGGGGGGCAAGTCGCCGCGAGCGCGTCAGGGCTGTGCGGGGCAAGTCGCCGTGAGCGCAAAAGGACTGCGGGGGGGCGCAAGTCGCCGTGAGCGGGTCAGGGCTGCGGGGCGCCAAGTCGCCGTGAGCGGGTCAGGGCTGCGGGGGGCAAGTCGCCGTGAGCGGGTCAGGGCTGCGGGGGCAAGTCGCCGTGAGCGGGTCAGGGCTGCGGGGGCAAGTCGCCGTGAGCGCAAAAGGACTGCGGGGGACAAGTCGCCGTGAGCGGATCAGGGCTGCGGGGGAAAAGTCGCCGTGAGCGGGTCAGGGCTGTGCGGGGCAAGTCGCCGCGAGCGGGTCAGGGCTGCGGGGGGCAAGTCGCCGCGAGCGGGTCAGGGCTGCGGGGGGCAAGTCGCCGCGAGCGCAAAAGGACTGCGGGGGACAAGTCGCCGTGAGCGCAAAAGGACTGCGGGGGACAAGTCGCCGTGAGCGGGCCAGGGCTGCGGGAGGCAAGTCGCCCTGAGCGCGTCAGGGCTGCGGGGGGCAAGTCGCCGTGAGCGGGTCAGGGCTGCGGGGGGAAGTCGCCGTGAGCGGGTCAGGGCTGCGGGGGGCAAGTCGCCGTGAGCGCAAAAGGACTGCGGGGGGGCGCAAGTCGCCGTGAGCGCAAAAGGACTGCGGGGGGCCAAGTCGCCGTGAGCGGGTCAGGGCTGCGGGGGGCAAGTCGCCGTGAGCGGGTCAGGGCTGCGGGGGGCAACTCGCCGTGAGCGCAAAAGGACTGCGGGGGGCAAGTCGCCGTGAGCGCCAAAGGACTGCGGGGGGCAAGTCGCCGTGAGCGCCAAAGGACTGCGGGGGGCAAGTCGCCGTGAGCGCAAAAGGACTGCGGGGGCCAAGTCGCCGTGAGCGCAAAAGGACTGCGGGGGGCCAAGTCGCCGTGAGCGCAAAAGGACTGCGGGGGGCCAAGTCGCCGTGAGCGCAAAAGGACTGCGGGGGGCCAAGTCGCCGTGAGCGCGAAAGGACTGCGGGGGCCAAGTCGCCGTGAGCGGGTCGGGGCTGCGGGGCGCAAGTCGCCATGAGCGGGTCGGGGCTGCGGGGGACGGTCCCCGTCAACGGGTCGGGGCTGCGGGGGACGGTCCCCGTCAACGGGTCGGGGCTGCGGGGGACGGTCCCCGTCAGCGGGTCGGGGCTGCGGGGGACGGTCCCCGTCAGCGGGTCGGGGCTGCGGGGGACGGTCCCCGTCAGCGGGTCGGGGCTGCGGGGGACGGTCCCCGTCAGCGGGTCGGGGCTGCGGGGGACGGTCCCCGTCTGCGGGTCGGGGCTGCGGGGGACGGTCCCCGTCAGCGGGTCGGGGCTGCGGGGGGCAGGTCGCCGTGAGCGGGTCAGGGCTGCGGGGGGCAGGTCGCCGTGAGCGGGTCAGGGCTGCGGGGGGCAGGTCGCCGTGAGCGGGTCAGGGCTGCGGGGGGCAGGTCGCCGTGAGCGGGTCAGGGCTGCGGGGGGCAGGTCGCCGTGAGCGGGTCAGGGCTGCGGGGGGCAGGTCGCCGTGAGCGGGTCAGGGCTGCGGGGGGCAGGTCGCCGTGAGCGGGTCAGGGCTGCGGGGGGCAGGTCGCAGTGAGCGCGACAGGGCTGCGGGGGCCCGGCCCCCGGCCCCCGGCCCCCGCCAGCGGGAGGGGGCTGCGGGGGCCCGGCCCCCGGCCCCCCGCCAGCGGGAGGGGGCTGCGGGGGGCCGGCCCCCGCCAGCGGGTCAGGGCAGCGGGGGGCCGGCCCCCGCCAGCGGGTCAGGGCTGCGGGGGCCCGGCCCCCGCCAGCGGGTCAGGGCTGCGGGGGGCCGGCCCCCGCCAGCGGGTCAGGGCTGCGGGGGGCCGGCCCCCGCCTGCGGGTCAGGGCTGCGGGGGGCCGGCCCCCGCCTGCGGGTCAGGGCTGCGGGGGCCCGGTCCCCGCCAGCGGGTCAGGGCTGCGGGGGGCCGGTCCCCGCCAGCGGGTCAGGGCTGCGGGGGGCCGGTCCCCGCCAGCGGGTCAGGGCTGCGGGGGGCCGGTCCCCGCCAGAGGGGGGGGCCTGCGGGGGCCGGTCCCCCGTGAGCGGAAGAGGACTGCGGGGGCCAGTCCCCGTGAGCGGGTCAGGGCTGCAGCGGACAGTCCCTGTGAGCGGGACAGGGCTGCGGGGGCCAGTCCCTGTGAGCTGCTCAGGGCTACGGGGGACAGTCCCTGTCAGCGGCTCAGGGCTGCGGGGGACGGTCCCTGTCAGCGGGTCAGGGCTGCGGGGGACGGTCCCTGTCAGCGGGTCAGGGCTGCGGGGGACGGTCCCTGTCAGCGGGTCACGGCTGCGGGGGACGGTCCCTGTCAGCGGGTCAGGGCTGTGGGGGACAGTCCCTGTCAGCAGGTCAGGGCTGCGGGGGCCAGTCCCTGTGAGCAGTTCAGGGCTGCGGTGGCAAATAGCTGTCAGCAGGTCAGGGCTGCGGGGTACAGACCCTGTGACCGGGTGAGGGGTGCGGGTGACAGTCCCTGTGAGCGGGTGTGGGCTGCGGTGGCAAATAGCTGTCAGCGGGACGGGGCTGCGGGGGCCATTCCCTGTGAGCGGGACAGGGCTGCGGGGGCAAATTGCTGTCAGCGGTTAAGGGGTGCGGGGGCAAATAGCTATCAGGGGGTCAGGGCTGCGGGGGCCAGTCCCTTTGAGTGGGTCAGGGCTGCGGTGGCACACAGCTGTCAGCGGGCCAGGGCTGCGGGGGACGATCCTTGTGAGCGGGTCAGGGCTGCGGGGGCCAGTCCATGTCAGCGGGACAGGGCTGCGGGGGCCAGTCCCTGTCAGCGGGTCAGGGCTGCGGGCGACAGACCCTGTGAGCGGTTCAGGCCTGCAGGGGCCCAGTGGTCAGCAGATGCCCTCTCTGAGTAACTACACTGTTTTGAAGGCGAGAGGTCCAATGATATCAGTTAAGCCAACCTTGTTTTTCTATTGTCTACTTCTGACATATGCGCAAACGGACAACCTCACTCTCCTGCAAAGCTGCAGAATGAACAATGCTGCAATATTTGTCAACTCCCAAATGGGCATTGATACATTCGTAAATCTCACATCAATAAACTTACCGCTTAAGGTTCTCGCCTTCTTGAACTGTTTGTACTAGTAATTAACTCAAACGAGGATGTTTGGCAAAGTGTTTCTTTGATCTGAACTTATTTTTCAGCACCTTGCTGAAATCACGCACATCTTCACCTGATGTTATCTAAAAATGTAAAATAAATCAAATTTAGTTAAGAATTAATAATGAACCAATCTACTCAACTCACTCTATAACCCATGCTATCGCTGCGAAATGTCTCTGAGGATGTAAAATTAAAGAGTCTGCAATTCTGAGGGAAAATGTCGCTATCTTTCTGTAAGATTATGATAAAGGTTAGATATGTCTGAATGTGAGTTTCGAACAATTAAGCTGGAGTTTCATAGAGTCATACAGCATGAAAAAAGATCCTTTGGTCCAACCAGTCTATGCTGATCACAATCCCAAACTGAACTAGTTCCACCTGCCTGTGCTTGGCCCATATCTTTCCAAACATTTCTATCATATTTCTATCTTCTGGCTACAACATCACCTGAACAGAATTCTCCATCTTGTGATCAAATACTAAAACTATACAATGAACTCATTTCAAATGATACACAGATCCAGGATTCACATTAGTGGCCTTTCTGGGTGAATTGCTAATTATTTTAACAATACTGCATTTTTTGTCCAATTATGCCATGTATAATTACTGATCCAAAATTCATCTCATTGGGTTTCATTTGTTTGGTTTTTTGTATTGATATATAGATGAGATCAATACATTGGTGAGAAATTATCTTGGTTTGCAGATTCAAAGTCACTGTAGTCCCAGACGGGACCACAGGACTGCTCTCACAGTAGACAGAGAGATAACTGGAAGTGGGTTAAATTGAAGGTTGCCACACCTCAGATGAGGAGACAGGTTGAGAAGGACACTCCTTCATAGTAACTTCAGACGGTGTAGGATTCCATGCTGTTGGTATCACTCTGAATTACAAACCAGCCAACTGAGCTAACTGGCTCCAGGCAAAATATACAATCAGTTTGGGTAGAGATATGAACGCCAAAGGAAAGTCGTCACAGCTGTGACAGTTTCAGATTCATACATCCCCTGACAGAAGATACAGTCCAGGAGAGCATACAGTCTATAGACCAAGAGGTAATCGGATCTTGTAAGAAAGATGTTACAATAAACTGCGAATCCAATTGGCACAGGTCGCCTGGAGGATTCTTGTTATATTCACGGGATGTGGATGTGGCTGGCTAAGCCCAATTATGAGGAACGGATGGCTGGAGGGGAGGCGGAACGGATGGCTGGAGGGGAGGCGGAACGGATGGCTGGAGGGGAGGCGGAACGGATGGCTGGAGGGGAGGCGGAACGGATGGCTGGAGGGGAGGCGGAACGGATGGCTGGAGGGGAGGCGGAACGGATGGCTGGAGGGGAGGCGGAACGGATGGCTGGAGGGGAGGCGGAACGGATGGCTGGAGGGGAGGCGGAACGGATGGCTGGAGGGGAGGCGGAACGGATGGCTGGAGGGGAGGCGGAACGGATGGCTGGAGGGGAGGCGGAACGGATGGCTGGAGGGGAGGCGGAACGGATGGCTGGAGGGGAGGCGGAACGGATGGCTGGAGGGGAGGCGGAACGGATGGCTGGAGGGGAGGCGGAACGGATGGCTGGAGGGGAGGCGGAACGGATGGCTGGAGGGGAGGCGGAACGGATGGCTGGAGGGGAGGCGGAGCGGATGGCTGGAGGGGAGGCGGAACGGATGGCTGGGGGGGTGGCGGAACGGATGGCTGGGGGGGTGGCGGAACGGATGGCTGGGGGGGTGGCGGAACGGATGGGTGGGGGGGTGGCGGAACGGATGGCTGGAGGGGTGGCGGAACGGATGGCTGGAGGGGTGGCGGAACGGATGGCTGGAGGGAGGGGCAGATGGCTGGAGGAGGCGGGGGGGAAAGGAGCAGGACGAGGGGGGGGGGAAGGAGGGCGGGGGGGAAAGGAGCAGGACGAGGGGGCGGGAAGGGGCAGGACGAGGGGGCGGGAAGGGGCAGGACGAGGGGGCGGGAAGGGGCAGGACGAGGGGGCGGGAAGGGGCAGGACGAGGGGGCGGGAAGGGGCAGGACGAGGGGGCGGGAAGGGGCAGGACGAGGGGGGGGGAAGGGGCAGGACGAGGGGGGGGGAAGGGGCAGGACGAGGGGGGGGAAGGGGCAGGACGGGGGGGGGAAGGGGCAGGACGGGGGGGGAAGGGGCAGGACGGCGGGGGGAAGGGGCAGGACGAGGGGGGGGGAAGGGGCAGGACGAGGGGGGGGAAGGGGCAGGACGAGGGGGGGGAAGGGGCAGGACGGGGGGGGAAGGGGCAGGACGGGGGGGGGAAGGGGCAGGACGGGGGGGGGGGAAGGGGCAGGACGAGGGGGGGGGAAGGGGCAGGACGAGGGGGGGGGAAGGGGCAGGACGAGGGGGGGGGAAGGGGCAGGACGAGGGGGGGAAGGGGCAGGACGAGGGGGGGGGAAGGGGCAGGACGAGGGGGGGGGAAGGGGCAGGACGAGGGGGGGGGAAGGGGCAGGACGAGGGGGGGGAAGGGGCAGGACGAGGGGGGGGGAAGGGGCAGGACGGGGGGGGAAGGGGCAGGACGGGGGGGGGGATGGGGCAGGACGGGGGGGGGGGAAGGGGCAGGACGAGGGGGGGGGAAGGGGCAGGACGAGGGGAGGGGGGGGGGGGAAAGGGAGATGACCACAGCAGACAGGCTGACAACACCTCAACACCCAGAATATTCAGACCCTAGATAAGCGTTTCTCCCTGCGACTCCTGAAACAGACTCTCGCAGCCATGCGCTGGCACCTCCACACACTGCAATCCAGCCTGCCCCAGCTCAGAGCCTCCCTCTCCCAGACCTGCTCAGGACCCCTGCTGTTTTTTATCCTCCGCAGGATCCACAGACTGAACACCCAGTTCCACTCAGCTTTACTGGACACCAAAAATCCGAAGTACAACCAACTCACGGGCCCCGGCCTCCCACAAGAGGATTCCTGCGCCTCCCAAATCCCGAGTCTGTACCAGTCCCGCCGCCGTTGACCATGAAAACACGGCCGGAGACCCCACCGATGATGTCACATCCGCCTCCGCCGGCCACACCACTTCCGGAACCGCTGCCGCAATCACCACCTCCATTTCCGCCCTCCCCGACACTCCAACCGCTGACGGAACCCCGCCCACAGCCGACGACCTCATCGCTCCGCCCACAACCTCCACAGCCAGCAACCCCAGCAACTGCCCCATCAAACCCCACACCCATTCCCGTCCCATGGTGTCTCTCCACAAACCCACCTCCGGGTGGAAATGCAAACACAAGTTGCTGGAAATGCTCAGCATCTGTGAAGACAAAGTCCCGAGGTAGCGTTTTGGGTGCGATGACCCTTTCCCTCAGAGCTCCGGCTCGAAATGCTCCAGCCTCTGAGACAGGGTCCCCTTGAGGTTGGAGAGCTGCGGCTCCATCTCGGCTGTTCGCTTGGCATCAGGAGCTCCCCTCAGCCCCTGGAAGGGGTATGATCACCCCCTAACCTTATACTGACAGTGGTTGTGTCCTTCCCTCATCCCCGGGAGCGCCTCCTGCCTTCTCACCTTGTCGCGCGGGTGCTATTCGACTACGGAGGGCTGTGCGATAAAGATACTACTTCCCACAGCAGCAGGGGGAGGGGGCATCCCTTCACACCCCCTCCGATCCAATCTTGTGGCAATGGCTGTTCGGCTGCAGAAAGCGGCGCTGCCCGTGACCCCAAACCTCCCTACAACACCCCTCTCCTAATCCGACCCTTTTGCAGTAGCTGTCGGCCACTCAGCCACTGGGCTGTACAATAGTGACTCTCCCCATGTCCACTCACTTCCAGGACGGCTATCCTCCAACCCCGACCCCTTCCCATCCGCCTCCTTCCCTTTACCATGTGGTACCAGAGCTGCAGGCTGGTCGGCTACGGAAACCCGCGCAAGGCTGGATAATAGACACCCTCCCAATGTCCCCAGCCTTCCCCTCACCCGGGGAGGGGAATTCTCACCCCCAAAACATCCATTCCCAATCCCTCGCTTTGGGATAGGAGCGGCGCAGGATGTGAAACAGGGACCGTGCTCATGTCCCCAATCCTCCCTTCACCCCAAACCACCACCCCCAGCTTACCTTGCAGTAGGAGATAGTTGTAGGCTGCTCAGCTACGGAAGGCGTCGCGGACCCGCAGCCGGGTGCTCGGGGAGCGCGGGCTCGGTGCCAGGCAGCTGTGCCCAGGCGCCGGGCGAAGGGCCTTCTCCCACCTTGGATCCCCGCTCCCAGCACAGGCGGCGCAGGGCCGAGCCACTGAGCAGCGAGCGCTCCAGCAGCCTGGATGCCTGCTCCCAGCCCGGTGGTCATGCTGGAGGCCGCTGGAGAACAGGAGGTTGTAGGGGTACGGGAGCGTGGTGCGATGATCCCCGCTGCCGAACAGCTGGGTCCTCAGAACCTTCCCGGGAAAAGGGATCCAGACAGCGGACTCGTCGCCGAGGGAAAGGCATGAGTAGGAACAGGAGAGGAAGGGGATTTACTGAGAGGGAGAAAGAGACTGTGTGTGTGTGTGTGTGTGTGTGTGTGTGTGTGTGTGAGAAAGAGAGAGAGAGAGAGGATTAGAAATGCAGTCTGATTGCGGATGGGGTTGGGTTTAAATAGAGATTTTTAAACTTCGTTCAAAAAACTCACAACGCTCCCTGCTGAGCGGGTGGAGTGGCTCGGATAGAGAGGAAGAGAGAAACGGGGAGGGCGGGGGAAGAGGGGACAGAGAGAGGTTCACAGGGAGAGGTGGAGAGACAGGGGAGAGAGAACGGCAGAAGCACACACAGACGGAGCCAGATACAAGACGAGAGATAGAGAGGGGCGCACACATAGACCAAAGAGACAGAGTGAAAGAGGAGAGAGGAGAGAGACAGAAGTGCACAGCAAGGTGGCAGAGACAAGACGACAGAGAGAGACGGAGACATAGAGTGAGGCACACACAGAGAGATGGAGAGACAGAGATTGTGTGTGTCGTGGGGGGTGGGTTTGGAGAAAATGGGAGAGAGAGAGAGAGAGACAGAGTCGTCGAGTTGCACAGGAGGGAAACAGACCCTTCAGTCCAACTCCTCCAGGCCGACCAGATACCGTAACTGACTAGTTCTGTTTGCCAGCCTGGAGCCCATATCCCTCCAGCCCCTTCCTATTCATGTGTCCCTGCAGGTGACTTCTCAATACTGTGAGTATAACAGCCTCTGTCACTCCTCTGGCAGTTCATGCCACACACAAACTACACTCGGGAGAACACGTTGGCGCCAAATCCCTCTCCCATCCTCTGAGAAAAGGAACCGGAAATGACATCACCAACCCGAGGAAACCGGAACACTTAAAGAGAGGGCGGGACCTAACTCCAGCGCTTCCCCGGATGCTCCCTGATGATTTTACCCGGAATGGTGCCGAAACGTCTGCAAACTAACCTTCCAGCTCAGTGAGCAATCTTACATCCAGAAGCTCAACCCTGAGCTACAAATCTTCTCAAAACTCGATAATGCTTTGCCACTTGATTAACAGATGCATCCTATTTTCTAAAAAAAAATAAACTTTTTTTGCTGGATGTATGACTGACTGACCAGTGTTTATTGTCCTTCCTTAACTGAGCCTTGGGAGCTCTGCAGCCCAATGGTATCAACGTGGATTTCACAAGCTCCAAAATGTCCCCTCCCACCACTGCATCCCAAAACCAGCCCAGCTCGTCCCCTAATCTGTTCTTCCTCTGACCGATCCCCTCCTCCCAGCTCAAGCCAAACCCCCATTCCCGACCTCCAAACCTCTTCCCACCCGCTCGAGCTGTCCGTCCTCCCCACACTGACCTATCCCCTCCCTACCTCCACACCCACACTCACCTCTACTGGCTTCATGTCCGCCCCTTTTACTTAAGACCAGAAGACATCGGAGTGGAAGTAGGGCCATTCGGCCCATCAAGTCCACTCCACCATTTAAATCACGGCTCAGGGGCATTTCACCTCCACTTCCCAGAACTCTCCCCGTTGCCCTTGATTCCTCGTGAGATCAAGAATTTGTCGATCTCTGCCTCGAAGGCATCCAACGTCCTGGCCCCGACTGCACTCCGTGGCAATGATTTCCACAAGCCCGCCACTCTCTGGCTTTACAATTGTCATCTCATTTCCGTTTCAAATTTACCCCCTCTAATTTTAAGGCTGTGCCCACGGGTCCTAGTCTCCCGACCTCACGGAAACAACTTCCTAGCGCCCACCCCTTCCGAGGCAGACATTATGTTGTAAGTTTCTATTAGATCTCCCCTCAACCTTCTAAACTCTGATGAGTACAATCCCAGGATCCTTAGCCGTTCATCATATGTCAAACCTACCACTCCAGGGATCATCCGTGTGAATCTCCGCTGGACACGCTCCAGGGCTAGTATGTCCTTTCTGAGGTGTGGGGCTCAAAATTGGACACAGTATTCTAAATGGGGCCTAACTAGAGCTTTATAAAGCCTCAGAAGCACATCGCTGCTTTTATATTCCAACCCTTTTTGAGATAAACAACAACATTACATTCGTTTTCTTAATCACGGGCTCTACCTGCAAGTTAACTTGCAGAGAATCCTGGACCAACACTTCCAGATCCCTGTGTACTTCTGCTTTACGAATTTTCTCACCATTTAGAAAATAGTCCATGCCTGCATTCCTTTTTCCAAAGTGCAAAACCTCACATTTACTCACGATGAATTTCATCAGCCACTTCCTGGACCACTCTCCTCAACTGTCTAAATCTTTTTGCAGCTTCCCCACCTCCTCAGTACGACCTGCCTGTCCACCAATCTTCATATCATCGGCAAACTTCGCCAGAATGCCCCCGGTCACTTCATCCAGATCATTAATATATAAGGTGAACAGCTGCGGCCCCAACACTGAACCCTGCGGGACACCGTTCGTCACCGGTTGCCATTCCGAAAAAAGAGCCTTTTAGCCCAACTCCCTGCCTTCTGTCAGCCACTCCTCAATCCAAGCCAGTAGCTCACCTCGAACACCATGGGCCCTCACCTTGCTCAGCAGCCTCCAGTGAGACACTTATGAAAGGCCTTTTGGAAGTATTGATAGATAACATCCACTGGGTTTCCCTGGTCTAACATACTTGTTACCTCTTCAAAGAATTCTAACAGGTTTGGCAGGCACGACCTCCCCTTACTAAATTGCTGACTTGTTCTAATCTGACCCTGCACTTCCAGGAATTTACAAATCTCAACTTTGACAATGGATTCAAGGATTTTACCAACGACCGAGGTTAGGCTAATCAGCCTGTAATTTTCCATCTTTTGCCTTGATCCTTTCTTAAACAAGGGGGTTACAACAGCAATTTTCCAATCATCTGGGACTTGCCCTGACTCCAGTGACTTGTGAAAGATCACAACCAAAGCCTCTGCTATTTCCTCAGCCACCTTCCTCAGAACTCTAGGATGTAGCCCATCGGGGACAGGAGATTTAGCAATTTTTAGACCTTTTAGCTTTTCTAGCACTTTCTCTTTTGTAATGCCTACCGTACTCAACTTTTCCCCCTGACTCTCCCTAATTGTTGGCATACTACTCATGTCTTCCACTGTGAAGACTGATGCAAAGTACTTATGAAGTCCTTCAGCTACTTCCTTATCTCCCATCACTAGCCTTCCAGCATCAATTTGGAGCGGCCCAGTGTCTACTTTTGCCTCACCTTTGTTTCTTATGTATTGAAAGGAGCTGTTACTATGATTTCTGATATGACTAGCTAGCCTACCTTCATATTTGATCCTGTCCTTCCTTATTGCTCGTCTGTCTCCTCTGCACCTATCTTCTCCTCTATCCATCTTCAATCTGCCTTCCCCCTCTCCTAATTTCTTTCACAACCCTCTCCTCCTCCCTCTTTTCTGATGAAGGGTCTAGGCCCGAAACGTCAACTTTTGTGCTCCTGAGATGCTGCTTGGCCTGCTGTGTTCATCCAGCTCCACACTTGGTTATCTTGGATTCTCCAGCATCTGCAGTTCCCATTATCACTGATGCCAATTGTTTTTATTTTGTGGACAGCTGCTATTAATACCAAACCAAACAAAAGCTTCATTTGTCCTTGTCAAAATTGGTAATCGCCCTTGATCTGCAAAGTGAACAAGTACCCACTTGCCTGTGACTCTCAGATGGATTTCTTTCCGATTTATTTATTCTTTAATGAGACATAGCTGTTGCTGATTGTCCAGCATGAGCTGACTTCTTGAACAGCTTCATGTTGCTGTACAGAGACCCACAATGCTGTTCCAAAAGAGATAACGAAGATTGACTCAGTAACAACCATTCATTTCCAAATAAGTTTGTGAGTAGCTTGGAGGTGATTTTCACTGGAGTTAGTGCTACCACATCTGATGTCCTTGCCCTTGAAGATGAGTTTTCAAAGTCTGGAAAGGTATGTCTAAGAATAGTTGGAAAAAAATGTGGCTGTGCATCTTGTACAGGGACACAAATTGGCTGTGGAGAGAATGGATATGGTGCCAATCAAGGGGCTGCTTTGGCCTAGACTCAAGATTGTTTTCAGTGTTGTTGGATCTGCACCGTCATTGACACACCTCTGACTTGAGAATTGGAGGAGGGCTGCAGGCTTCGGAGTGTCAGCAGTTTCTACATCAAATCGCAGAGTCATCTTGCTTTGTTCCTTTGTCTGTTAGTCTGTGGTCCCAAGTGATATCTAAAACCAGGTCAACTTTCTTGTGAGCTTGTTATTCTAAACTTAAAATTTATGTTGAATATCAGAAGGAATTTTTTTTAGTGACTCCATTCTGCAATCATGTCGATCTGAAAATGTTAACTGCATTAATTAATACGAAGCAGAAACAGACTTTGTAGTAAATGGTTTGACGATTTTCTGTATCTGGAACATCCCTCTTCCTTCTTGAACGAAGATCGTACCAACCTATGGTACCAAACTGTGAGTCAAATGGACGGGACTTGTGATCTTTAAATTCCTCATCAAAATTAGTGGAATCGTATGGTTCTGTGCAATAAAAGAGAAAGAATAAACAGGTTTCCCACAATTTTGCTGATGTTTATGAACAGAATGCGCAAATTCAACAGTTTGCGCTGGCATGTCTGCTTCCCCCAGCCTGTTTAAACTGTTCCATTCAATGTGAAATTTGTGATAAGTTTTAGCACACAGGTCTGTTTCATCTGTGCCACCGCCTTCAGAGTGTATTCAATTCTATTAGACATACATGCTTTCCCCCTTTTTCTGTAATACATTCCTTGAAGTGTTCAATGATATTTGGATTTTAAATCTTATCGTCATATTCTTTTGATTCTCAATCATCACTGAATCTGATGTCACCGCCATTCCATGCAGTGCACAGCACGTCAAACAGGAATCAACTGGCATATCCAAATTTTAATTTGAGTTTAGTGCTGCACAAATATATTACTTTTTAAAAAATTATATTCGAGTCAACATTAACATTTCATTCCCTGACTCCGGGTGAACTTACTTTTAAACTCCAAATTTTCCTTCGCTATTAAGGGAGAGGTGAGCCTTTTTCCAAGCACCGAAAGTCTCCACTCGTTTATGCTAAAACTTGAGGAACTGTAAGTTTCACAAATATGTTCCTAATCAACACTAATTCCGATTGAAGCAGTATTCAGCCACATTTATTCAACTAGACAGCAGAAATGGTCAAGATTTTAAAAGCAAGTAAGTATTTTGAAGAGGAGTCATTCTTCGAACTAAATTCCATTTTGGTGTGTGAGAGTCCATAGGTTCCTCACTCTCAACGAACCATTCAACTGTCATGCAATTACTGAAACACACAGACAAAAAACATCAATGTTAACAGTCACTAAGATTTTGAGAGTGATTTGGAATTCGTACTCAATACCCCCTGGGGAAAATCTGTTCCAATCTGGATAGTACTCACTTATTACCGTCCCACCGATCTTCCCCAGTACCTCCTCCCCCTCCACGCTATTTGTTTCTGAGCTCCCTTCCACCCTCCATTTCTCAGGAAGGGTCCTGACCCAAAACCTCAACTTTCTTGAGCCTCTGATGCTGCCTGCCCTGCTGTGTTCCTCCAGCTCCACAATGTGTTATCTCAGACACCAACACTGGCAGTTCTGACGATCTGAATAACTCATTCTCACCTTGTAACAAGTGATTTATAGTCATTTTCTTTTCAGATTACACATGTACATGTATATACATAAATATACATATTGCACTTTTATGCCTGAACCACTAACCTAGAGGATATTTTAAAATAGTCTCTTCAAATCTGCATGAAAGAGAAATCATCAAGGTCATAACTTTCATTTGAGGAATAACTCGAACATTCAAAGTACTCACAGTCAGTGTCCCATTTCCTTGACTCGTCAATTTGATGTGAATCTTTCTTCCAAGTAGAAACTATAACAGCAATTATATTTTATCATCAAACTCTTCATTGCATCACCAATATTTCCTTGTCTGTTTGAAATGTAAGATCATGAAATAATCATGGACAGATTGGCCAACAGTGTAATTTAATGTGTGTTATGGCAACTGAAAATCACAACCATTGAAAAGTGTTCTTTAAAATGCTGTTATCATACAACAGAGTACGTTTTGAGATGCAGTGATGAATATAATTCCTGACATGCAAATAATATATGCTTAATTAATTCCAAAGAATAACTTGACAATTAAAAAGAAGCTAAGAATCTCTTTACATCGTGATGTTTGTCAGATTGCTACCAGTCAATGGAAATCGTTCAGAACGATTATTTATTTCCAGATGAAAAGGAAGGGTACACATTTCATTTTTACATCTTATCCAAGACAGAAAAAAAAACACCTTTATGAATGCATTGTCAAACAATAAGACTCACTAAAAATGTCATTTGGCCCATTGAATTTCCTCCACCATTCGGTGAGATCATGGTTGATCTCATTACATTTATTATTATACAACATTTTGACCAAACCCTCCTTCTACCTAATACATTCCAATCCAACTAACATCCTGGTAAAAATAGTATCAGAGATAATGGGAACTGCAGATGCTGGAGAATTCCAAGATGATAAAATGTGAGGCTGGATGAACACAGCAGGCCAAGCAGCATCTCAGGAGCACAAAAGCTGGCGTTTCAGGCCTAGACCCTTCATCAGAGAGGGGGATGGGGTGAGGGAACTGGAATAAATAGGGAGAGAGGGGGAGGCGGACCGAAGATGGAGAGTAAAGAAGATAGGTGGAGAGAGTGTAGGTGGGGAGGTAGGGAGGGGATAGGTCGGTCCAGGGAAGACGGACAGGTCAAAGAGGTGGGATGAGGTTAGTAGGTAGCTGGGGGTGCGGCTTGGGGTGGGAGGAAGGGATGGGTGAGAGGAAGAACCAGTTAGTTAGGCAGAGACAGGTTGGACTGGTTTTGGGATGCAGTGGGTCGGGGGGGAAGAGCTGGGCTGGTTGTGTGGTGCAGTGGGGGGAGGGGACGAACTGGGCTGGTTTAGGGATGCAGTAGAGGAAGGGGAGATTTTGAAACTGGTGAAGTCCACATTGATACCATATGGCTGCAGGGTTCCCAGGCGGAATATGAGTTACTGTTCCTGCAACCTTCGGGTGGCATCATTGTGGCAGTGCAGGAGGCCCATGATGGACATGTTATCTAGAGAATGGGAGGGGGAGTGGAAATGGTTTGCGACTGGGAGGTGCAGTTGCTTGTTGCGAACTGAGCGGAGGTGTTCTGCAAAGCGGTCCCCAAGCCTCCGCTTGGTTCCCCGCATGGGCCCCAGCTATGCCTGCCTCTTTGTAGGTTACGTGGAACAGTCCCTCTTCCGCACCTACACAGGCCCCAAACCCCACCTCTTCCTCCGGTACATTGATGACTGTATCGGCGCCGCCTCTTGCTCCCCAGAGGAGCTCGAACAGTTCATCCACTTCACCAACACCTTCCACCCCAAACTTCAGTTCACCTGGGCCATCTGCAGCACATCCCTCACCTCCTGGACCTCTCAGTCTCCATCTCAGGCAACCAGCTTGTAACTGATGTCCATTTCAAGCCCACCGACTCCCACAGCTACCTAGAATACACCTCCTCCCACCCACCCTCCTGCAAAAATTCCATCCCCTACTCCCAATTCCTCTGCCTCCGCCGCATCTGCTCCCACGATAAGACATTCCACTCCCGCACATCCCAGATGTCCAAGTTCTTTCAGGGCCGCAACTTTCCCCCCACAGTGATTGAGAACGCCCTTGACCGCGTCTCCCGTATTTCCCGCAACACATCCCTCACACCCCGCCCCCGCCACAACCGCCCCAAGAGGATCCCCCTCGTTCTCACACACCACCCTACCAACCTCCGAATACAACGCATTATCCTCCGACACTTCCGCCATTTACAATCCGACCCCACCACCCAAGACATTTTTCCATCCCCTCCCCTGTCAGCTTTCCGGAGAGACCGATCTCTCCGTGACTCCCTTGTTCACTCCACACTGCCCTCCAACCCCACCACACCCAGCACCTTCCCCTGCAACCGCAGGAAATGCTACACCTGTCCCCACACCTCCTCCCTCACCCCCATCCCAGGCCCCAAGATGACATTCCACATTAAGCAGAGGTTCACCTGCACATCTGCCAATGTGGTATACTGCATCCACTGTACCCGGTGCGGCTTCCTCTACATTGGGGGAACCAAGCGGAGGCTTGGGGACCGCTTTGCAGAACACCTCCGCTCAGTTCGCAACAAACAACTGCACCTCCCAGTCGCAAACCATTTCCACTCCCCCTCCCATTCTCTAGATGACATGTCCATCATGGGCCTCCTGCACTGCCACAATGATGCCACCCGAAGGTTGCAGGAACAGCAACTCATATTCCGCCTGGGAACCCTGCAGCCATATGGTATCAATGTGGACTTCACCAGTTTCAAAATCTCCCCTTCCCCTACTGCATCCCTCAACCAGCCCAGTTCGTCCCCTCCCCCCGCTGCACCACACAACCAGCCCAGCTCTTCCCCCCGACCCACTGCATCCCAAAACCAGTCCAACCTGTCTCTGCCTCCCTAACCGGTTCTTCCTCTCACCCATCCCTTCCTCCCACCCCAAGCCGCACCCCCATCTACCTACTAACCTCATCCCTCCTCCTTGACCTGTCCATCTTCCCTGGACCAACCTATCCCCTCCCTACCTCCCCACCTACACTCTCTCCACCTATCTTCTTTACTCTCCATCTTCGGTCCGCCTCCCCCTCTCTCCCTATTTATTCCAGTTCCCTCTCCCCATCCCCCTCTCTGATGAAGGGTCTAGGCCCGAAACGTCAGCTTTTGTGCTCCTGAGATGCTGCTTGGCCTGCTGTGTTCATCCAGCCTCACATTTTATCAACATCCTGGTAAACCTCTGTTTCTGTGTCATGCCTTGTCTTTCTAAATATTTTTGAGTCAAATACAAATTTAGCCACAGCACATTGACCTCTTTCCTCCAAGTCATTAATAACAAGCTCAAGAGCTGTGGTTCCTTCAGCACACCCTCATTTCTTACTGACAAGCCAACCCGACCATCTCTGTCCATTTGCCTGTTCTTTCTATAGGACATGTATCATTGGATATTTAGTTCCCAAAACGTATCCCCTAACAACCACCTCTCTGTGATACCCAGAACAATATATGTGTCAATTTCAATCTGCACCACAAGCTCATTCACTTTGTTTCATACACTCCCTGCAATTAAATACAAGACCTTCAGTCTGGCATTTACAGTCACCGTTCTTATCTGCTGCACCTGAAATGAGACTCCTGACCATTTCCATACTTTTTGTCCTATTATTTGCTCTGGAAACATTGCTGAGCACTTACCAGCTTCTAACTTTTTCTATAATTTTCCATGCAACTGAGCTCACCTGCTCCACACTTTTTACTTTAATGCCCTCCCCCCAGACCTAGCTATGTCTTTTGCCAGGATACTTGTCCCAGTATGATTCTCGTCGAGCCTGTAGCACCAGAACATCTCCCTCCTTCCCCATACCGATGCCAATGTCCCGTGAATGCAAACACATTTCTGCCATGACACCATTTGAACAATGCATTTACATCTTGAATTTTGTTCACACCGTGCCAAATTGCTCAGATAAGAATCCAGAGATTACCACCTTTTGGTTCTGTTTTCTCACTCAGCACCTCGGTGCTCATAATCCCTCAGGAGAACCTCTTTCCTCTTTCTTCCATATCAATGGTACCTGTGTGTACCACGATAGCTGGATTTCTACTCCTCCCACTTCAAGTTCCTTTGTAGCCGAGATGGAACATCCTGAACCTGGGCACCAGGCAGGCAACACTACCTTCAAGACTCTCGATCCTAGTCACAACCAACAGTGTTCATTCCCCTAACTGTACTACCTCTGATTATAACAACATTTCACTTTTTATCCCCTCTTGAATGTCCCCCTGTACCACAGTGCTATAGTCAGTTTACTCATCTTCCCTAGACCCTGCACGCTCATCCACACACGAAGAAAGAATCTCAAAGCTGTTAGATAAGATCAAAGGCCAAGGTTCCTTCTGCACTACATCCTGGATCCTTCCACCTGCCCTGTTCTTAGTCACACTCTCACGTCCCTGGCCACTGACCGAGTTTCAGGTAGTTAATGTAAGGTGTGTGACTGCTTCCTGAAGCACAGCATTCCCTGGTAACTCTCCCCCGCATGATTTGTTGATTGGTCGAAACTGAGACTGCAGTTCATCAACCCTGAGCTGGGCTATGGGGTCTGACCACTCCCCCGTCATGTAGGTATAAAACATCATCTGACCCGGCATCTTCATTTCAATTACTGAGATCTTAATTTGATTTACAAACATTCTGGTCTTTTAGTTTGTAGCCTGCAAATATTTCTCCGATTTACTTTCAATCTGAAAGTTACTGACAATAGATTCTTAAACCAGTAGCTATCACCAACCAATGAACCTGGTTCACCCTCTGGGTCCCTGATTCTGGCTTCAATTTACCCTGTCTCAAAAAAAAATGCTTACGAACTATCAGGCAAATAAGCAAGCAAATGGCACCTCTTCCACTCTGCACTGACTTACCGCATTCCCACCAAGTTCCCCAAAATATATATTCACTTGGTGCATTTCACTCGAGATGTGGTCTCTCCTTCCAGAACACGCAAAGCATACTGAACCATAGCAATACACTACTTTCAAAACCTCAGCTCTTAGCTTGTTACTTTTGAGTACATTCTCAAATGCTTTCTCGAAGTCCAAATACAACACATTTACTGGCTTTCCTCCACTAATTCTGGTTGGGACTTCCTCAAAAAACCCAAACAAATTAGCCAGACATAATTTCTCTTTCTTCAGGCTATGGTGATTCTGTTTGATTAGATTATGACTTTCCAAATGTCCTGCTGTTATTTTCTTCATCGCTGATTGCCACATATTTCCAACAATAGATGTTAGACTGGTTCGGTTGTAGTTATCTTCTTTTTGCCTCTCTCCTTTTTCAATAGGGATGTCACATCAGCATTTTTCCAGCCCTCAGATGCTTCTCTCGAATCTAAACCTTTTTGGGAAATTACAATCAATGCATACACCGACTCTGAAGCTCATTGTTTAGAATCTTAGAAAGTCAACCATCACGGCAAAGAGTCTTATCTGCTTTCACTCCATCAGATTGTCTACTACAACTTCTCTCATGGTACTGATGGTGTGGTAGTGATGTGTTTAATTCCGCCCTGTATTCTGTAGTAATAAGGGGATCCTTGAAGTATCTTCCACGGTACAGACTACCCCTTTCACATTATCGTTGTTTCTTGATTTAAAAATTAAACTGGCCATCTCAACATCGAAGGCATTACCTCAAAAACCTTCGTCGCGCAAGTGTTCAATAGATTGCTACCACCTGAAAGAAGTGATTCTTCCCCGATTTAATACGCAACCAACTTGAAAATTTGGCCTCTGGTCATAAAATATTTCACAAATGGGAGCAATCTCTACGCATATACACTATCAAGCCTCTAAAGAATGTTAAATGCTGAAAAAATAAGATTTCTTTCAATCTTCTAAATTCCAATGAATGTAGTCCCAGCACGCCCAACATTCCGATGCATGGCAATCCCCTCCTCCATTTCCGAAATCAACCCAGTCAACATTAGGTGTACGGCCTCCGCAGCATTGACTCTGTGGCCTTACACGAGTTATAAGTTACCATCCTGCTGCCCCTTCTCTACTTCTGTTAGCGATGCAGTCCTCTGTTCATCCTCATACCCTTGAACACATGGGCTGTTTTCTTTCGAGTCACCGGATGAGTTGTACATTATCAAATGTTTTTTTGAAATCTAAATGTACGACATCAACTGGTGGTCCTTCGTCAGTAATGTTTGTTTCCATCTCAAAGCACTGTAGCAAGTTTGTCAAGTATCATTTCCCCTTTATAAAAGGATGTTAACTCTGTAGGATGTTATAGCACACTAAGTACCCTGTTATTTCATCTTTCATTGCTGGCATGAACATCTACCCAGTTTGACCGAAATTGGCAATACTTGCTTGCTATTTTGTCTTAGTATTTTTCTAATAATGGTGTTATGTTCACAATCTTTCAATCCTCTGAGAATTTTCCAGAATCTAAGGATTCCAGCAACATTATCATCAGTGCCTCCATTGTATCTGCAGCTGCATTGTTCAACACTAGAGGATACAACTCATCATATCCCTTGGATATTTTCTCTCCTGGTTGGAGTTACGTTTGGAATTCTATGCAGAGACATTCACTTTTAACAGTTTGCTAAATATTACCAGGAACAGAAATTGTGATCCAGCTGCAACTAAACTATAGCTTTCAGCACAGAAGCAAGTCTTGCAATTCATTAGGCACCTAATAAGTCCTGAAAAGGGCAATACAATTTGCCACAGTCCATAATGTTCTTTCTCCAACATCCTGAGATGCATCATCTGTATTTCTTCAAATTTACCACAGAATCTGTTTCAATCACCCTTTCAGCAATACGCATGACAACAATGAGGCATTTTTCGTCCTCTTGTAGCCTCCTTTGTACACGTGCACTGTTAGATGATTATTTATTTGTGTGCCTGCTTTTTTGCTCAGATGGATCAAGGTAAATTTCTGTTCTTTTGTCATCAGAACTATTGCCTCCTCACTCTCATCTTCCTTGTTTTATCCCTGTGCTGGAATATTTAATTTGTTGACATATCTGAAATATGTTGTTGAATGGATTGGGTTTTGTAACATTTCATTCCCCTTAGCCCATCTACCGATACTGTTGCTCGTTCTAACAGTTATTATTTGCAAGAGTGGAAAATGCAGTTTGAAAGCAATGGAACATTATTGATGAAGAAGTTGATGCATAAATTGCTGTTATGTTCCAAACTACAAACTCACCTTCAATTCTTTCGCAGTCAGAGCATTATGCCGGCGCAAATGAATCGTGTTCTCAATGGGACTTCCAAAACCATGGAATTGAATTTGCATATTGATTTCTTCTTCCCTCTTCAGAAATGCAATGTAGTATCGTGATGAAGTTTCCAAGGCAATTATTGTGTCCTTCAATGAACGGAAAAGTGACTTTTAGATTCATGGAAATATTTCAGTACTCCCATATACGTGAAAGGCAAACATTCTCCCCGCATGCTGACCCCGTCTGCAAGACTAGGTCATGACCTAGTTTCATTTTATCGTAACTTTCTGATTTTACATACCATGGGACAATCATTGCAGTGTAACAGAAATGTTGATCATGGAAATTTATTAGTATTTTAATAAATAATGGCAAATTTTCAATATCTTGCAATTGTATGAAGGCTCAGTCTCATCACACCTCGCCTGCTGCACAAAGACATTCTTACACTGCTTTCAATGTTCGGGCTGAAACAAAACACAATCCTTACACAAATGCATCAACACACTACCTTCAATAGGATCTGGCATCCTTGCTAGGCACTGGTGTGGTTCCGGACACTGGCAAGTGGATAAAGTCGTTCCTCTGTTCAAGCAGGAAAACAGGGACTTTCCAGGAAACTACAGACTGGTGAGTGTCTCATGTCTCAAAAGTACAGGCTAATAAGGGACAATCAGCATGGCATTATGCAGGGCAGGTTATGTCTTACGAACTCAACTGAATTTTTCAAGGAGGTGACAAGGGTGAGCAATTCGGGTAGAACAGTTGATAACATATACATGGATTTTACGAAGGTTTTCAACAAGCTCCCTCATGGTATGCTCATCCAGAAGATTAAGATCCATGAGATCCATGGTGACTTGGCCTGCCCATATAAGGCAGACGGTAGCGGTGGAAGGCTAACAAAGATAACACAGTATAGGGCTGGAGGAACACATCAGGCCAGGCAGCATCAACAATGTCAGCTTTCCTGTTCCTCTGATGCTGCCTGACCTGCTGCGTTCCTCCAGCTCCACACTTGGTTCACTCTGATTCCAACATCTACAGTTCTTGCCATCTCAGTGGTGGAAAGCTGTTTTTCTGGCTGCAGCTCAGCGACGAGTGGTGTTCCGCATCGATTTGACTTCTGCTGTTTGTGATATACATAAATGACTTGGTTGAAAATGTAGATGGGGGATTAGTAAGTTTGCAGATGATATAAAGGCCAGTGGACAGCATGGAAGGTTGGCAAAGGATACAGCAAGATACAGATCAATTGCAAACATGAGCGGAGAAATGGCCGATGGAATTTAATCTGGGCAGGCATGAGGCGTTGCATTTTAGGAGACCAAGTGTTAAGGAAAGGGATACAGTTAATGGCAGGGCCCCAAACAGCAGTGATGTCCAGAGGGATCTTGGGGTCCGAGACCATAACTCCCTGACAGGAGCCACGCAAGTAGTTAGGGTGGTCAAGAAGGCATATCGCCTGCTTGCCTTTATTCACAGGAGAACTCAGTGCAAGAGTCAGGATGTCACATTGCAGCTTTACAAGACTTACACTCAGAGTATTGCATTCAGTTCTGGCCGCCACATTACAGGAAGGATGTGGAGGCTTTGGACAGGGTGGAGCAGAGATTTACCAGCATGCTGACTGGAATAGAGGGTATAAACGAGAAGGAGAAGCTGGAAAAACTCACTTTGTTTTCTCTGGAGTGGTAGAAGCTAAGGGTCGACTTGATAGAAATCTAAAATTAGAAGATACATAAATAGGGCTCACGGTCAGCAAATTCTTCCCCCCGAGTTGAAGTGTCCACTATCAAGGGGCATGCATTTAAAGTGAGAGGGGGCAAGTTCAAAGGAGATGTGAGGGGCAAATATTTCACACTGAGAATGTTAAAAGTGTGGGATACATTGCCCGGGGTGGTAGTGGAGGCAGATTTGATAAAAGCATTTAAAAGGGGCTCATAGAAAAGCACATGAATTTCCAAGGAAAGGAGGGCTATGGATCAAGGACAGGCAGAAGGGATTATTTCATTTGTTGTCATGTTTGGCACAACATGGTGGGCCAAACGGCACATTCCTATTGCTGTCGTGTTCCAAGTTTTATGCTCACCTGTGTCACGATTGTGAAAAGTAGGATTGGGAAGAATTTTTGACAAGCGTTTGTGAACATTATTTCATGTGAGGACAAACTGGATAAGGATTAGGTGACACAGCACAAACAAATTTTGGAGCCCATGATGAATCACAGGGACCTCACAAGCACCAATGATCAGACAGGTCTTAGGATCCTGATGTTTATGCCTGTTGATCCCCCAGTGTAACGGACCAGGTAGTTCAAGTGGTTTGGAAGGCATATTGGATACGTGTCTTTATTACACTTAATATTAAGTAATCGAGTTTAAGAATAAGCAGGTTATGTACAAAATGTTGGTTAGGCCCAAGACTGTTCTCAGACCCACACATAGGAAGTTGTTGCGATGGGGCAAGCACAAAATAATTTCATCAGGGTATTGCCTGGGCTAGAGATTTGTATTTTTCAAGAGAAATTTTATAGATTGGGGTTATTTTCCTTATCGATAACAGATTGTGACTGACTAAGAATTCACCAGCTGCTTTGGTGGAATTTGAATCCATGGCCCTGAAGCATCAAACTCAGTAACTGGATGACTTGTCCAGCAACAACATTGCTACCCTCTTGCTTTCGATTAAAGGGAGTCAATATCTGAGCCAGGGGGTTTGCTTGTGCTGGGTGTGAGGAATTTAAACTATTCTGTCAGGGGCAAGGAAGCGTGAGTTCATTCAAAGTGAGGCTGTATGGCCTCTATTTTAATGCTTGGTGTACGACAGTGAGACAGATGAAATCAGGGTGTGGATTGACAGGTCAAATTGCAATGTTCTTGTATTACGGAGACATGTTTGAGGGAGGGATAGGACTGCCAACTCAACATTCCGGGGTCTAGGGTCTTCAGATCAGGTAGAGGAAAGTGTAAAGGAAAATGTGGTGTCATGTTATTAATTAAGGAGTTGGTTCCTGCAGTGAGGAGGGATGATATCTTTGAAGAGTCATCAAATGAGGTTTTGTCGGTAGAGCTTAGAATGAAAAGGGGACAGTATGACTGTTCAGAAAGAATTATAGGCCCTGAAACAGTCAGCAGTCAATGGAAGAGCAGATGTGTAGACAATTCACTGAATCATAGAAGCATATAATCATAGAATTTACAGCACAGAAGGAGACCCATCAAACTCTTGTACTTGTACTAGTTCCCAAAAGAGCTAGATGACTAGTCCCATTCTCTCGCCCTGTAAAATAAAACGTGTGAAGATAATAATGAGGGTTCAGAAGGGTTTTTTTCCCCTTTATTCATGAACAAGATGAGGGTGTCGCTGCCGAGGCAGGACTTATTCCCATCCCTAATTCAGTTCAGAGTCAACCACAGAGCTATGGCTCTGGAGTCATATGTAGGCCAGACCACGTAAGGATGGCAGCTTCCTTCCCTAAAGGACATTAGGTGCGGTTTCTTGACAAAGTTTTCAGGAACACTTTCTGTCAACTCATCTAAATGGGCCCGCAAGGAACATTGCGGTGCTGGAGTAAATTCTGGGGAACAAAGCTCGGCTGCTGCTTGTAGCGCGACAGAGCATTTTAGTGACAGCAAACAAAATATAATATGTCTAAATTTAATTATGAAAAAGGAAAAAAAAAGGTGGTTTTCAACAAAAATCTTATGCATTTGGGGAAGTCAGATTTTATTATAATTAGGGAAGAGGTTTCCAAGGTAGACAGGCAGTAGTTGCTTAATCCACAGCAGAGCAGTGCAAGCACTCAAAAAGTAACTCATCACCATATAAACCAAACATCTTCTCATTAAGAGATAATAAGGTGTAGTGCTGCTATGAACACATTAGGCCAAGCAGCATCAGAGGAGCAGGAAGGCTGACGTTTCACGGGGAGACACCTCTTCAGCAATTTCTAGCTGGAAAGATTAAAAAATACTGGCTAAGCAATGGGAGACAGGGAGAAGTAGTGGAAGGGGGTTTCTCAAATTGGAGACCTGTGACCAGTGGTGCTCCACAGGGATCTGTGCTGGGACCACTGTTGTTTGTGATATACGTAAATGATTTGGAGGAAGGTATAGGTGGTATGATCAGCAAGCTTGTAGATGATACGAAGATTGGTGGAGTAGCAGATAGTGAAGGGGACTGTCAGAAATTACAGCAGAATATAGATAGATCGGAGAATTGGGCAGATAAATGGTAGATGGAGTTCAATCCGGGCAAATGAGGGGTGATTCATTTTGGAAGATCTAATTCATGAGCGAACTATACAGTAAATGGAAAAGTCCTGGGGAAAATTGATGTTCAGGGAGATCTGATTGTTAAGGTCCATTGTTCCATGAAGTTGGCAACGCAGGTCAATAGAGTGATCAAGAAGGGATATGGCATGCTTTCCTTCATCGGGTGGGGTAGCGAGTACATTTGTTGGCAGGTCATGTTGCAGTTGTATAAGACTTTGTTACGGCCACATTTAGAGTACTGCGTACAGTTCTGAGTGCCACATTACCAAAAGGATGTGGATGCTTTGGAGAGGGTGCAGAGGAGGTTCACCAGGATGTTGCCTGGTATGGAGGGCACTAGCTATGAAGAAAGTAGATTAAGTAGATTAGGATTATTTTCATTGGAAAGACGGAGATTGAGGGGGGACCTGATTGAGGGCTACAAAATCATGACGGATACAGACAAGGTGGATAGCAAGAAGCTTCTTCCCCCCAGAGTTGGCGACTCAATTACTAGGGGTCATGAGTTCAAAGTGAGAGGAGGAACGTTTCAGGGAGAATATGCGTGGGAAGTTCTTTATGCAGAGGGTGGTGGGTGCCTGGAATGCGTTGCCAGCAGAGCTGGTAGGTGCAGATACGATCGGGTCTTTTAAGATGTACCTGGACAGGTACATGGATGGGCAGGGAGCAAAGACCCTTGGAAAATAGACAACAGGTTTAGACAGAGGATCTCGATTGGCACAGGCTTGGAGGGCCGAAGGGCCTGTTCCTGTGCTCTAATTTGACCAGATAAGAAGGAAAAGGGAGGTGTATAACAGTTATCAAGGGAACAAATCAACAGAGTCCCTGTAGACGCACTAATGTCAACCAGGCCAACATCCCCAGCACTGAGGCACTGACCATCCTCGATCAGCTACAATGGGCTGGACACGTCATCTGTATGACTGACACGAGACTCCGCACAAGTTCTAATCCCAGCTTCAAAACAGCAGGCAAGACCCAGATGTGCAGAGGAAGCACTCGGTAATAAACTCAAGGCCTCAATGGTGAAGTGCAACATTCCTGCAGACACCTGGGAATCACCGGCCTAAGACGGTCCAAAGCCTGAGGAGCATCTGGGAAGGCATCAAACACCTCGAGGCTTGCCTTTGGAAGCAGCGGAAGCCACGCAGCCACAGCAACACCCGCCTCATCCCTTCCCATGACTGCCTTCTGCCCCGAGTGCAACAGAGCCGACGGTAGCTGCATCGATCTGTACAGCCACCTATAGATTCAGCCTGAGAGTGGGAGGGTGTCATCCACATCTGTGAGAAACCACCATGATGATGATGTATAGTGTGCAGGGGGATCTTGTCATAGCAATTAAGAGAACAAACAGAGGGCAACAGAACGCTGGTGACCAGGATTAGGATCAGGGAGAATCTCAAAATCTTTGACAAGTGTCTCAGAGGGAAAGAGAAAAATCATTGGGGATCAAGAGGCAAATGTATGGTTTGAACTGGAGAGCAACTGTCAGGTGTTGAACGAGAACTTCACATCAGCTTTTACGTGCGAGAAGGAGCATGTGGGCACAGAATTCCCAAGCAGAATTAACAGAGACTGGGGAGATGTTAGATCTTTTGGTGAATTTAAAATTAGACAAATCCCAGGTTTGGATGAGGTGTATGCCAGGATGCTGAGGGAGATGACAGAAGAAATTCCACTCACCCTGATACAGAGCTTTCAAAAGTACCAAACGACTGGAGAACAGGTCACATAGTTCCACTTATCAAAATGCATGACAAACATAAAGCAGAGTATTGCAGACTGGTGAGTCTCACATCAGTAGATAGGAAAATATTGGAGAATATTCTGAGCGGCAGACTTAATTTCCATTCAAAGAAGCGGGGTTTGATCAGCAACGGTCAGCATAGCTTTGTCAGAGGGAGGTCATGCCTCACAAACCAGGATGATCCTTTCAAAGAGGTGACGGAGTGTGTAGATGGGAGTTGATGTTGTGAAAATAGATTTCAGCAAAGACTTTGACAGAGTCCCACATGGGAGCCTGGCAAAGAAGGTAAAAGCTCGTGTGGTCTAGGAAAATACAGCGAGTTGAATCCCAAGTTATACATTGGTCAAATGGGCAGGTCAGTGGTAGATGGAGTGTTAACACTGATAGGTGTAAGGTAATGCAATTTGGAAGAACGAACAAGGCAAGGAATCATTCAGGACACAATGCCAGGACACAAGGAAGGTCAAAGGAATGGTGTGATCTTGGGGTGCCTGTCCACAGATTCCTGAACATGGCATGGCAGCTTAAAAGGACAGTTCAGAAAGCCTATGGCTGAAGAGCTGTACAGGACTGGGTAGAAGTCTACAAATTGATGACATGCACAGATAGATTCTGACTGTAACCCTTCTCCCAGATATGAAATGTCCAAAACTGGGGGCATGTATTTACGTTGAGAGGGGGGAAGTTCAAAGGAGACGTCAGAAACGATTCTTGTTCACAGAGAGTGGTAGGAGTCTAAAAAGCACTGCCGGGGTGGCTGTGGGAGCAGATACAATAGGGTCGGTTCAGACACTTTTATCTAAGTACATGAATTTCCAAGCAATGTAGGGATATGGATCAAGGAAATGCAGAAGGGATTAGCTAAATTTGGCATCATGTTTGGCACAACGTTGCATGCTGAAGATTAGATTCCCTACAGTGTGGAAACAGGCCCTTTGGCCCAACAAGTCCACACTGCCCCTTGAAGCACCCCACCCAGACCCATCCCCCTATCACCCACACATCCCTGAACACTCTGGGCAATTTAGCATGGCCGATCCACCTAAACTGCACATCTTTGGACTGTGGGAGGAAACTGAAGCACTCGGAGGAAACCCACGTAGGCATGCAGAGGATGTGCAACCTCCACACAGGCAGTTGCCCGATGCTGGAATTGAACCCGGGTCCCTGGTGCTGTGAGGCTGCAGTGCTAACCACTGAGCCACCATGCCACACCAAAGGGCCTGTTCCTCTGCTGAAGTGTTCTCGGATCTGTGTTAATCAATGTGACAGGAACCATAGATCAGAGACAATAGATTCTACAGCAAGTAACTCACTTTGGACTTCTCAACATCTGTCCACTGCCGATAAACTCCAAATCCGGGTGTCAATGAAATACTCTTCACTCAGCTGAATGAGTGCGACTCCGACAACACTATCGATAAATGACAGCAAGGCAGTCAAACATCCCATTGATTGCTCCCCCTTCTTACGTAAGGATATAGGAAAACAAGTAGGCCATTCAACCTTTCAAACACTTTCTACCATCCAATGAGATTATAACTTAATTGTGGCCTCCCTCCATATTGCCTTTGGTCTGTATCCCTCAATACTTAAGTAGTTTTTTCTTCCAGTTGAACTGAAAATTTACAATTAACAATGGATCTGGAATTAACTGCTGTTTGAGATGAGGAGTTACAATGAGTCAGTGCACCAATTCAGCAAACTCCTTCCACAGTACCTGATAATTGTGTGATCCCTACCACCCAGAAATAAACAAAGACCTGCTCCAGAATCTGTATGTTCCCTGTCAAAATCAGCAGAATCCTGATGTGGAACTGTATGACTGTTAGTTCATTTCCACTGAGTAAAAGCATTTAATCTCCTGTCCTCAATAGTTCAATTCATATATTCAGACCACATGCATTGCAGCTATTCAACAGGCCAATTCTCCACAACATTCTCAACAACAATTCTGGATGGACAGCAAATGCAGCCCAAGAAAGCAACATCAATGACATGCTTGTGAATTTTAAAAATTATGATGACAATATTTATGGATTATAACACATGCCAGACTTCATGACATCTCAAATCCATTCTCCTCCTCTCCCCACTGCTTTGATGTGCATTCGTGCTTGTGATTTACAAAGAACAGCAACTAATTTGAAACAATTCACTTGCAAAAACAGAACAGAAATCTAGTTTTGTGCAAAACACATGCGAAACAGATAGTAGGCGATAGCGAAGGGGACTGTTGGAGAATGTAGAATTCTCAATGCAGATTGGAGAGTTAGGTGGAGAAATAGCAGATGGAGTTCAATCCGGGTAAATGCAAGGTGATGAAATTTGGGAGATCCAATTCAAGAGCGAACTGTACGGTAAATGGAAAAGCCCTGGGGAAAATTGATGCACAGCGAGATCAGGTTGTTGAGGTCCATTGCACCCTGAAGGTGGCAACACAGATCGATAGAGTGGTCAAGAAGGCATACGGCATGCTTTCATTCATCGGACAGGGTATCAAGTACAAGAGTTAGCAGGACATGTTACAATTTTATAGGACTTTGGTTCACATTTGGAATACGGCGTACAGTTCTGGTCGCCACATGACCAACAGGATGTGAATGCTTTGGAGAGGGTGCAGAGGAGGGTCACCAGGATGTTACCTGGTATGGAGGGCGCTCGCTATGAAGAGAGGTTGAGTAGATTAGGATTATTTACATGAGAAAGACGGAGGTTGAGGGGAGGGGACCTGATTGAGGTCTACAAAATCATGAGGAATAGACAGGGTGGATAGCAAGAAGCTTTCTATCCCAGAGTGAGGGAATCACTTACTAGACATCACAATTTCAAGGTGAGAGGGGGAAAAGTTTAAGGCATATGCGTGGAAATGTCTTTATGCAGAGAGCCATGGGTGCCTGAAACACATTGCCAACACAGGCGGTAGAGGCGAGCACGATAGCGTCGTTTAACATGTATCTAGACAGAAATGTCAATGGGCAGGGAGCAAAGGGATACAGATCCTTGGAAAATAGGCGACATGTTTAGATAACGGATCTGGAATGGCGCAAGCATGGAGGGCCAAAGGGCCTGTTCCTGTGCTGTAATTTTCTTTGTTGTTTTGCTCTTTCAAACAGTTTGAAGGCTGGCTATCAGCTTGACAACAGCAGCGAACCCCGGGATTCTTTGTTCGAAATATTAAGGTGTTTCCAACATCAATGGGAGACAGAAAGTATGTGAAGATTCAAGTCACGATTTCATCTGCAACTTTCCAGTGCAATGCCACTTTAGAACTACAGTGCACATTGTCTAGAACATGCTGCACTCAAGCCACTTCTATTTATCCACATCCTGAACTATAATTTGGTCCCTTTATTTCCTGATTTGTATGTTTTTATGTTTTTCTCGTCTTGAAGATTTCTACAGTACAAAGTTATAGTTGCCCTATTATAGGAAGGATATTATGCAGCGAGAGCAGGTACAGAAGAAATTTCCCACATCGTTGCTGAGCATGGAAGGTTTCAGTGATAAAGGAAGGTTGGGTCGGCTGGAACTTTCTTCGCTGGAGCAAAAGGTGATGAAAGGTGACATGATCGAGGTTTATAAATAGGACAAGGTTGGGGGGATATGGGCCAGGAAGAGGCAGTTGGGACTAGCATGTTGGACCTAAGGGTCCATTTCCATGCTGTATGACTATGACTCTATAACTTAGGCTGATAAGGTAAAGTAACATATACTGTTCCAAAACGAGGAAAGAAAAAGCAGAGCATCCCCTTCAAATTACAATTCACCACAGGACAAGTTAAGGTCAGGCTATTACATCGAACAAACATCAACACTGCATCTAACCTTCATTGGTATTGAATAGTTTTGCATTCATCTTGATAAGCGAAACCACATTCTGTTCTCCAACCCTCTGGTACTTCCCTTGTGAGAGGAATTGCAAAACTGGTCAGAGACACTGAGATTTTCTTTCTGAGATGACAAGGTGTAGAGCTGGATGAAAACAGCAGGCCAAGCAGCATCAGAGGAGCAGGAAGGCTGATGTTTTGAATCTGGACGCTTCTTCAGAAATGGGGCAGGGGAAGGGGGTTCTGAAACAAAACGGGAGAGTGCGGGAGGCGGATAAAAGCTGGGTAAAGGAGAAGATAGGTGGACAGGAGACAGACAGGTCAAAGAGGCAGGGATGGAGCCAGTGCAGATGAGTGCAGGTGGGAAGTTAGGGAGGAGCTAGGTCAGTCCAAGTAGGACGAACACGTCACGGGGGGCGGGAAGATGTTGGTGGGTAGGAGATGGGGCTGGAGCTCGAGGTGGACGGATGGGATAGGTGGGCTGGTTTTGGAATGCCGGAGGGGGAGGGGAAATTTTGAAGCTTGTGAAGTCAATATTGATACCACTGAGCTGCAGAGTTCCCAAGCAGAATGAGGTGCTGCTCCTGCAACCTTCAGGTGGCATCGTTGTGGTACTGCAGGACATACTATCTAAGGATTGGGAGGGAGAGTTGAAATTGTTCGTGACTGGGAGGTGCAGTTCTTTCGTGCAAACTGAGCAGAGATGATTTGCAAAGCATTCCCCAAACCTCCGTTTGGTTTCCCCAATGGAGAGGGGGCCACAATGGGAACAGCAGATACAGTATAACACTTTAGCAGATGTGCAGGTGAACATCTGTTTGATGTGGAAATTCTTCTTGGGGCTTGGGATGGGGGTGAGGGGGGATGTATCGGGACAAGTGAATTTTAAAACTTATAATGACAATATTTATGGATATGCAGGGAAACGTGCTGGAGGGGAGTGTGGAGCGGACAAGGGAGTCACCTAAGGGTGGAGGGAAAAATGTCTTTGGTGGTGAGGTCGGATTGCGGATGGCAGAAGTGTCGGAGGACGATGCATTGAATCTGGAGGTTGGTAGGGTGGTACTTGAGGACGAGGAGGACTCTGTTTTGGTTGTTATTACAGAGAGCGGGTGTGAGGGATGAGTTTTGGGAAATGTGGGTGACACGGTCGAAGGCGTTTTCGAACACTGAGGAGGGCAAAGTTGCAGTCCTTGAACAACCCTCAACAACTTCTCTTTCAATTCCTCCCACTTCCGACAGACAAAGCGGGCAGCCAGGGTACCCACATGGGCACAAGCTATGCCTGCCTCTTTGTAGGTTACATGGAACGCTCCCTCTTCCGTACCTACACTGGCTCTAAACCCCACCTCTTCCTCCGTGACATTGATGACTGTATCGGCACCGCCTCATGCTACCACAAGGGGCTTGAACAGTTCATCCACTTCACCAACACCTTCCTCCTGAACTTTAAGTTCACCTGGACAATCTCGGATACCTCTCTCTCCTTCCTGGACCTCTCTATTTCTATCTAGCAACCACCAAGAAACCAATATCCATTTCAAGCCCACCGACTCCCACAGCTAGGGATAGTCAGCACTGTTTTGTGAAGGGAAGGCCATGCCTCACAAACCCTATTGAGTTCTTTGAGAAGGTGACCAAACAGGTAGATGAGAGTAAACCGGTTGATGTGGTGTATATGGATTTCAGCAAGGCATTCGATAAGGTTCCCCACCGGAGGCTATTGTACAAAATGCGCAGGAATGGATTTGTGGGAGATATAGCAGTTTGGATCAGAAATTGGCTTGCAGAAAGAAGACAGAGGGAAATGTTCATCCTGGAGACCAGTTACGAGTGGTGTACCACAAGGGTCGGTGTTGGGTCCACTGCTGTTTGTCATTTTTATAAATGACCTGGATGAGGGCATAGAAGGATGGGTTAGTAAATTTGCAGACGGCACTAAGGTCGGTGGAATTGTGGATAGTGACGAAGGATGCTGTAGGTTGCAGAGAGACATAGATGAGCTGCAGAGCTGGGCTGTGAGGTGGCAAATGGAGTTTAATGCAGACAAGTGTGAGGTGATGCACTTTGGTAGGAGTAACCGGAAGGCAAACTACTGGGCTAATGGTAAGATTCTTAGTAGTGTAGATGAGCAGAGAGATCTCGGTGTCCATGTACACAGATCCTTGAAAGTTGCCACCCAGGTTGACAGGGCTGTTAAGAACGTATACAGTGTTTTAGCTTTTATTAATCGAGGGATCGAGTTCTGGAACCAAGAGGTTATGCTGCAGCTGTACAAAACTCTGGTGCGGCCACACTTGGAGTACTGCGTACAGTTCTGGTCACCGCATTATAAGAAGGATGTGGAAGCTTTGGAAAGGGTGCAGAGGAGATTTACTAGGATGTTGCCTGGAATGGAGGGAAGGTCTTATGAGGAAAGGCTGAGGGACTTGAGGCTGTTTTCATGAGAGAGAAGGTTGAGAGGTGACTTAATTGAAACATATAAAATAATCAGAGGGTTAGATAGGGTGGATAGGGGGAACCTGTTTCCTAGGATGGTGACAGCAAGCACGAGGGGGCACAACTTTAAATTGAGGGGTGAAAGATATAGGACAGATGTCAGAGGTAGTTTCTTTACTCAGAGAGTAGTAAGGGAGTGGAATGCTTTGCCTGTAACTGTAGTATATTCGCCAACTTTTGGTACATTTAAGTCGTCATTGGATAAGCATATAGACGTACGTGGAATAGTGTAGGTTAGATGGGCTTCAGATCGGTATGACACGTCGGCACAACATCGAGGGCCGAAGGGCCTGTACTGTGCTGTAATGATCTATGTTCTATGTACAAAACGCTAGTGCGTCCTTATTTGGAATATTGCGTGCAGTTCTGGTCGGCCCATTACAGGAAGGATGTGGAAGCATTGGAAAAGGTTCAGATGAGATTTACCAGGATGTTGCCTGGTCTGAAGCGAAGGTCTTATGAAGAACGGCTGAGGGACTTGGGTCTGTTCTCATTGGAGAGGAGATGGTTAAAAGGGGAGTTAATACATACAAGATCATCAGTGGATTAGATGGATTGGACAAGGGGAGTCTTTTTCTGCAGATGATGACGTCAGCTTGTATGAGGGGGCACAGCTGCACAGTGAGGGGTGATAGGTTTGAGATAGATGTCAGAGGCAGGTTCTGTACTCAGATAGTGGTAAGGGCATGGAATGCCCTGCCTGCCAATGTAGTTAACTCAGCCACATTTAGGGGCATTTAAATAGTCCATGGATAAGCATATAGGTGATGATGGGATACTGTAGGGGGATGGGCTTAGATTAGTTCACAGGTCAGCGCAACATCAAGGGCCAAAGGGCCTGTTCTGCGCTCTATTGCTCTATGTTGTAACCCCCAACCTGCACTCATCTTTACTGGTTCCATCCCTGCCTCTTTGAACTGTCTGTCTCCTCTCCACCTATCTTCTCCTCTATCCATCTTCGATCTGCCTCCCCATCTCCATTTTTATTTCAGAATCCCCTACCCCTGCTCCATTTCTGAAGAACGGTCCAGATTCGAAACATCAACCTTCCTGTTCCTCTGATGCTGCTTGGCCTGCTGTGTTCATCCAGCTCTACAGCTTGTTTCCTCAGATTCTCCAGCATCTGCAGTTCCTACTATCTCTGAAGAGATTTTCTTTCTCTTCTCCCACAGCAGTCGTGGAAACAACTCATCTGGGCGTGGGGATTTGTTCACTTTGAACCAGCCAATAATTTCAATTTCACACTGCATCTTCCTGCTTTATAGACATGAATGCTCCTCCTTGAAGGGAGAGCAGATGGGAGGTACTTGTCTACCGTATCAATGCCCTTCAGTTCTGAACACAGATTGCCCCATCACTCCTCGTACACCCCGGTTTCTAATTGGCCTGACTCTTTCCCTGGTTATTCTCCTGCTTGATATACTGGTACAATATCTTGATATTCTCTCCAATCTTGGCCACCACCGTTTCTTCACACTTCATTTTTATACGTCACTGGTCATCCATTCATTTGCTTCCTTCGCACTTGTAAACATGTCCTGAACATTCCTCAAGATCCAGGGCTTTCCAGGCTTGTCGATTATAAATTTCACCCAAAATGGAATATAACTGGCCTTTACTCTCCCAGTTCCTTTTCTGGAAGTATACCACTTTTCTGCTGCAGATTCGCCCTCAAGTAACTTCCCAAAATATTTTACCCAGGTGCTGCCTTGTTTCAATAAAATATGCCTGACTCCAAACCAAATACATTTTGTTTTTTTTTCCACAGATTGACATTCTCCTCTCCCATGTTGAAAAGTCTGTTGTCATGGTCACTATCGCTAAAGCACTTAGCCACTGTTCCCTTGAACACTGGCTTTGTGTCCCAGAAATAGGCCCAGCATTGCACTGTCCCTTACAAGCTCGTCTACACGTTGATGTAAAATAATCTCTCAAATGTATTTAAAGAACTATTTCCCAAGTCAAACTTTTATGTTGTCTCAATTAATGTTGTGCAGTTGAAATCCCCTAATATAATTTTTATTTTATTAGTTTCTCACCCCTCAGTGAATTCCCTGCTCTTCAATTGTCCACTGCTTGGAGGCCGATAGCTTAAATTCCTCACCACATTAGTTAACCCTTGTGCAAGGATTTTGGTTCATTTCTGGCTCAGCTGCAGACCAGCCCACTTGTAGAGGATATACCATCCCCACAAATTGTCCTTCAGATCAGGAGTCTAAATCCCTCCCCAAACACAAACACTTGAGCCAAGCATTCATCTGTTTTCTTCCCCCTTTTCTTGCCTTCTCAGCATGTGGCACCAGGAATAATCCAGAGATTACAACTTTCGAGGTCCTGCTATTTAATCCACTGCCTAGCTCTCGGAACGTTTGATGCAAGACCTCATCACTCACCTTACCAATGTGTACATCGAACTGCGTCTTACGGACCTCCTCCTTCAGGATACCCTCAATGACATTGTTGACCTGGTTAATACGCCATAATGGAGTCACAACTATGACTGTGAAAAATCTGGTCCACCCAGATCGTCGCAATGGGCAAAAAAGCACACCAATGTCTCTACTTCCCAGGAGGCTAAGGTAATTCGATGTGTCCACAAGGACAACTTTCATTGATGTCCCATAGAAAGCATTCTATCTGGATGCATATCACAGCATGGTTCCTCCAGCTGAACAATCCCTATTTAGTATGGCTCCTGCCTTTCTTCTTCCAGACAGAATTGGTTCTGCTTTGTCATAGCTAATTTGGGAGAAAATCCATGCTCAGTCTAAGTTAATTAGTCCAACAATTCAGATACCATGAAATACTGAGCGAGAGCGAGGGTGTGGGGGAGAGAGACAGAGGGAGGCAGAGCGTGCGAGAGACAGATTGAGAGACAGAGAGATGGGCGATGAGGGAGTGAGAGAGAGACAGACAGACAGAATGGGCGACAGAATATCAGTGTGCGAAAGCATGCATGAGACAGTGTGAGAGATGTTGCTGAGGTGGAGACAGTTGAGGGTGTCGATCACCAACGATTTCTCCTGGTCCACCCAGATCATCGCAATGGGCAAAAGCGCACACCAATGTCTCTATTTCCCCAGCAGGCTAAGGTGATTCGGTGTGTCCACAAGGTCAACTTTCATTGATGTACCCTAGAAAGCATCCTACCTGGATGCATATCACAGCATGGTTTGGCAACAGCTCTTCCTAAGATCACAAGAAACTACAGAGTCATGAACACAGCATAGTCCATCATGCAAACCAGCCTTCCATTCGTTGATTCCACCTATACTTCCCACTGCCTCGGGAAAGAAACTGACATAATCAAATGCCCTTCTCACCCCACAATTACACTCTCCTCTACCTTTTTCTGAAGGGAAGATGTAAAAAAGTTTGTGTACATGTGTGAACAGATTCAAGAACAGCTTCTTCACCGCTGTTATTGGACATCTGAACAGAACACTTAAAATTTTAAATCTAATTTTGATCTCGCTCTCTCTGCATCTTCGCTGTAGCTGTCACTATGTTCCATTTCACTAATGCGCCTTGTATGGTATCATCTGTCTCTACTGCATGCAGAAGAAAACTTTTCACTGTACCTAGGCACATGTGACAATGATGACTCAAATCAAATTGACTGTGTGCAAGAGAGAGGTGAGCGTATGGTTGTGTTCAAGAGTGCAAAGACAATGCATCAAAGTGTGAGTGTGCACACGACAGAATGGGTGTGCCAGTGACTGCTCAAGAGTGTGTGAAAGAGAGTTGGCACAAGAAGGGAGTGTTACAGCATGCATGAGGCTGAGAGTGTCTGTGAGAGCGAGTGACCTTGAGAGCAAGCGAATTTTCAAGCCCAAGTGTGTGAGGGAGAGATTTGTGGTACTGTGTCTCTGTATTTGAGAGTATGAGCATTGGCAAAAGATCCTGCGACAGTGCATGCAAGTGTGCCACAGAATGTTTGCACAAATGATTGAGAATGTGACAGAATGTGTGTGTGTGTACACACAGTATGTTTGTGCATGACGGATAGGGTATGCATGTGCAACACAATGTGAGTGTGAACTTCTGTTTGTGCCTGTGAGTCAAGTGATGGGGGATAACAGGGCGAGGAGAGATAAAGACAGGGGGAGAGAGAGAGAGCGAGAGCGAGAGCGAGAGAGAGCGAGAGAGAGCGAGAGAGAGAGCGAGAGCGAGAGCGAGCGAGAGCGAGCGAGAGAATGAGAGAATGAGAGAGAGATGAGATGGGGAATTAGAAATGATGAGTGGTCAATACCTGGAGGGGAAAAAAAGAACAGTGTGTGAGCATTAAGAGAAACCACTGGATGTAATATGGAGGCTATTGTTTTATTGATTGTATTAAATGAAAAGCAAGTGTCACCTCTACGTGTTAGAGGACAGGAGATGTGCATTAGAGAAGGAGATATAGTCAGCCTTGTTTTCGACAGCAGACAAGTTGAAAATGCATAGAAACTGAAATTAAAGCGTTCTTGTCAATATGTAAAGAGGTGAGACAAATATGACCCGCTAATATTGTACCTTTGCGCTCAGTAAAATCATAGAATCATGAATCAGAGAACCCTTACAGTGTGGAAACAGGTCCGTCAGCCCAACATGTCCACACTGCCCCTCAAAGCATCCCACCCAGACCCATCCACCTATAACTCACCTAACCTACACATCACTGAACACCTTGGGAAATTTAGCATGGCCAATCCACCTACCTTACACATCTTTTAACTGTGGTAGGAAACTGGAGCACCCGGAGAAAACCCATGCAGACACATGGAGAACGTGCAAACTCCACACAGACAGTCACCAAAGGGTGGAATTGAACCCAAGTTGCTGGTGCCGTGAGGCAGTGTTAACCAGAGCCCCTGTGCTCTTTATTATGCCAATTAAGCTGCAAGCATTTTTTTAAGAAAGGAAACTGACCATCATCACAGGATGCGAGTGCTTTCAATTTTCTATCAACTTTGAGAACTTTATCCATATCTGCCTTCACAAGGGCAAGGTGATGGCAATGGTGTGAGACTGGTTAATATTCAGCAGCTCGCCATGCAAAAAATTAAGAGCACCTTCAATGCTTTTTTCCTTGGGGCATAACAGAAAGACAAGAACATGAAAAAATCCTGAAATCTTTCTCCAATTTCCATCTCAAAGGGATCATCTATTCCTCAAAAGTCATAAGCAAACTGAACAGAAATTTCATTCACTCTAAATCAACTATAACACTAATGTCCAAAACTTTGAAAACTCAATGTCCTGTTTTTCAAAGATGTCTGCATGATCCTTGTAAAATCATGTTTTTTCCACTGCCTACCAGGCTAATCATTTGCTCACTATGATCTCGGTCTCTCTCTCTGTGTCTTGCCCTCTTTGATTTCTGTAATACCCGCCATCCCTACCCTCAGATACCTGTGCTCATATGCTCATGGCTTCTCCAGTTTTCTGATGTTCGTGCTAATGCTTTAAGATCCCCGCACTGAATGTCAGCAATGTTTTCCATAAGCCTCAATGACTACTGCCCAGTGGCTCTTACATCCATATTTATAACTATGACGTGCTTTGAGAGGTTGGTCATGGGTCACATCAACTCCAGCCTCCCACATTCCCTTGATCCACTGCAATTCACCTGCTGATGCAGCAGATCCATGGTAGATGCCCTCTCCTTGGCTTTACACACATCTCTGGAACGTCCAGATAACAAGGGCATCTACGTCAAGCTCCTACTTATTGACCACATCTCCACCTTCAACACCCTAATTCCAAACAAACACATCTCCAAGATTGTGAGTAGGATTAATTTCTTATATTTTTATGTCAATTATATGGCTGAATTAATTGAGTCGATTTAAATTTTCAAACAAGTCTAGGTTTGTTTTTATTTCACCAGACTCCAAATGTAAATTTATTCACGTTAAAATTATTTGTGTGTTGAAGCCATTCATCTAAGTTCAGAGCTGATACACAAGAGTCATATAGGTTCTGACACTTTGCTACATCATGGTTTCTAAGACACCCAACATGTGCTGTCTCTACGATAACAAGTGGGAGAGCTGAATGAGCACAGCAGGCCGAGCAGCATCAGAGGAGTAGGAAAGCTGTCGTTTTTGGTCTAGACCTTTTGTCAGAAAATGGACGCTAAAGAATCTGAGATAACAGGTGTCGAGCTGGATGATGCTGCTTGGCTTGTTGTGTTCATCCAGCTCTACACCTTGTTATCTTAGATTCCTCAGCATCGGCAGTTCCCGCTATCTCTGTGGGCCTCCTCCTATGTGGGTGCTCCCGTTTCCTCCGATAGTCCAAAGATGTGCAGGCTAGGTGGATTGGCCATGCTAAATTGCCCATAGTGTTCAGGGGTGTGTGGGTTATGGGGGATGGATCTGTGTAGGACGCTGCAAAGGGGAGGTGTGGGCTTGTTGGGCTGAAGGGCCTGTTTCCACACTGTAGGGAATCTAATCTAATCTAATCCTCTACATCAGGGAAACCAAGCGGAGGCTAGGTTCACACTAAACAACTGCACCTCCCAGTCACCAACCATTTCAACTACATCTCCCATTCCTCAGATGACGTCTCCATCCTGGGCCTCCTGCAGTGCCACAACGATGCCACCTGAAGGTTGCAGGAACAGTACCACTTATTTCGCTTGGGAACCCTGCAGCCTCATGGTATCAGTGCGGACTTTACAAGTTTCAAAATTTCCCCTCCCGCTACCATTTTACAAAAGCAGTCCAGCTCATCCCCGCCTCTCTATCCACCCTCCCACCTCAAGCCCGACCCCCATCTCCTACCTACCAGCCTCATCCCACCTTCTTGGCCTGTTTGTCCTCCCTGGACTGACCAATCCCCTCCCTAGCTCCCCACATATATTCACTTTTACTGACTCCATCTCCCGCCTCTTTGACCTGTCTGTCTCCTCTCCTTTATTCATCTTCTTTCCGGCTCCGCCTCTCTCCCTACTTATTTCAGAACCCCTTCCCCTCCACCATTTATGAAGGAGGGTTTAGGCCCGAAACATCAGCTTTCCTGCTCCTCTGATGCTGCTTGGCCTGCTGTGGTTCATCCAGCTCTACACCTTGTTATCTTAGTCTCTTTCGTTGATTTGTTTTCTAAATTCAATGAATGCAATAGCCAATGGGAACAAATTGTGATTTTTTTTACACTGTGAACATTTCTTCCCTTTCTTTTAGCTTGTTATCATGCCCTCCCCTCCCCTCCCCTCCCTCCATCCCATTTACTGTGCTTTCAAGTCCAGCAGGACACACACCATTGTTCTGCCATTCTCGCATTCTTGTCACTTATTCTGAACTGTCAACATCTTTTCTTCATCAGCACTTTACACCCAGCCTCCCTTCCCTTCCACTCCCCCAAACTATAGCACCTCACACTTCAGCTCAGATGAAGAGTCACCTAAACTAGAAATGTTAGCTTGCTCTCTCTCTATGGATGTTATCTGAATCACTGTGATCTCCAGTATTTTTTGTTCTCAATTGAATGCAGTGGTCATGATTCTCCTCCAATGGCTTGTCATGTATTTCCAATGCAAAATTTTACCAAGTTTTGATTTTCAATTTCAATTAAATGTGTTTCCTCTATTCTATGAGATGCTGCAAGAAACTCAAATTTGATAAATCATAATTCAACCACCATTACCTACAGAGTTAATTTCATCAAACAGATCCAATTAGAATTGTCACATTCCCAAATCCTGATTCAAGTTTTTCTAATTATGGGCCACGTGGTTAAAAAAAAAGAGTCGGAGAGATGTACAGTAGGGAAAGAGACCCTTTGGTCCAATTTGTCTGTGATGACCAGATATCCTAAATTAATTCAGTCCCAGTTTTCCAGCATTTGGCCCATATTCCTCTCAACCCACCCTATTCATATCCCCGTCCAGATGCATTTTAAGTGTACAAGCCTCCACCACTTCCTCTGGCAGCTCATTTCATGCATGCACCACTACGGAAATAATAGGGTCCCTTTTAAGTCTTCCCTCCCTCATTTTTAGCCGATTCCCTCCAGTTTTGGATTCCAGCAACCCAGGGAAAAGATCTTGGCTGTTCGCTCTATCCACGTCCCTCATAATTTTATAAACTTCTGTACGGTCAGCCCTGAACCTCCAAAGTTCCAAGAAATAGCCGCTGTCTATTCAAGCCCACTGTATACTTCCAACCTCCGATGCTGCCAATATCCTGGTAAATGTTCTCTGAACACTTTCAAGTTTACAACATAGAACATAGAACAATACAGCGCAGAACAGGCCCTTCGGCCCTCAATGTTGCACCGACATCCTTCCTATAGCAAGGAGACCAAAATCGATTGCAGTATTCCAAAAGCAGCCGAACCAACATCCTATATGGCTGCTAAGTGATCTCCCAACTCCTATACTCAATGCACTGACCGATAAAGGCGAGCACACCAAATGTCTCCTTCATATCCTTTCTACCGGTGGCTGTACTTTGATGGAACTACGAAACTGCACTCCAGCGTCTCTTTATTAAGCAACACTCCCCACAACCTTCAGTGTAAACGTGCTGCCCTGATTTGCCTTTCCAAAATGTAGCACCTCACATTTATCTAACTTAAACTCCATCTGCCACTCCTCAGTTTATTGGCCCTTGTCAATGTCCCATTGTATTCAGAGGTGACCTTCTTGGCTGGCTACTACACCTTCAATCATTGGGAAACTTACTAACCACACCTTCTATTTTCATATCCAAATCATCGCATCACTTCAACTCCCCCTGCCACTCCCTGAATGACATGTCCATCCTGGGCCTCTTCCAGTGTCACAACCACACCACCCAGAAACTGGAGGAGCAGCACCTCATATTCCACCTCGGGAGCTTCCAACTCAATAGCCTCAATAAGGACTTTGCCACCCTCAAAATCTCCCCACCCGCCAGCCTCATCCCAAGACTAGTTCCTCCCCTCATCCCCGCCTCCATGACCTGTCCGCCTTCTCTCTCACCTATCCACTCCTCCCACCTCACTGACCAACTCCCACCACTGCTTGGAATTATTCTTCTTTTCACACTTCATCAGCTCAAAACTATTTCTAAAATCTATTTTCCAATTGTTGGAAAAAGTGAGATAAAGAGAAGTAAAAGAAGTTACATTCTTACCACTCGGGAAATCTCTGAATATTCTTCTGTTGAAAGGCCGCCAAGGAAGATGCAATTCTTTTGTCACAAACGCTGTGAGGGAGACATCTTTTTCGATTCCACTAACTCCACCCTAAGGAAGACAAACCCACGTAACATATCTAGTGACTTAAAGCATACTCTATTGTTGCCCAAGGTGGAAAGCTGGATGAACACAGCAGGCCAAGCAGCATCAGAGGAGCAAGAAAGCTGATGTTTCGGGACGAGACCCTACTTCAGAAAATTGGCGCTGGAGAATCTGAGATAACAAGGTGTAAAGCCAGATGATACTGCTTGGCCTGCTGTGTTCATCCAGCTTTACACCTTCTCATCTCAGATTCTCCAGCATCTGCAGCTCCTACTACCTCTATTGTTGCCCTTTCACTTTACTGAACTAATATGAGCCAGTAGTTTTGTTTAGGCTCGTGTAATCTTACGGTTATTGGCCTGCACAAAATCCTGAATTAATTTTGATCGACTGACGGGCGAAGAGATGAATTTTATAGAAATTTTTGTTTTCTACCAATTTGCAGAGGGCATCGTGGGCGATTGAAGGACAGTGTTATTAGCTTCCAGGTCTGTGGACTGCATCGTTACCAACTTGCCCATTTGCATATACATACAATATTCATGATGTAGCAATAAAACATAATAAACCAATACTGTGTCCTAAAAACAACCCTCACATATCAATGGAAATTTAAATATTTATCATAGAGTTTGAAGAATTGAATTCAATGATACAAAGCAAAAGCCAGTGAAGATGAGTGCAGTTGGTCAGCACTTTTGCCACTAAGTGGAGGTTGGCAGTTTGAGGCCACCCAGGAACAAGCAAGCTCTGTCTAACTCCAAGGGCAGCACGGTGGCTCAGTGGTTAGCACTGCTGACTCATTCAGTGGTGTCAAGATGCCAGCAGTGAGTGTACCTTCTCCATCCCCTAATGCCGTCAGCTCACCCAAGACATAGTCCTTACTTAAAATCTTCTGATCAATCACAGTTCATTGTAGTTATCTGTCATGAAACGAAAACTGATTCTGACTGGCATGAACTGCAGTGCAAATGAATATAATCTGCGAAACGAGATTCCTTATGGGCTTGCATGGAATGTCTCAGCTGAAATTTTCACAATCGAATTAGGAACTTTTATGTCGGAGCATCGAGGTAAAATAAAACAAAACCTAAAAATATTTCTGACATTTTAATCAAGTTGTGTGTAAACAATAAATTTTAAAAAACTTCTGACATTTCAATCAAGTTGTGCGTAAATAATAAATTTTAAAACCTTCACAATAATACAGCTTTTATGAGGATTTAAACTTACATTGCTCTTGGCACTCGCTAAGTTTGAAGGCCTTTTGTTAAAGAGGGCTTCCAAGTTAATTTCTCTGTAATTTGACTATGTGTACTTTTATTCTCCTGGGTGTTATATGAAACTAGAAAAGTCATAACTCACATTTTAAGATAATGTCTTTTCTGGGATGAGAACAGGTGATAAATTGTGCATTTTTATAGCACTCATACAACGGCTTTCGGAGGCGTACGAGCCCACAAACAAGCAGCCTGAATGCAGTGTAGAGCTCCCACAGAGGTGGGATTTTTAGCTTTAGTTCCAGTTTTTCAGCAGCCGTTGCTGATACCTTGGAGCTGAGTTTGGAAGCTGTAGTACATCTCTCCCCGCCACACTGTCTCTGAGGTTTCTCTTGATGTTTGCTCCCCCCCCACCCCGTATTGGAGAATTGCCTGTAAGAACCAACACCACAAACATCTCACTCGCCGCTGACGCCGACACCGCACCGCCCACCGCTGACGCAACCCCGCGCCGTCCACCGCTGACGCAACTCCACCCACAGCCGACAGAACCTCGCCCACGGCCGACGACCTCATCACTCCGCCCACAGCCAGCAACCCCAGAGGAGACAGCCACACTGAACCCTGCCGCATGTTCACCATCCCCCAAGACCTCCCACTGACTGAGGACGAACGGTCAGTCCTCACTAAGGGGCTCACATTTGTTCCCCTCCACCCACACATCTACGAATACCAGTCACATTTGGACATAGAGCAGTTTTACCGCCGCCTTCACCTCCACACTTACTTCTCTAACCGGGACCCTAACCTTCCCTCCACTGACCCCTTCACCCTCCTCCAACACAAGTCCTTCTCCTGGACACCACCCCCAGCCTTCCTACCCTCCCTTGACCTCTTCATCTCCAATTGCCGTCGAGACATCAACTGCCTCAACCTCTCACCCACTCCAACCTCTCCCCCGCAGAACGGGCAGCCCTCCGCTCCAACCCCGACCTCACCATCAAACCCGCAGACAAGGGAGGCGCAGTGGTAGTATGGCGGACTGTCCTCTACATCGCCAAGGCCAGACACCAACTCTCCGACACCTCCTCCTACCGCCCCTTTGATCATGACCCCACCCCCCCCGAGCACCAAATTATCTCCAACACCATCCATGACCTCATCACCTCAGGGGACCTCCCACCCACAGCCTCCAACCTTATTGTTCCCCAACCCTGCACAGCCCGTTTCTATCTCCCTCCCAAAATCCACAAACCTGCCTGCCCTGGTCGACCCATCTTCTCAGCCTGTTCCTGCCCCACTGAACTCATCTCCACCTATCTGGACTCCATTTTCTCCCCCTTGACCCAGGAACTCCCCACCTATGTCCGTGACACCACCCATGCCCTCCACCTCCTCCAGAACTTCCAATTCCCTGGCCCCAACACCTCATTTTCACCATGGACGTCCAGTCCCTATACACCTGCATTCCTTATGCAGGTGTCCTTAAGGCTTTCCGCTTCCGCCATTGAGTGGCAGCCTCACCTGAACCCATCATAGTCACCGAAGGGAGGTGCTGGTGCTGCTCCCGGGCCTCTCTCACTTGCAAACTGACAATCTGCTGGACAATAGCAGCCGCCGGTATTTCTTTCTGCTTTCAGCTTTCGCACGCACTGCCTCACTTGTCAGCCTCAGCGTTTCCTATCTCGGCTTTGAAGGCTGCTCAGAAAACAGCACAGCGACTTCCACTCTCAGGCAGGCTCCGAAACACTTTCTGCAGGCCTGGGATTGCACCGTCTTGTTCTTTCTACTTGGCCTGAAACGTAATGACATCTGACGCGACCGTGCTAAAAGGACAGGCCTTAAATTCGCCTGTAGGCAGATTGCCGGGTCACGTCCCAAATTCAGCAATTTGGAGGGACACAACATTTAGAGGTTCCAACGAGATTTGACTTCGGATCGCTGGATGCAAATGCCAGAGTGCTAACCGTTACACCATGGAACCGACAGCGCTGTTTCTATCAGAGCACACCATGTTATGCCCTGGTTTCAAACAAGCAGTTAAACTGCTGCAAGCCTGCAGACGAAAGCCGCAGACTGGCTGCAGTGCCCTCAGAAGGAAATACGTCCCTGGCTCATGGGGACAGCAAAAGCAGACAAAGTATATTTGTTAAAATCAGCCCTCTTCAATTGTTGGATTTGTAATGATGAAAAAGGGACTCGTCCATGCTGAGCACTAAAGTGACTGGGAAACAGGCAGACCCTGGACTCGAACTCAGATCCCAGCGGCCACCAACCCGCAGGCTCACCATTACACCACGGCAACCACACCGCTTTGGGTAGTGCAAGGCATTGCTCTTGAGCTGTGGTCAACATTTTCAAATGTGCCGTTGAGTGGCAGCCTCGCTGTAACCCATCATAGTCACCGAAGGGAGGTGCTGGTGCTGCTCCCGGGCCTCTCTCACTTGCAAACTGACAATCTGCTGGACAATAGCAGCCGCCGGTATTTTTTTCTGCTTTTGCACGCAATGCCTCACTTCAGCCTCAGCGTTTCCTATCTCGGCTTTGAGGGCAGCTCAGAAAACAGCACAGCGACTTCCACTCTCAGGCAGGCTCTGAGACTAATTCTACAGGTCAGGGATTGGGCCGTTTTGTCCTTTCTACTTGGCCTGAAATGTAATGACATCTGATGCTACCGTGCGAAAAGGCCAGGCCTTAAATTCGGCCGTGGGCAGATTGCACTGTCACGTCCCCGATCAGCAATTTGGAGGGATCGCTGCGATCTGAGTTCAAGTCTGGAGGCAGCCTATTCCTCCTCAGTTTAGTGCTCAGCCTCGGGAAGTCACCTTTTTGTCACTGCAAATCCAACAATTGAAGAGGGCTGATTTTAACAAATGTACTTTGTCTGCCTTTGCTGTCCCCATGAGCCAGGGACGTATTTCCTTCTGAGGGCACTGCAGCCAGTCTGCGGCTTTCGTCTGCAGGCTTGCAGTAGTATAACTGCTTGTTTGAAACCAGGGCATAACATGGTGTGCTCTGACAGAAACAGCGCTGTCGGTTCCATGGTGTAACGGTAAGCACTCTGGCTTTTGTATCCAGCGATCCGAAGTCGAATCTCCGTGGAACCTCTAAATGTTGTGTCCCTCCAAATTGCTGAATTTGGGACGTGACAGTGCAATCTGCCTACGGGCGAATTTAAGGCCTGTCCTTTTAGCACTGCCGCTTTAGATGTCATTACATGGCTGGCCAAGTAGAAAGAAGAAGACAACAAAATGAAGTGAATCGTTCTTGGTGTATTGGCTGGCACTCCGGACGATACTAATTTAACTCTCCGTGGGATCTCTTCATCTGGAAAACCAAGCGGTGTCTTAGCTACCACTTTCGGAACACTTAATCGCATTTCGCACTAAACAACTGCTCCTCGCAGTGGCGAACCTGTTCAACTCCCCCTCCCATTTCCTGGACCACTCTCCTAAACTGTCTAAACCCTTCTGCTGCCTCCCCACCTCCTCAGTGCTACCTGCCTGTTCACCTAACTTCGTATCATCGGCAAACTTCGCCAGAATGCCCCCAGTCCCTTCATCCACATCATTAATATATAAAGTGAACAACTGCGGCCCGAACACTGAACCCTGCAGGACACCACTTCTCACCGGTTGTCATTCCGAAAAAGAGCCTTTTATCCCAACTCTGCCTTCTGTCTGACAGCCAATCCTCAATCCACGCCAGCAGGTCACCTCGAACACCATGGGCCCTCACCTTGCTCAGCAGCCTCCCGTGTGGCACCTTATCAAACGCCCTTTGAAAGTCCAGATAGATAACATCCACTGGGTTTCCCTGGTCTAGCATACTTGTTACCTCTACGAAGAATTCTAACAGGTTTGTCAGGCATGACCTCCCCTTACTAAATCCATGCTGACTTGTTCTAATCTGACACTGCACGTTCAAGAATTTAGAAATCTCATCCTTAACGATGGATTCTAGAATTTTACCAACTATCGAGCTATAATTTTCCATCTTTTGCTTCGATCTTTTCTTAAACATGAGGGTTACAACAGCAATTTTCCAATCATCTGGGACTTTGCCTGACTCCAGCGACTTTTGAAAGATCACAACCAAAGCCTCCGCTATTTTCTCAGCCACCTCCCTCAGAACTCTAAAATTGATAAATCTCCTGATCCCACTGGGCTAGCTTGTAGCTTTTCTAGCATTTTCTCTTTTGTGATGCGTACCATACGCAATTCTGTCCACTGACTCTCCCTAATTGTTGGCATACTACTCATGTCTTCCACTGTGAAGACTGACGCAAAGTACTTGTTAAGTTCTTCAGCCACTTCCTTATCTCCCATCACTAGCCTTCCAGCATCAATTTGGAACTGCGCAATGTCTATTTTTGCCTCTCATTTGTTTCCTATGTATTGAAAGACACTTTTACTAATATTTCTAAAATTACTGGCTATCCTCCCTTCATATTTGATCCTCTCCTTCCTTATTGCTGTCTTTGTTATCCTCTGTTTGTTTTTGTCACCTTCCCAATCTTCTGATTTCCCAGTGCTCTTGGCCACTTTATAGGCTGTCGCTTTCTCTTTGATAAATTTCCTGACTTCCTTTGTCAGCCATGGCTGTCTAATTGCACGCTCCCGGCCCCCTGCCCCCCGTAATCTTTCTTTTCTTTGGGATGGACCTCTGTACTGTGTCCCCAATTACACCCAGAATCTCCTGCTGTATTGTTGCTCTCCTGTCTTCCCCGCTAGGCTCTGCTTCCAGTTGATTTTTGTCAATTCCTCTCTCATGCCCCTGTAATTACCTTTATTTAACTGGAATACCATTCCATCCGATTTTGCCTTCTCTCTTTTAAACTGCAGGCTGAACTCTACCATATTATAATCGCTACATCCTCAGTGTTCCCTTACTTTAAGATCTTTTATAAAGTCTGCCTCATTACATAGCACTCAGTCCGGAATAGCCTGCTCCCTTGTGGGCTCCATCACAAGCTGTTCCATTATTGACCCAGACCACCGGCATATTGACGTCCCCCATGATCACTGTGACCTTGCCTTTCTGACATACCCTATCTATTTCCCGGTGCATCTTGCGCCCCTGGTCCTGATCACTGTTAGGAGGTCTGTACGTAACTCCCATGATGGTTTTTTTAGCCCTTGTGGTACCTCAACTCCACCCACAGAGACTCCACACCCTCTGAGCCTATCATCAAGTGCCGTAGATTTAATTTCATTCTTAACTAACAAGGCAACCCCACCCCCTCTGCCCACCTCCGTGTCTTTTTGATAAGTTGTGAATCCTTGGATGTTTAACTGCCAGTCCTGAGCTCCCTGCAACCATGTCTCTGTGATGCCGACCACATCATAATCATTCAAGAGGATTTGTGCTGTTAATTCGTCTACTTTGTTGCGAATACTACGAGCGTTTCAGTAAAGTGCCTTAACGCTAACTTTCTCATCATCATTAGAGATATTGGAAATCCCAAGATGTCTGAAGTTATCCTTCCTTTTTGCTGTATTCCTCATCTGCCTCAATCTTAAACCCACCTGCACACATACTATCCTGCTGCTTATCTTTCCATTTAACTCCATACTTCTTGTCGCTTTTGCTTTCTCTTCACCCCGACTCAGAAGTTTAAAGTCCTACTGACCACCTTAATTATCCTTTTCGCTAGAACTCTGGTTCCAAATCGGTTCAGGTAGAGACTGTCCCAACGGTACATATCCCCCTGGTTCCAAAACTGATGCCAATGCCCCATGAAATGGCATCAGGATGATTTGTATTTTAGAGCATATTTTCAGGGGGCCCTGTGTTTTATAGGGCTTATTTACAGAGGTCTCTGTGTTTTAGGGTCTGTTTAGAGGGGGCTCTGTGATTTAGTGTTCACTTATGGGGTGCTCAGTGTTTAAGGTTTTATTTGCCTTGAGCTCTGTGCTGTTGGTTTATTTACCGAGAGTTCTGCGTATTTGGGTTTATTTACAGGGGCTCCATGTTTTCATGTTTATTTGCAGTAAGCTCTGTGTTTCAGGTTTTATTTATGGGGGCACTGGGTTTTAGGGTTTGTTTGCAGGGGGGCTCTGTATTTTAGAGTTTATTTACAGGGCTTGGTGTTTCAGTGTTTATTTACACAAGGCTCTGTGCACGTGAGTTTATGTACATTGGGCTCTCTGCTTTACGGTTTATTTACTGAGAGTTCTGTGTTTTATGGTTTCTGCACAGAGAGATCTGTGTTTTAATATTTGTGTACAGGGGGTTTTTTGCAGTAGGGTTTATTTACAGGGAGGTCTATCTTTGACACTTTATTTACAGGGGACTCTGTCTTTTATGGTTTCTTACTGGGCCTCTGTGTTTTACAATTTACTTCCTGAGGAACTTTTCTGAGGTTATATTTAAAGGGGTCTCTGTGCTTGAAAGAGTTTCGACGGTGCTCTGATTTTAGCGTTTGTTTAAATGAGTTTTTGCATTGGACATTATTTACAGGAGTTGTTGTGTTTCAGGATCCATTTACAGGGATGTTTGTGTTTTAGGTTTTATTTTACAGGGGTTCTGTGTTTCAGATTTTCTTTTTAAACAGGAGTTCTGTGTTTTAGGGCTTATGTACAGTTGGCTCTGTGCTTCAGGGTCTATTTACAGGGGACTCTATGTTTCATGGTTTATTTCCAGGAGGCTGTGTGTTTCAGAGTTTATTTGCAGTGTTTTATTTTCCGGGTTTATTAACAGGAGGCTCAGTATTTTCGTATTTATATACGTGGGGCTCTGTGCTTTAGTGCTTATATACAGGGGGCTCTCTGCTTTAGGATTTATTTACAGGAAGCTCTGTGTTTCACTGTTTATTTACAGGTGGCTCTGTGTGAGAAGACAGAACACAGAACAGTACAGCACAGTACGGGCCCTTTGGCCCACGATGTTGTGCCGAACATTTACTGTATTCCTAAGGTCTAAATACCCTCCTCCGCTACCTTATACCATCATCCATATGTTACTTAAATGCCCCTAATGAGGCCGACTCCACTACCCTCTCCGGCAATGCATTCCATGCCCTGACTACGCTCTGACTAAAGAACCCACCTCTGATGTCTAACCTACATCGACCTTCACTCAATTTAAAACTATGCCCCCTCATAAATAGCTATCTCCACCAGAGGAAAAAGTCTCCGGCTGTCGACTCGATCTCTACCTCTGGTCATTTTGTACACCTCGATCGAGTCATTTCTCATCCTTCTTTGTTCTCAAGCTAAAAGCACTAGCTCTCGTAACCTTTCCTCGTAAGACTTGCCCTCTGCTCCAGGCAACATCCCTAGTAAATCTCCTCTGCACCTTTCCAACATTTCTACATCTTTCCTGTAATGCGGTGACCAGAACTGGACACAATACTCCAGATGCGGCCGAACAAGGCTTTTGTATAGCTGGAGCATAACTTCACAACTCTTGAACTCAATCCCTCTAATCGTGAAAGCTAACACACCATATGCCTTCTTAACAACTCTATCCACCTGGGTGGCAGCTTTCAGGGAACTGTGAAAATGAACCCCAAGACCCCTCTGCTCCTCCACACTGCCAAGAATCTTTCTGTTAACCCTGTATTCTGCTTTCAAATTTATGCTTCCGAAATGAATCACCTCATGCTTTTCAGGGTTAAACTCCATCTGCCACTTCTCAGTCCAGCTCTGCATTCTATCAACATCCATTTGTAACCTAGAACAGCCCTCCGCACTGTCCACAACGTGACCCACCTTCGTATCATTCGCAAAATAACTAATCCACCCTTCCACTCCTTCATCCAAATCATTTACAAAAATCACAAATTGACGAGGACCCAGAACAGGTCTTTGTGGTGCACCACTCATAACTGAGCACCATGCTGAATATTTTCAATCCACTACCACCCTTTGTTTAGAACATAGAACATAGAACATAGAAAAGTAGAACAGTACAGGTCCTTCAGCCCACGATGTTGTGCTGTGGAATCTTCCAAATCCAAAAATAAAATAACCTAACCTACATTCCCCTCAATTCACTGCTGTCCATGTGCATGTCCAGCAGTTGCTTAAATGTCACTAATGGCTCTGTTTACACAGCTACCACTGGTCAACTATTCCATGCGCTCACAACTCTCTGGGTGAAAAACCTCCTTCTGACATCTCCTCTATACCTTCCTCCTAACACCTTAAAACTATGACCCCTCATGGCAGTCAATCCTGCCCTGGGGAAAAGTCTCTGGCTATCGACTCTCTCCATGCCTCTCATTACCTTGTACACCTCGATCAGGTCACCTCTCTTCCTCCTTATCTGTTTTCTAAGGGTCAGCCAATTCCACCAATCTGCCACATTTCCCCCTATCCCATGCCTCCTTACCTTCTGCATGAGGTGACCATGGTGAACCTTATCAAACGCCCTGCTTGAATCCATGTATACCACATCCACTGCTCAACCTTCATCCACGTGTTTGGTCACCTCTTCAAAGAATTCAATCAGGTTTGTGGGGCATGATCTACCCCTCACAAATCCATGCTGACTATCACGAATCAAACTGTGCCTTTCCAAGTGATAATAAATCTTATCTCGGATCCCTTTCCAATAACTTGCCCACCACCGAAGAAAGACTAACTGGCCTGTAATTTCTGTGGTTATCCCTATTCCCCTTTTTGAACAAGGGAATGATGTTTGCCTCTCTTCAATCTTCCAGCACTATACCCATGGATAGTGAGGACAAAAAGATCATTGCCAGAGGCTCTGCAATCTATTCCCTCGCTTCCCATAGAATCCTTGGATAAATCCCATCAGGCCCTGGGGACTTATCTATCTTCAAGTTCCTCAAAATTCCTTGAACATCTTCCTTACTAAAATCAACCTCCTCTCGCCTACCAGCCTGATTCACACTGTCCTCCCCTGCAACTTGGTCCCCCTCAGTTGTGAATACCAAAGAAAAGTATTCATTAAGGACCTCTCCACATCATCCCTGCCTGCTCGGAGCATATTGAGCACACCCAGCATGCATTGCTTAAACAATCTCCACATTTCAATAGTGCTCTTCCCTGACAGCATGTTTTCCCATTATACATTACAGTTTTTGCCAAACAAAATTGTAGTTACCCTTGCCCCAATTATAAACCTTACCCTCTATATGTACCTATCTTTTTCATGGCTATTGTAAAAGTAACAGAACTATGACCACCAAAATTCTCTCCTACCAACGGGTCTAACACTTGGCCAGGTTCATTGCTAAGCACCAAATCCAAATGGCCTCTCCTTGTGTTGGTTTGTCTCCATACTATGTCAGGAATCCTTCCTGAACACACTGGACAAAATCCGCTCCATCTAAACTATTGGAACTAAAACATTTCCAATCAATATTTGGAAAGTTGAAGTCACCCATGACTACAACCCTGTGACTCCTGCATCTTTCCAGCGTCTGCCTCCCAATCCACTCCTCCACTTCTCTGCAACTATTAGGGGATCTGTAAAAATAAACAGTAAAGTTACTGCTCCTTTCTTGTCCCGGACCTCAACCCAAACTGACTCTATAGACATATCATTCTTGATCTGCTTTTCAGTAGCTGCTATACTAGCCCTGACTTGCAGTGCCACTTCCACACCTCTTTTTACACCCTCCCCATTTCTTTTGAAGCATCTCAATGCCAAATTTCCAACAACCATTCCTCTCCCTGAGTTACCCAAGCTTCTGCAATAACCATACCATCAGAGTTCCAAGCACTGACCCATGCTCCAAGCTCATCCGCCTTACTTCTGATACTTCTAGCATTGAAGATTACAGAGAGAAGGTCTTACAAGGAAAGGCTGAGGGACTTGAGGCTGTTTTCATTAGAGAGGAGGAGGTTGGGAGGTGACTTAATTGAGACATATAAAATAATCTCTCTGTAACCTACAACATCCTTCGTCACTATCCACAACTCCACCGACTTTAGTGTTGTCTGCAAATTTACTAACCCATCCTTCTACGCCCTCATCCAGGTCGTTTATAGAAATGACAAACAGCAGTGGACCCAACACCGACCCTTGCGGTACACCACTAGTAACTGGTCTCCAGGATGAACATTTCCCATCAACTACCACCCTCTGTCTTCTTTCAGCAAGCCAGGTTCTGATCCAAACTGCTTTATCTCCCACAATCACATTCCTCCGCATTTTGTACAATAGCCTACTGTGGGGAACCTTATCGAATGCCTTGCTGAAATCCACATACACCACGGCAACCGGATTACTCTCATCTACCTGTTTGGTCACCTTCTCAAAGAACTCAATAAGGTTTGTGAGGCACAATTGTGGGCCGAAGGGCCTGTACTGTGCTGTATCTTTCTGTGTTCTATGTTCTAAAAAGTCTCTGGCTGTCTACGCTATCTATACCTCTGATCATTTTGTACACCTCTACCAAGTCACCTCTCGTCCTTCGTCATTCTAAAGAGAAAAGCCCTAGCTCTCTCAACCTTTCCTCGTAAGACCTTCCTTCTATTCCAGGCAACATCTTGGTAAATGTCCTCTGTACCTTTTCTAACGCTTCCACATATTTCCTGTAATAAGGTGACCAGAACTGGACACAATACTCCAGATGTGGCCAAACCAGGCTTTTGTATAGCTGGAGCATAACTTCACAGCTGTTGAACTCAATCCCTCTATTAATCAAAGCTAACATACCATACACCTTCTTTAAACTCTATCCACCTTGATGGCAGCTTTCAGTGAACTGTGAACATGAGCCCCATGATCCCTCTGTGCCTCCACACTGCCACGAATCTTTCCTTTAACCCTATATTCTGCTTTCAAGTTTGTCCTTCCAAAATGAATCACCTCACACTTTTCAAGGTTCAACTCCATCTTCTACTTCTCAGCCCAGATCTGCATTCTATCAATGTCCCTTTGTAACCTAGAACAGCCCTCTGCACTGTCCACAACGTGACCCACCTTCGTATCGTCCGTGGACTTGCTAATCCACCCTTCCACTCCTTCACCCAATTTTCATTGTACTCCTGCAACGAAGAGGATGTGCTCCTCTCCAAACCCTTACTTTGCTCCTGAGAAGTTGGACGGCTTCCCGCTCGATCCGCCCCGCCCCTTATTCGCTCATTGGTGGAACCCCAGCCGCACGCGCCCGTTCTTTAGTCCCACCTATCACTCACTCTCATTGGTTGGAGGACCAACGCGCAAATCAGTCATCCGGATACTTTGCTCCCTTTCTATTGGACCAATCAGGCCTTCAATCATCAAGACCCAGTTGCTGATAGACACACAGTAGGTGAGCCTTGGGCGGACTGAACTGAGTAGCGTTAAATTCCGACCCCACGGTGAGGTCCTCTCAGAGGAGCGGAAGAGCAGGTCATGGGGTTGCGTAGCTTCAACAGCACGTCGAAGATCGGATGGAAACTTCCGCTGTCGGAAGATTAAATCGATAGTATCCGCTCGGGGCTTTCTTCGCGAGTTAACAGCCGCGGAGTACGTGCACCGAGTTCAGCCCAGCCCTCAAAGCCTTTCCGATTGCTTGGAGGAACAGCCACTGGCTTCCAGTCCCGCTGCTCATGCTGTCCGGTTGGTTGAAGCACTAGCCGAGCCCTGGTTTGTTCTACGGTCCCGCTCGTCTCGTGCAGTTGGCCCGGACCTTGCCGTCAGTCAATCAGTCGGCCCCATTGTGCGCCCGTGCATGCGCAGTGCGGCTTGGAGCGCAGGTGGACCAAAGTGTTGAAAGGGACAGAAGTATCCCGGGGGTCGAGAGAGAGAGAGAGAGAGAGAGAGAGAGAGTGTGTGTGTGTGTATATTTGTTTTTAAATTTCCTGGTACAGGTGAATAAAAGAGGAGGTATAAACCGGGAATCTCAAATGAAACATGATTCCAAGTTCTGAAAATTACTCCATTCATCAGAACCTGAATATCAGTGATAATGTGAACTGCAGATGCTGGAGAATCCAAGAGAACAAAGTGTGGAGCTGGATGAACACAGCAGGCCAAGCAGCATCTCAGGAGCACAAAAGCTGACGTTTCGGGCCTAGACCCTTCATCAGAGAGGGGGATGGGGGGAGGGAACTGGAATAAATAGGGAGAGAGGGGGAGGCGGACCGAAGATGGAGAGTAAAGAAGATAGGTGGAGAGGGTGTAGGTAGGGAGGGGATAGGTCAGTCCAGGGTTTGTTCTGTTTGGGGAAAATATTTCACACATCAGTGTGATTGAAAAAGCATCTAGATGTACAAAGAAAGAACTTTGGTTACACATACTGAGAGACAGTGGACTATGGACAAAGCTTTAACAAGTTATTCAGATGGGGGAGAAAATGATATCATTCACAGAGAAACCATTAATGTGATCCGTGTGTTGAGTATTCAACTGACCTGCAGAGACACTCACAACATGGAGAAACTGTGGAAATGTGGGAACTGTGAAAAGGAATTCCGATCTCTGTCCCAGCTGGAAATTAATTGACATAGTCACACTGAAGGGAGGCCATTCACCTGCTCTTGAGTGTGGGAAGGGATTCACTCGGTCATCGACGAGTTCACACAAGAATACAACTCAGCCACGTGTGAGCCAGGAGGACACTTGTTGGGGTTCCTTCACTATCTCTCAATTTTGGGCCAGGTAGGACCAAAGCCCTCTGTGATCCCAGCAATCGTAACACAGACACCACTGTTGCAGAGAGTTTGGATATCTTAACTCAGCTGATCAGTGTTTATATCCTTGCCAGCTGGAAATTCATTGACATAGTCACACTGAAGAGAGGCCATTCACCTGCTCTGAATGTGGGAAGAGATTCACTCATTCAGCTTCATGGCACATCAGCAAATTCATACAGGGGAAAGTCCATTCAGTTGCATGTTCTGTGGAAAGAGGTTCAGGAATTCATCCAACCTCACTGCACACCAGTGAGTTCACAGTGGAGAGAAACCATTCGCTTGTTCCAAATATGGGAAAGGATTCACTCAGTTATCTAACTTATTGATACACCAGTGACTTCACACTGAGGAGAAACCATTTACCTGCTCGCAATGTGGGAAGAGATTCACCCAGTCAACCAACTTGTTAATGCACCAGTGAGTTCATACCAGAGAGAGGCCATTCACCTGCTCCACTTGTGGGAAGAGATTCATTACTTCTTCCAACCTGCTGACTCATCGTCGAGTTCGCAATGGGGAGAGACCATTTACCTGTTTCGACTATGGGAAGAAATTCATTGAGTCGTCTACCCTGCTGATACACCAGCAAGTTCGTACTGGGGATAGGCCATTCCTCTGCTCGGAGTGTGGAAAGGGATTCATTCAGTTGTCCAGCCTACTGACACACCAGTGAGTTCATTCCAAGGAGAAACCATTCACCTGCTCTGATTGTGGGAAGGGGTTTGTTCAATCATTCAATTTGTTGACACACCAGAGAGTTCACACTAGGGAGAAACCATTCACTTGCTCCACTTGTGGGAAGGAATTCAGTACTTCATCTAACTTGTTGACTCACCAGCAAGTTCATGGTGGGGCAGAATAACTGATTCATGAAAGCTGTGGCACTGGTGAGTTCATGAGTGACTGCAGGGTTTGGATGCCAGTTATTCTTGCTGTTAATCACATCCATGAACAGTCTGAAGATATATTGATTCTGTTGAATATTGAACAATACAGCACAGAACAGGCCCCTCAGCCCTCGATGTTGCGCCGATCTGTGAACTAATCTAAGCCCCTCCCCCTACACGATCCCATCATCATCCATATGCTTATCCAAGGACTGTTTAAATGCCCCTAATGTGGCTGAGTTAACTACACTGGCAGGCAAGGCGTTCCACGCCCTTACCACTCTCCGAGTAAAGCGCCTGCCTCTGACATCTGTCTTAAATCTATCACCCCTCAATGTGTAGCTATGCCCCCTTGTACAAGATGAAGTCATCATCCTCGGAAAAAGACTCTCACCGTCCACCTCCTTGACTGGACACAACCTATCCATCATCTCCTCCACCAACGACCCTACCCTTCCCACTGACCAAGCCCCACTAATCCCTACCTGCATCCAATCTACCATCACTTCACCTGCCTTCCCCCAACACTACCCATCCTTCTACCTGAGATAATGGGAACTGCAGATGCTGGAGAATTCCAAGATAATAAAATGTGAGGCTGGATGAACACAGCAGGCCAAGCAGCATCCCAGGAGCACAAAAGCCGACGCTCCGGGCCTGGACCCTTCAAACGTCAGCCCCTGTGCTCCCGAGACGCTGCCCGGCCCGCTGTGCTCATCCAGCCCCACACCCTACCATCCCTCTACCTGTCTCTTTGACTGGACACACCATGTCCATCTTCTCTCCAAACTATCCAGCCCACCCATCCCACTGACAAATCCCTGCCACTCCATACCTGCACGATCCCACCTACTTTCCCCGCCTTCACCCCTCTCTATTTATTTCCCAGCTCCCTTACCCTTCCACATTTCTGAATAAGGGTCCCATCCCAAAACATCAACGTTCCCAATCTTCTGATGCTGCCTGGCCTGCTATGTTCTTCTTGCTCCACACTGCTGTCTTTGGCTCCAGCATCTGCGGTGCCCAGTGTGTGTGTGCATGTGCACGTGGACTTAATGCTGCATCCAGAGGCTGCAAGGCCTCACAAGCAGAATATGAGGTGCTATACTTACAGCATGTGCTGAGCTGTGCTGGAGCACCGCAGCATGTCTGAGACAGAAATGTTGGCCAGGGAACATGGTTGTGTGTTGAAATTGCAGGCTTTAGGAAGCTCAGAATCACTTCTGCCAACAGAACATACGTGCTCTGCGAAGCAATCATCCAGATTACATTTAGGATGTGAGAACTGATCATCACAGGTAACTTATTTATTCACAGAATAAAACCCTTTTCTGCTCATGAAGTCTACTGCATTATAATAGTATATTCATTACATCTTGGGAAAGCTTGATATATTCGTAATGCCTACTGCCTGGTGTTTTCCTTTAGTTTTTTCATTTTTAGTTCAGAACTAGGACCTAAAGGTGAGAACCAAACAGCTTGTTTTGGAGAGGAGAGCAAACAAACTGATGTTGTTTATAAGAACTGGCCTAGAAAGATAACTGCAGGTTATTAGTGTTCAAAGAACACTGCAGATGTTTCAGCACGAGGATGTTTATGCTCAAGGGGTGGCAGCTGGTTTAATGTTACATCAGTCAATCAAGGGGAGGCTGGTAATGACCAGCTGACCACAGAGAATGTTGCAAAACAGAAATCACAGATTGGACTCAGTTTTTTGAGGAAGAAGTCTATGTGCGCAGAAACTGTTGAGCTGGGAAGCTGCATTTCAGTTTTACTCTCTATGTTTTCATATTCAGTTGACAAATTATTCTATGTTTTGTGAAAGGAATTCCAGCTCATACAAAATAACTGAATATTCCTCAGAGCCCGCTGGACGCTGTTTACACCGACAAATGACTTCAGGCAAGATACAATTCCATACGCCCATAATACAACTTTCAAGGCATAGACAAGGTGATCAAAACAACCCTGTGCTAGAAATAGTCGGAACTGCAGATGCTGGAGAATCTGAGATAACAAGGTGTAGAGCTGGATGAACACAGCAGGCCGAGCAGCACCAGAGGAGCAGGAAAGCTGACGCCCCGGGCCCAGGTTTCTGAAGGAGGGTCTAGGCCCGAAACGTCAGCCCCCCCCGCCCCTCCGATGCCGCCCAGCCCGCCGTGCCCATCGAGCTCCACAACTTGTTATCATTGTTCCTGTGCTATACTGTTCTATATGTTCTATGAATTTCAATAAGGCTTAGTACATGTTGTTTAAACAGTTACCAAACTGGTCAGTTACAACTTCTTTTTTTCTTTTTTATTTATCCCTCAATTAAGTGTTTACTTGTCTTTCTATGTGAGAGAGTGGGGCTTACAGTCAAAGAATATTAATTTAAATCGTAGATATTAATTAGATTACTTGAGATAGTAGGAACTGCAGATGCTGAAGGCGGCTCTAGGCCTGAAATGCCACTCTCGTGCTCCTATGATGCTGCTTGGCCTGCTGTGTTCATCCAGCTCCACACCCTGTTATCTTTAATTAGATTACCTTGTTGTTTAGCTTTGTTCTAATTGCTTTTTCTGTTTAAATTATAAACCTAGTGTCCAATATCTTTCATTCTTAAAGTCTGATTAGCAACAATTAGACAATTGTGAGGATCATCAGATGTTTTAATTTCACTGATCTGTAAATCCAGTGTGAGTGAGTCTGAGCCTCTGATTAATATCAGAAACAAAGCAAACTCTTAGTAATAATGGGAACTGCAGATGCTGGAGAATCCAAGATAATAAAATGTGAGGCTGGATGAACACAGCAGGCCCAGCAGCATCCCAGGAGCACCAAAGCCGACGCTCCGGGCCCAGATTTGATGTTACAATCCTAAATTCCATACAGTTCTAACATTCTGGATAAGTCACAATTTTTTTTAAAAAAGTGTTACCTGTCATCTTTCCTCAAAATTCAAGAACTCAAGAAGAACTTGATTACAACAAAACAATGCACGTTTATTTCAATTTGGAAATGACCTTGAGTTCAAAATATACCATTCAGTGTTTGAAATGTTCCGTTGCTTGCGTTTCCAATTAGTGCTTCACAGCAGCATCTCCACTGTGAAATTAAATAATCAAAGAACAGAAAATATTAAACTATTTTACAGGCAGATGAATAAAAGCTTCATAAACCAATATTGATATTTGCAGTCGAAAAATGTGGAGCTGGAAAAGCACAACGGTTCAGACAGCATGCAAGGAGAAGGAAAGACTATGTTTCTCATCGGAACTGTTCTTCAGGTCTTGATATTTGGATGTTGCTGAGATCAATTATTATAACACAGCAGCAATATTTGGTGAAGACAGCACCCACAACAAAGACTGAATTTGAGACTTACACAGTGGAGGTGATGTCTGTGATTGATGCAAAAAGCAAAGCTGACTTAATGTTGAACTGAAATTGAACACCTGGAACATTATACTGCTTGAAAGTAGTCACAACATTGTATAAAAGACAAGGATATAAACACTGATCAGCTGAGTTAAGATATCCAAACTCTCTGCAACAGTGGTGTCTGTGTTACGATTGCTGGGATCACAGAGGGCTTTTGGTCCTACCCTGGCCCAAAATTGCCCTTTTAAAATTGAGAGATAGTGAAGGAACCCCAACAAATGTCCTCCTGGCTCACACGTGGCTGAGTTGTATTCTTGTGAGATAGAGACTTCTGACTCTCCTGAGAAAGGGTCAATGGACTTAAAATGTTAACTCTGTTTTTGCCTCCACAGATGCTGCCAGACTTGCTGAGTTTCTGTAGCAAAATCTGTTTTTGTTCCAGATCTGCCGATCTCTCTCTGTTTGATACTCTCTCTCAATTTTGTTTCAGGATTAAGTTGGACAAGGAATTCCCATCACTTGAGCTTGAAAAGCCATTGACTGCTCAGCAATGATAGGAACACAGGTTAAGGTGCTGAACTGGAGCGGGGCCAATTTTGGGGCCATTAGGCAGAATCTAGCAGAGGTCTATTGGGTAAGTCTGTTTGAAGACAAAGGAATGACTGGCAAATGGGAGACTTCTAAAGGTGATATCAAGAGTCCAGGGACAGCATGTCCCTGTAAGGGTGAAGGGAAAAGCTGGCAGGTTTAAGAATTCCTGACTGACAAAGGATATTGTGGCTCTGGTCAAGAAAAAGAAGGCATACATTGGGTTTAAGCTATTGGACACAAGTGAATCCCTAAATGACTATTAAAAGTGTCAGAGCACACTTAAGAGGGAAATCAGAAGAGCAAAAAGAGGGTATGAGATGGAATTAGCAGATAAGGTTAAAGATAATCCCAAGAGGCTCTATATCTATATTAAGAGGGTGACGAGGGAGGGAATAGGTCCCCTTAAAGATCAGCATAGCCATCTATATGAAGCCACAGGAGATGGGGGAAATAAGTGGGAATGTTTTAGACCACATACACGTTACCAGAGAGGAGGTGCTTGCAGCATTAAAGCGCAGTAAATTGAATAAATCCACTGCACCTGATCATTTCCACCCTTGGATTTTGTGGGAGTCTAAGGGAGAAATTGTAGAGGCCCTTGCAGAGATTTTTGCTTCATCTTTAGCTATTAGTGAGGTTCCAGAAGTCTGGAGGGAGGCCAATATTGTTCCATTATTGAAGTAAGGCAGCAACAAGACAGGGAACTACAGGCCAGCGAGCCTAACATCAGTAATAGGTAGGATACTGAGGGACAGGATCAACCAACTTTTTGGATAGTTGTGGTCTGATTAGGGATGGTCAGCATGGAAGTGTGCAGGAATCATGTCTAATAAATCTTTCAGAATTTTTCCAAGAAGTCACAAGAGTATAGGTGGGGGTAGGGAAGTGGATACTGTCTATATGGACTTTAGTTAAGGCCTTTGACAAGGTTCTGCACAGCAATCTAGTCATGAAGGTTAGTCTGCACGAGCTCCAGAGATGTGAATATTCAAGGCACAACTACTGAGTTTTGGGCTGATACCAAATTAGGAGGTGTCATTGAAAGCAAGGAAGGTATTCAAAAGTTACAGAGGGATCTTGATCAGATGGGGATGTGGGCTGACAATCGGCAAATGCAGTTCAATACATACAAGTGTGAGGTGTTGCACTCTGAAAATTCAAAACAAGGTAGGACTTGTGCAGTAAGTGGTAAGGTCCTGAGGAGTGTTGTAGAACAGAAGTACCTAGGAGTACAAGTACATAGCTTGTTGAAAGCAGTGTCACAGATAGATAAGGTGGTGAAGGCGCATTTAGCATGCTGGCCTTCATCAGTTAAGGCATCCAGTATAGGAGTTGGGACATTATGGTACGTTGGTGAGGCCACACTCGGAGTACTGTAAACAGTTTTGGTCAGCTTATTATTAGTGAAAACATAGTAAAACTGGAAAGTATGCAAAGACAATTTACAAGGATGTTGCCAGGACTATTAGGCCTAAGTTATAGGGAGCTGTTGACCAGGATAAGACTTTATTTCTTGGAATATAGGAGAATAAGGGGTGATAAAATCATGAGGGGCATAAATAGGATGAATGCATCTAGTCTGTTTTTTTACAGGGTTGGGGAATTGAACACTAGATGTCATAGGTTTAAGGTGAGAGTGGAAAGGTTTAAGAAGGACTTGAGGGACAAGTTTTTCACTTAGAGTGGTGCATATGTGGAATGGGCTGCCAGAGAAAGTGGTTGAGGCAGGTTCAGTAGCAATATGTAAAAAAAATAGGTACATGGATGGGAATGGTTTAAAAGGATATGGACCAAATGTAGATGATTGGAATTAGCTGAGTGGACACCAGTCGGCACAGACCAGTTTGGGCTGAAGATCCCGTTTCCATGCTGTATTACTCTATGAAAGAATGGTGACAAAGTTGGATGTAAGTCTAGCTGAACCAGGCCAGGGAACAAAATCCTGGGCTTCGCCTATTTTTATTGCTTACAACTCTCACTACCTTAACCCTTTCCCATACTCTTGCATGTTACTTCTCTTTGTTTTCACGGTTCACCCATTTTTGCTTCATTGAATTGCAATCTGAACCTCCACTTATTTCAACTTCTTTATTCATGCCGTTTTTATTCCTTTTATTCTCAGTTCATTCTCATGTGGCTGAGTTGTTTGAGTGATTATGGTAAAAGAAATTAATTCGATTCAGAATTCATTAGAATAGAAACTGAAAGAAACTAAAATGGAGCAGTTTTATTTTAAACAAAGTGGAGCTTCCAATAGTGTAGAATAAAGTAATGGCACCAGTTCAATATTCAGTGCTGAAATCAAATTGAAACAAGCGGATCTGAAGGAAACAGTTTTCCAGCTTTCATGGTAGGAAATGAATCCATAACCATCAAGATCAATATTTCTCAATTTATTTTCAGTGTTTCAAATTGTTAAATCAATAAATCAGCTGTCTGGTAGGATGATATCATCTGTGCAAAAATGTCGACCATTTAAGGACTCTTCTTCAGAACATATCAGGTTTCAGAAAGGGTCCAAATACCATTTGCCAGCTTTTGTCTTTTCCACAATGTTACCTGACCCTGAGAGCCCTCCCTTAAGGATCAAAAAGAATTACTGTTCTCAAAGCCTGGTACTTCTTTTGGGGGGGGGGGAAAAAAAGTGGCAAAGAGTCAAAAATAGATCAGAAGGGGATGTGGGCTGACAATTGGCAAATGCAGTTCAATACATACAAGTGTGAGGTGTTGCACTTTTTGAAAATTTGAAAACAAGGTAGGACTTGTGTAGTAAGTGGTCAGGTCCGAGGGAGTGTTGTGGAACAGAAGGACCTAGGAGTACAAGTACATAGCTTGTTGAAAGCAAGTGTCACAGATAGATAAGGTGGTGAAGGCGGCATTTAGCATGCTGGCCTGCGATAGGGTTAGAGTTACATTAACTTAATAGCAAGTTACTGTGGGGAAGATGAGCGGTAGCTGTACAACTGGACTCTAGTTCAATTTCAAAGTCAGAGTTTACTATATTCATTTATGTTACGTGGATGGTGCTGCTGAATACTTGTGTTCCATAGTGGTTGTCCGCAAGGATGTAGTGGTGGCCTGTCTCCCAAACAGCAACATTTGTTTTGGGGTGTAGGGACAGCTACAACACTAAGGAAGGGACAGTGCCTTTTAGGGAACAGTGACCCATTTCTATGTCAGGATGGTGAGTGTGTCTTGGAAGGACATGTGCAGATGGTGCTATTCCCATAGATTGCCAACTTTGTTTTCTAGATGTTAGCAGCCTTTTTAAAAAGGTACCATTGAAGTAGTCTTGGTGCAAGTGGTGAATAACTGCAGTACATCTTAGGAATGATACACAATGGCGAAAGAATGGTTTTCTTCTGAGTTCAAATGAAGGACCTTAATTCTTCCTGGGGTTATTCAAAAATCAAATACAACGACTTGAATAATAGTTAGGGTTAATACAAACAATGAATGAATACGGCACAAAGACTCAAAATGAATAAATATTAAAAGATTTCTAAAAACTTTTGGCACAGCATCGCTATCACTCCTCTGGTGACAATTCTCCTGAGACATATCAAATCAGGACAAAGTCAAAGGCTTCCCTTATGCTGTTAGCAACAGAGCTTGTGGAATCTCAGGGGTTAAGAAAAAAAAGTCTTCTGTTCAGTTTATTCACCATTCTTGCTTCAGAAGTTCTACTTTAATTCATTCCCCTGTCTGCTTCTATCTTGCAGATATACCTCATGCCCAGTAAATCCTGGAGAAATTCTGACTTTGGGAGACAGGTTAAATTGATTAAATAGTGACCCTAATTTTTTTTTTGGTGAAAAAAAGCTAGAAATCTTTGCACTGATCACTTATCTGATTGTGATTTGTAGCAGTTTGCTTTGCAACAAAATGCATTTTGAGAAAGTATTGAACAAGAAATATCCCTGGATTGAAGAGGCAGATTTGAACATGCATCTTTACGATCTTTGGTGCTGTAAAACTATATCTACTCTAATTTCCATTTTCCAGCACCTGGTCTTGTGAAGGTTTCTGCCTCTCCCACCCTTTCAGGCAATGAGTTCCAGACACACACATCCCACTGGGTGCAAAAATTTTGCCTTAAATCTCCTGCCCTTTACCATAAATCTATCTGTTGATCCTTCGACTAACAGGGAAAAGCTTCTTCCTGTTTACCCCATCTATGCTCTCAGGAAATTTATACACTAACAATCAGCAGAGGGAGTTAGATGAAACAAAAACAGGTAATGGAGAAACTTGGCAGCATATGGGAAGACAGAATAGAATGAACACCGAGTCCACTGATTCTTCAGTTCCAAAGAAGAGTCATTTTGGATTCAGAAAGCGAACAAAGATCAGTTTCTCCGCCACTTTGTTTTTATTTCGGATCTCAACCAACTAGTATTTTGCTTGTGCAAAGTCAGCTACTTTAGCTAGCATGGGAAATCTAAGCGGTCAGCAGTTAATTACGAATAGGGTCACGGAGCAATATAACAAAGTGTGGGGCTGGATGATCACAGCAGGCCAAGCAGCATCTTAGGAGCACAAAAGCTGACGTTTTGGGCCTAGACCCTTCATCAGAAAAATCTTTGCTGTGATCAACCAGCCCCACACTTTATCTTGGATTCTCCAGCATCTGCAGTTCCCATTATCTCTTATCCCAGGAGCAATAGGTTGGTCATGATGAACTCTGACAGGATATGACTCGATTTAGGAGAGAAAATAGAGAAAGATGGGAATTCAGGACTTGCGCAACTTCAGAGACGCAGTTTGCTTGTGGGAAAGGGGAAAAAGGGGAAGTAGCAAGCGCAGGATTGTCTCAAGCTCTGGCAAGGAACCTTTCCAAGTTCTTCACACTTTTTGGAAGTGGGGCTGAAGGTCACAGGGGATAGGACATACTTTTAATAAGAACTAAGTTGTGCCAGAGATACTAAGAAGCCATGACACATTATTTAATGAAATGCTTTCTTTACTTTTAGAACACAGAACAGTACAGCACAGTACAGGCCCTTCGGCCCGCAATGTTGTGCCATGGATTAATCCTAATCCAAAAATAAAATAACCTAACCTACATTCCCCTCAATTCACTGCTGTCCATGTGTATGCCCAGCAGTCGCTTAAAATGTCACTAATGACTCTTCTTCCACGACTACTACTGGCAAAGTATTCCATGCGCTCACAACTCTCTGCACGAAGAATTTTGTCCACAACATGAATACAGTTCAGTCCAAGAATGGGATAAACAGCAAAACCCCAACACTGTAGTTACTTGTGAACTCGCTGGTGACTGTGCAGGTTGGAAGAATTAATGAACCCCTTCCCACACTTTGAACAGGTGAATGGTCTCTCCCCAGTGTGAATTCGTTGGTGTTGGAGTAGGTGAGATGACTGAGTGAACTCCTTTCCACACTCTGAGCAGGAAAACGGCCTCTCCCCAGTGTGAACTCTCTGGTGTACAGTGAGCTCAGATGATCGCTTGAACCCAGTCCCACAGTGGGAGCACCTGAATGGTCTCTCATCAGTGTGGACACGTTGATGGCGCACCAGTTCTCCAGAACTTTTATAGCACTTCCCACAATGTGGACAATTAAAGGGTCTCTCATCGCTGTGAACTCGTTGGTGTCTAAGCAAATTGGATAGCTGAGTAAATCCTTTCCCACACTCATTGCAGGTGAATGGTCTCTCCTCAGTGTGAACTCGCTGGTGTGTCAGTAGATGGGATGAGTTAATGAATCCTTTCCCACACTTTGAGCAGATGAAGGGCCTCTCTCCAGTGTGAACTCGCTGGTGTACAGTGAGATCAGATGATTGCCTGAACCCAGTCCCACAGTGAGAGCACCTGTATGGTTTCTTGTCAGTGTGCACACGCTGATGGGATATCAGTTGCTTGGAGCTTTTAAAGCATTTCACGCAGTCTGAACATTTAAAAGGCCTTTTATCAGTGTGAACACGCCGATGCGTCAGCAGGTGGGACAACTGAATGAATCCCTTCCCACATTTGGAGCAGATGAATGGTCTCTCCCTTGTGTGACTACGCCGATGAGCTTCCAGCTGAGAGGGATATTTAAATCCCTTGCCACAGTACCCACATTGCCACAGTTTCTCCTCACTATGATGAGCTTCATGTCTTGAAAGACTAGATGACTGACCGAATCCTAGTCCACCCACAGAACATATGTATGCATTCTCCCCACTGGTAATGGCAATTCTTCCTTCCATGTTCAAAATCCAATGATATTCAGGTCCTGATGAATCAAGCTACTCAGAGAGGTCTCGGCACAGTGTTTGGTTTGAGACTTGTTTCTGAGAAACATCCCTTCTCAATGCCCTGTAAAACAAACGTAACATTTCCAAAGGGTTTCCAAAATCCATTGCTGCCGCTGGAGGACAGTGGTTTGAATGGGCTCTGCATAACTCCTCACCTTCCGACTCATGGGGGGTGGGGGGGGGCAAAGAAAGAGCGCACATACGCCTTGCTGTATACTGCCCCCTATAAGAACAGCGACGCCCGAAGGTTCCCAAGGCACATTTCCTCCAAATGAAAATGGCGACAGTAACAGGGGCCTGTCAAGTCCGAAGCCGGTCGCCGTTTTGCTGCGAACTCAGGAGCAGAAGCTTCTAACGCTGGTCTGGCAGCCTACACCCTGCGCTAATGAAAACCTCCCAGTCCACACCACCTTCCACTTGTCTCCCGCTCCTCGCTGTTAGCGACTCAATTTCTCCACCTTCACCGGCCGCAGTCGCGGAGTCTTCGGTCAGCAGCTGCCGCCCCTCGGGGCGCTCCCATTGGTTGTAGGGGCAGCCCCGCCCCATCTCCCAATCGGTTGAGGTTGCCGTCAATCGGGCGGGCCGCGTTGTGAACGAACAAAGGTGAAAAATCACGTGACACCAGGTTGCATGTGCCGCGGATTTATTGGAAAACGCAAACTTCGGACAACAATCTCCGGCGTCATGTGATATTTCGTTTTGTTAACTCACAATGCGGTCCGCCTGATTGACAGCACCCTCGACCAATAGGGAATACATGTGTCTGGGCTCGGTGCCCAGAGGGAGCAGCTGGTCGGCTGTGTGTGATCGGAGATACTGGGAACTGCAGATGCTGGAGAATCCGAGATAACAAAACTGTGGAGCTGGATGAACACAGCAGGACAAGCAACATCTCAGGAGCAAAAAGCTGACGTTTCGGGCCTAGACCGTTCACCAGAGAGGGTGTGTGTGATTTTTGTTTTACCTCGTCCATCCAGCACCACACCGGCATCTCCCATCCACATCGTAAGCAAAGAAAATCCTGGTGAAACTCAGCGTCTGAGAACAGCTTCCCCTCCGCTTGGGAGCATAAACCCTTCAGACAGTCGGTTATTTCAGCCCACTGAGGCTGCTTTATTCAATCAGATCGTAGCTAATCTGTCAACTCCCTTTTCTGGCCTACAATCTGAGGAAGTAACAGCTTTTACAGCACAGAAAATTGGCCTTTTGGTTCATTGTGCTTTTGCTCGCCCTTGTATCTGTGATTACGCTAATTCCCAGCCCTTGGCCCGTAACCTTGTACGCTATAGCATTTCGAGTGTTCATATGAATGTTTCTTAAATATATGATGGTTCCTGCCTCTTACCACCCTTTTAAACAGACAGTTCTATTATCTTTGAGGTTTGCTAGAACCATAACTGGATTTTGACTAGCTCATCTAGCTCCTACTTCTGGGTCACGTGACCCATCTCTTAAAGGGCGCCCAGACCCAACTACACACATAACACCCTTTATTTCAATTGTAGACCGCACTTGGAATATAATGATCAGTTCTAGTCACCTCATCACAGGAAAGATGTAGAAGCTTTAGAGAGGGTGCAAAGGAGATTTGCCAGGATGCTGCCTGGACTGGGGGGCCGGTCTTATGAGGAAAGGTTGAGGGAGTTGGGCTTCTATCATTGGAGTGAAGAAGGATGAGGGGTGACTTGATAGAGGTGTACAACATGATGAGAGGATTAGATAAGAGTAGATAGAGACTTTTTCTCAGCGCAGAAATGACTAGCCTGAGGGAGCGTAATTTTAAGTTGATTGGAGGAAGGTATCGGAGAGATGTCAGAGGTAGGTTCTTTACACAGACAGTGGTGGGCGTGTGAAATGCACTGCCAGCAGTACTAATGGAGTCAGATACATTAGGGACATTTAAGTGACTCTTGGATGACAGAAAAATGAAGGGTATGCAGGTTAGTTTGACCTCAGAGTAGGATAAAAGGTCAGCACAACATCATGGGTATCAATGCTATCAATGTGGATTTCATCTGCTTCAAAATCTCTCCTCCCCCCGCCACTGCATCCCAAAACCAGCCCAGCTCGTCCCTGCCTCCCTAACCTGTTCTTCCTCTCACCTATCCCCTCCTCCCACCTCAAGCTGCACCCCCATTTCTTACCTACTAACCTCATCCCACCCCTTTGACCCGTCCGTCCTCCCTGGACTGACCTATCCCCTCCCTACCTCCCCACCTATACTCTCCTCTCCATCTATCTTCTCCTCTATCCATCTTCAGTCCGCCTCCCCCTCGCTCCCTATTTATTTCAGAATCCTCTCCCCATCCCCCTTTTCTGATGAAGGGTCTAAGCCCAAAACGTTAGCTTTTGTGCTCCTAAGATGCTGCTTGGCCTGCTGTGTTCGTCCAGCCTCACACTTTGTTATCCTACTATACACCTCCTTGTTTTTCCTGACAGCTGCTTCAATTTCTCCAGTCATCCAGCATCTACCAGCCTTGCCCTTTACAACAACAGGATCATACTGCCTCTGGACTCTGGTTATCTCATTTTGTTCACTGGAACACTCTCACTTCCTCTGTATAACTTGTTAAAGCTCATTCCACAGGCATTTCATTAGAACGCTTTAACTCAGTCTCTGTAACTGGTCCATGATAGTTCCACAGTCAGTTATTGAAACATTCTCACTCAATCTGTCTAACTGGTTAAAGCCATTTCCACACTCGGTTTACTGAAGCAAACATCTCAAGTTTCTCTAACTGGATAAAACTGTTTCCATTGTCAGTTCACCGGAACACTATCACTCAGTCTCTGTATCTGATTTGAACTTTTCTACTGTCAGAGTACTTGAACATTCAGTCTCAGTCTAGACTCTGCGTTGCTTCACCTGGACGGTATATTTGAGCCGTTGTATACTGGGGATGGAGGAGGTAAATGGGTGGTGTTAAACTTTTGCCAGTTGCAGAGGAACATGCTTTGGGGCAGTGGTGGGGCTTGGGGGTGTGTTGGGGCTGAAGGAAGAGTTGACCAGGGTGTCCAGGATGGTACAGTCCCTATGGAAGGACCACGGAGGGGCGGTGTTGGCATCTCACTGGAGGTGGCGAAAGAGGCATCTGATGATCTTCTGGATGTGGATGCTGGTGGAATGGTAAGTATGGATGAGGAGCGCCCTATAACTGTTGCTGGAGGGCGAGGGCGGAAATGCGGGAGATAGGTCAGACCTGTTTGAGAGCTCTGTCAACAACAGTGCTGGGGAATCCTCAGTTGAAGAAGAAGGTGAACATCTTGGATGCTCCCTTGTCAAAATTAGCCTCATCTGAGTATATGCGATGGGAACAGTGGAGCTTGAAGAATGGAATGGAGTCTTTATAGCAAGCAGGGTGTGAGGATGTATAGTCCAGGTAGCTATGGGAGTCAATGGGTTTATATTGGATATTAGTGACCAGTCTATCCGCAGAAATAGAAACAAGGAAGTTGAGGAACGGAAGGGAGGAGTCAGTAATAGATCATTTTTATAGTGGATGTGAGAGCAGGGTAGAAATTGGAAACAAAATCGATGAACTTTTCCAACTCCAGACGAGAGAGGGAGTTGGCACTGATGATATCAGTGATATATCAGAGAAAGAGTTATGGGTGGGGGCTGGAATCAGACTGGAACAAAGAATGTTCCACGTACCCCATGAAGAGACAAGCATAACTAAAGCCCATGTGGGTACCCATGACCACGTCTCTGACCTGAAGAAAATGAGAGAAGTTAAAAGAGAACTTGTTGAGGGTGAGGACGAGCTCGGTCAAGCGGAGGAGGGTGATGCTGGGTGGGGGCAATTCAGACCTTTTCTCCAGGAAGAAGCAGAGAGATCTAAGACCCTCCTGGTAGAGAATGATACATAAAGGGATTTCATGTCCATGCTGAAGCCTGCAAATTGGAAGTGTCGAAACTGGTGTAAAGCATCAGAGGAGCTTGTAGGGTTAATTGGAGTAGTTTGCTTGCAGACAAAGGAACCTCTGGCAAGTGGGAGGGCTTTAAAAGTGTGATAGCTAGAGTTCAAGGTCTATATGTTCCTGTGGGGGTGAAGGGCAGGGTTTGCAGGAGTAGGGAACCCTGGATGACAAGAGGTATTGAGGCTTTGACCAGAAAAAAAGAACGCATGGCTCAGGAACAAACAGCTGGGGTGACGGGAATCCTTGGAGGCATATAGGAGTTAGAGGAATTTACTGAAGAAGGAAATCAGAAGAGCAAAAAGAGAGCATGAGATAGCTTTGGTTGAGAACATTACGGTGAACCCAAAGAGATTCTTTACGTATACTAAAGGGAAAAGAATATCAAGAAAGAGAATAGGAACACTCAAGGACCAAAGTGGACATGTTTGTGTGGAACTGCAGATTGGCAAGATCCTCAATGAATATTTCTCCTCTGTGTTTACCATGGAGAAAGACATGAAGACTCGGGAACTTAGAGAAGTTCGTGATGATATCTTGGGGACAGTCCAAATCTCAGTACAGGAAATGTTGGAAGTAATAGAATATGTGATAAATCTCCTGGTCCTGATCAGACACATGCAAGAACCTGGCAAGAGGCTAGAGAAGAGATTGTGGGGGCCCTGGCTGATATATTTGCATCATCATTAGTCACGGGTGCGATCCCGGAAGACTGGAGAGTAATGAATATTGTGCCCTTATTCAAGAAGGACTGCAAAGAAAAACCTGGGAATTATAAAGCAGTAAGTTTAACATCTGTAGTAGGTAAGTTACTTGAGAAGATTCTGATGAATAAGATATACATGCATTTGGAAAGACAGGGTTTGATTAGGAGTAGCCAGCATTGCTCTGTGTGTAGGAGATCAAGCCTCACAAATATGTTAGAGTTCTTTGATAAAGTGACTAGGAAGGTTGATGACGGCAGGGAGGTCGACGTAGTCTATTGGATTTCAGTAAGGCCTTTGATAAGGTTCCACATGGTGAATACACAATTGTCTTGATAGTAGAAAGCAGAGAATAATAGTGGAATGATGCTTGTTGGACTGGATTCCTGTGACTAGCAGTGAGTCTCAGGGTCGGTGCTAAGCCCATTGCTATTTGTTATCTATATCAATGATTTAGGTGAGAATGTACAAGGACGATTAGTAAGTTTTCAGAGGACCCTAACATAGAGTAGTATCGTGGACAGTGAGGAAGGTTATACAAGTGAGAAATTGCAGTAGGATCTTCTTCAGCTGGGGAAGTGGGCTGAGAAATGGCAAATGGAATTTAATATAGGTAAGTGTGAGGTGTTGCATTTTGGAAAGTCAAATCAAGGTTGGAGTTTCATGTAACTGGTAGGATCTTAAGGAGCATAGTGGAACAAAGGGACCTTGGAGTTCAGGTGCATGGATCTCTGAAAGTGGAGACACAAGTAGCCAGGGCAGTGAAGAAGGCTTTTGGCACATGGGCTTTCATCAGTCAGGGCAGTGAGTGTAAAAGTTGGGAAGTTATGTCACAGTTGTGGAGGATGTTGGTGAGGCCACACTTGGAATATTGTGTTCAGTTTTGGTCACCTTGCTATAGGAAGAATATTATTGAACTGGAAAAGTGCAGCAGAAATTTGCAAGGATGGTGCCAAGACTCAAGGGATTGAGTTATAGGGAGAGGTTGGACAAGCTAGGATGTTTTTGCTTAGAGCATAGGAGACTGAGGGGGTGTTCTTATCGAAGTCTATAAGATCATGAGATGCATGGATAGGGCTATGCACTCAGTCTTTTTCCCAGGGTTCGGAAATTGAGAACTAGAGGGCATCAGTTTTAAGGTAAGAGGGCAAAGAATACATGGGAACCTGAGGGTCAACTTTTTTACATAAAGGGTCATATGCATTTGGAATGAGCTGCCTGTGGAAGTGGTTGAGGCAGGTACATTAACAATATTTAAAGGGCATTTGGACGAATACATGGATAAGGAATGTTTAGAAGAATATGGGCCAAGTGCAGGGAAATGGGTTTAGCGTGGACCAGTTTGGCATTTGGTCAGCATGGACCAGTTTGTCCAAAGGGCCTGTCTCCATGCTTTATGACTACATGACTCTGTCTAACTGGTTAAAGCCATGTCCATAGTCAGTCCACTGGAACGGTCTCAGTTACTCTGTGCAATTGGGTGAAACTCTCTCGTTCAGCCTTTGGAATTGCTTCAACCTCTTTCTACAAGCATTTCATTGGAACACTGCCATCACTCATTCAGTGCATGCTGTTCCTGATGTACAAACATTGGGTGTAAAAGACTATATGGACATGTAACTGTCGTGAAAGCATTGAAATATAGAGCAGGCGATTCCAAGTACCATGCAATATGTTTCCTTTTTTCTTCCTCAAAGTTGCAAATTCTTGCCATACGCTATCAAACAAAAGCAACTAACTTGTATTGCAAGTTTTAAAAAAAAACACAATTGTTTTAAAGAAATACACCATACTAAACATAAAAGTGATTTATGTGACTTTTATTGGAAACACTAACCTCAATAACTGGGCTGGAGGTCATTACCATGAACAGAAACAGAGCCCAGAATATGTGGTTCATTCCTGGATCTGACTAAAAGAGTCACAGATTTGTTAGAGAACGGGAGACCATTCAAGCCTGTCATGTCCACAATAGGTCTGAAAACACACATTTCTCCAAGTGCCAGAGGTAGCAGGAACTGCAGATGCTGGAGAAGCTGAGATAACAAGGTGTAGAGCTGATGAACACACCGGGCCAAGCAGCATCAGAGTAGCAGGAAGGCAGATGTTTCGGGGGAAGGGTCCAGGCCCAAAACATCAGCCTTCCTGTTGCTTGATTAGATTCCCTACAGTGTGGAAACAGGCCCCTCAGCCCATACTGCCCTTTGAAGCATCCCACCCAGACTCATTCCCCTTATAACCCTGAACACTATGGGCAATTTAGCATGGCTGATCCACCTAGCCTGCACATCTTTGGACTGTGGGAGGAAACCCATGCAGAAACAGGGAGAATGTGCAAACTCCACACCTGAGGCTGGAATCAAACCCGGGTCCCTGGAGCTGTGAGGCTGCAGTGCTAACCACTGAACCACCATGTTGCTTGGCCTGCTGAGTTCATCCAGCTCTACACCTTGTTTTCTCTGAGTGTCATTCTCCTGTCTTCTCTCCAGAAGCCTGCACATTGCTCCTTTCCAAATAATAATCTGCTTCTGAATGTTTCAGTTGGCCCTGCCTCCATCACACTCTCAGGTAATATATTTTAGACTGTAACTACTTGAGTGAACCTGCCTCCACCACACTCCCAGGCAATGTATTGTAGTCCCTACCCACTCAAGTGAACATCCCTCCATCACATTCTCAAATAATACATTCTAAACACTAACACCCTGAGAGAACCTGCTTCCCCCACACTCCTCGGCAGTGCATTCTTGACCCTAACCACCATGTGGAAAAGATGCTAAGGTAGGGGCATCCTGGAAGTGAACATCAAATTTTCAAAAAGGTTGCTAAAGAAAGCGCTTGAAACTGCTCATGTCCGTGAAACATGGAAATCAGAGAAATTAATAACAGCACGTAGCAGCTTTGCGTTATGAGAAAAACAGAACGACAGTGAATACCCAGAACAATATGTGATTAAGTGATGCCATCATTGATCACGAACTGTGACTAGACTCAGTGATGAGTTAATCAGAGAAGAACCAGGATAAAGGAGATTCTCCTGCAAATCGGAGTCACAAACTTTGGGGTGGCACGGTGGCTCAGTGGTTAGCACTGCAGCCTCACAGCACCAGGGATCTGGGTTCGATTCCCACTTCAGGTGACTGTCTGTGTGGAGTTTGCACATTCTCCCCGTGTCTGCATGGGTTTCCTCCAGGTGCTCCAGTTTCCTCCCACAGTCCAAAGATGTGCAGGCTAGGTGGATTGGCCTTGCTAAATTGCCCGTAGTGTTCAGCGGTGTGTGGGTTATGGGGGATGGGTCTGGGTGGGATGCTTCGAGGGGCAGTGTGGACTTGTTGGGCCAAAGGCCCTGTTTCCACGCTGTAGGGAATCTAATCTAATCAGAGTTTAAAGCCCCAATGTAAGAGAGAGAAATTTTTGGAGATCAAATATATTGCTGCTGTGAAGGCTATGAGACATCCTTTGTGTGTTCTACCATTCAGTTCTCAATTCAAGTGATATAACCTGTGGCAAATGTTAAATCACTGTTTAATCTTCTTGATACAGTTGACTTGGAAGTTGGTAAAGCATTCTGACTTTGTCACAATAAAATCAATTCATAACTTGACTCTGTTGCCAAGTTGATTGCCTGCTTGAAAAGGGGAGCAAATCCCCAAAATCATACAATGCAGCATGCCCAATCCAAGCTGGCAGCCACTGGGAACATCAACAGTCAAAGGTATGTTCGGTGTACAGATTTGGGGGCGTGGTTGGTGCTGATGCTGGGAAGTCTGTAGTGATTGGGACAAGATCAGCCAGTTGGACCTCATAGAATATGATTTCCCTGATTGGAGCTGTTATTCTGGTCCAATCAGATAGCACTGACTCACAGATATAAACACGAGTGTCAATATAACCAGGGGATGAGAATCTCCTCAGTTGAGAAAAAAAAGTGTCAGAGATTCTTGCACTCTGATAGCTGACTCTGAAGATGCAATACTAACGTGAAATGTGTAACTAAAGGGTGACATGGTGATGGGACTCTGGCTCTGTGTTGTATTTCAAGCTGTTCATTCTGAAGGAACCTCACCCAAAATAGTGACCATTCATTTCTCACTTTTTAATGATGAACGTGTATTTCCACCTGGTGTTCAGCTTGTATTGAAATTATAAAACAGATGGTCTCAGGTGCAGCATTGCATCCAGCTCTGTGTTTGCACTTTAGTTCGGATGCAAGGTATTGGAGTGAATGCAGATTTTTAGTTATTTATTCATGGAATCTGCTGCTGGCGCATGTGTAGCCCATCCAGTTGCTCTGGTGGTATTGGTGAAGTGTCATCTTGAACTGTTGCATTTGTTGAGTTGTAGGAACACCATGGTGCTGTTAGGAAGGGATTTCAGGATTTTGATTCAGCAAAACTAAATCATTGATGTAGAGATTATGGTTTCAGACGGTGCTGTTAAAGGAACCTGGATATGTCACTAGCCTGCATCTTGTTGGTGTGATAACTTTTGCCACCGTGCTTCAGAATGAAGTGATTGAAGGTGGCTGATTGGGATCATAATGTAAGAATTGGTAAAATGCAGAGGGAGGCCATTCAGCCCATGCATTTGTATTGGCTCTCTGAGCAATTCACTGATATCCATTCTACTGTCTTGCCACTTGAGTAGGAATACTGTTCAATCTCCTTGCCTTTTGGGTACCTTGATCAAAGTAGACAGATTGGAGAATGAATCAAGCTTGGCTACTTTGTCTTGGATTGCATTTTGACTGTTTGTTCAAAATGCACACCACCTGGCAGGTGGGAAGTATCACCTCACATAACTCACATTCTAGCCTTGGGCTTTGTAAATATTGGAGGGACTTTGAAGAGTAAGACACTGCATAATAGAATCCCTACAGTGCAGAAAGGGGCTATTTGTCCCATATAGTCTGGACCCAGACCCACCCTGCCAGTCTATCCCCATAACCCTGCATTTACCACATCTATTTGATGTAGCTTAGTGCATCCCTGGACACTACAAAGAAATTTTGGCATAGCCAATCTGCCTAACCTGCACATCTTTGGACTGCGGAAGGAAACCAGTGCACCTGGAATTATAGAATTCTCAATGTCTGACTTGTTCTTGACATCACATTTGTTATATGGCTGTTTTAGTTCAGGCTTTGGCTGATAATGTGCTCAAGATATTGGCAATGAATTCAAGAGACAAGTGGCTCTTGTGGAACCCAAAATGCGCATCAATGAGTACACGTTGCCACACCTGCTGTTTGATAGCACTGTCCATAGCATTTTTCAGAAGTTTGCTAAGGATTAAGATTAGATGGATGGAACAGTAATTGGCTGTATTACATTATATCCTGTCTTGTCAGGACAGAATGCACACAAGCAATTTTTCACATTGTCAGGAAGGTGTCTGTTGTAGTTGTACTGGAGTAGCAGCAGTGCAGCAAAGTCAGTACAAAATGATTTCTATCATGTGTTGACAACATTTAATTCTTGTAAAAACTACTTTTACAGCTGTCATGAGTGATTGCATGTTTTATGAAGCCCACCAGACCGGGGTGAGTGCAAGAAAGGGATAAGGGGTCAGAGGTGACAATTTTTAGGAGATGGGGTAAGTGTCATGACTACCTCCGAGTTAGATGAGACAGGCCCCATCAGGGAACTCAGAAACTTTTGCAAGTGACACTTAGTTGCTGAGAGAGACTTCAAATGACTGTGAACCAGTGGAATACTCTACTGTTTCTAGTCCTGTCTGTCTGGCAGCAATTAGGAATGGACAAGAACATGAGGCGGTGGTGTCAAGATTTCCTTTGTAGTGTCCTTGAGGGGTGAAGTGGGGGAAAAAGGTTACTATCCTTGCTCAGTAAGTTGTTTTTATTTGTTTTAACTGGTGATGTTGGTACATACTGCAGACACGTGGACATCCATAGCTAGCTGCAACATCAACAGCAGTGGGAAAGCCCAGCACAGATTTTGCATCCTCTCGCTTCTCAGAGAATGGGAGTATGCAGTGAGACTCCTGCAAGAAGCCATACCATTTGAAGAAACAAAGCTATGTGGCAGAGAAAGGTCTTCATGAATTACCAGTTCTCGTGGGGTGGTTATTTTGTTGGCCCAATTTTTCTAGCCAGAGATTGAGGGTCAAGGAGCTTGTACCAGGCTCTCTGCTCCTACTCAGTTTGTTTTAGAGGCTCATGAATATATATGCGCCCTAGATGGGACCTGAGCAGAGGAGAAATGGCAATGGGAAAATTGTTGGGATTGAGGGCCATTTAAATCCTCAGGGCCTGATAAACTATATCCCAGAGTAGTTAAGGAAGTGGCTCCAGAAATAGCGAATGCTTTCGTTGTCATCTTCCAGGATTCTGTAGACTCTGGAATAATCCCTGCAGATTGGAGGGTAGCTAATATCCCATCAATATTCAAAAAGGGAGGTAGAGAGGAAAAAGGGAATTTTGGACTAGTGAGCCTAACGTTGGTAAGTGGGGATAATTCTCAAATCCATGGTCAAAGAGTTTACAGCAGAGCATTTAGAAAGCATTGGAAAGATTAGATGGTCAGTATGGATTTATGAAGAAGAAATGCTTGACAAATCTGTTGGAATTCAATGGAGATATAACCAGGAGAGTTGACAAGGGGGAGCCAGTTGATGCAGTATAGTTGGATTTTCAGTAAGCATTTGACAACGTCCTATGTGACAGATTAATAAGCAAGACTAAAGTGCATCTGGTTGGGGCAAGGGTAGTGTATTGAGATGGATAGGAAACTGCTGGCAGAGAGAAAACAAAGTAGGAATTAATGGGTCCTTTTCAAATTGGCAGGCACTAACTAGTGGGGTGCCGCATGGATTGATGCCGGGACCCCAGCTATTAATGATTTGGGTGAGGGGGAAAAAATGGAACATCTCCAAGTTTGCAAATGATGCAAAGTTGGGTGGGAGGGTGAACTATGATGAGGATGCAGAAATCCTTAAGCATGATCTCGACAGGTTGGATGAGTTGGCAAATCAACGGCAGATGCAGTATTAATTTGGATAAATGTGAGGTTATTCACTTTTAAGGCAGATTACTACGTTAAATGGTTGTAAATTCGGAGAGAGGAGTATGTTGCCGGACCTTGGCATCAGTGGGGACCAGTCGCTGAAAGTAAGCATGCAGGTGCAGCAGGCAGTAAAGAAGGCAAATGGTATATCGATGTTCATTGTGAGAAGTTTTGAGAACAGGAGCAGAGATGTGTTGTCACATTTATACAGGGCCATGATGCCACACCTGGAATATTGTATGCAGATTTCGTCTCTTTTCTAAGAAAGGATGCTCTTGCTTCCTTTTGTGCAGCGTGGTGAAGGTTTACCAGGCTAATTCCAGGGGTGGTGTGTCTGACATACGAGGAAAGATTGATGGACTAGGTCGGGATTGTTTTTGCTGGAGTTCAGGTGAATGAGAATGGATTTCATTGCGATTTAGAAAACTCTTAACAGGACCTGACAGGGTAGATGCAGGGAGGGTGTTCCCAATGGTGGGTATGTCCAGAAACAAGGGTCACAGTGTGAGGATTCAAGGCAAACTATTTAGGACAGAGATGAGACATTTCACCACCCAAAGTGTGGTGAGCCTGTGAAATTATCACAGGAAGCAGTTGATGGCAAAGCATTGAAAGTGTTCGAGATTAGATATCACATTTGGGGCAAATGGGGTCAAAGGTTATGGGGAAAAAGCAGGGTTTGGCTATTGTGTTAGACAATCAGCCATAATCATGAATCATGGAGCAAGGCTTGAAGGGCCAAATGGCCTCCTCTTGCTCCTGTCTTCTATGTTTCTATGTGCTTCTTTGCAGAAGTGTGCATCCTCCTTAGCTGCATTGGTGAGAGTGAACGCCTTCTTCTTGGAAGATTTCAGTTGCAACCCGAGAGGAGGGACTGTGATGGTACTCCAAGAGAACTCCGCATCGGTGGGGAAGTTGAAGGGATTTGGTTTAAGTTCTTTGACTTGGAAGTGCCTGGCGAAATCTCCATCCTGATTCCATCTCCTTCACCTTTTTGAGGGATGGGGTCAGATTTCCCAGAATTGACTGCCTTTACATTTCCAGGGAGAACACCTCGTGTTCTGAAGGCCTGATGTGGGTGGAGCTGGTACCATTTGGGGTGATGTTGATGTACTGGCACTTCTAACAAACTGCTGGAGGACGAGGCGTTCCAGAAACTCTGTCATCACTTCTGAACTGCCTGGAGAAGGAAGGGGTGGGGAACTTCTCCTCCTTGAGGCTATGGTGGGATGTTGGCAAGACTTACCTCCGCATTTCCTGTCAACATGGGGGTTGACGGAGAGGTAGAAATTCAGGATGGAGGAGTTGGGGAAGAAGGTGCTTGACCTGGGATCACGGCTCGATCAGCCCGATGTAGACCCGGCCTTGTGGGAGGCGCATGAGGAGGAAAAAGGCTGTGTTCTGTGGTCTGCATCGCATAGGGTCCTGGGGTCCGTACGTGAGATGGCGGCTCCAGTTCCTCAGGGATTTCGACCATGGCTTCCTCCTTCTTTGGCTCACTGGGGAGAGAAAAAAGGCACGGGCTTGCCAGCAGCTCCTGTGCTGCTGGCCAATGATGGATCCCTGTCTCCAATCTGGAGGGATTACTACACAGCTGCCTTTTTTCTGGGTCTGTCCAGCAAAGAAGCTCTCAAAGTTCTGTTGTAGGACCTGCCATGGGTCAGCCCTGAGAGCACCAAGAGGCTCGAACCCCCGTGCCCCCCTGCCTCAGAGTTTGGAGGAGCTGGCTGGCACATCCCTCTGTCTTTCCAGGGGCGGTTCCACAGGGCTGGATGAATTGACCATGGAGTTCTTCGTGAGGGCTGATGACACACAGTCATCACTGGGATATTGGATTTTAAAGCATTGGCATCCAGTCTCTCTTCTCAGCACGGACTACAAGACCCCGCCAGGGCACTTTTAACTCACCTTGGCACCTTGCTGGACCCAGACCATCCTTATACCATCCCAGGCCGGAGCATCCATGACAACATCGATGTGATGTGGGACATGATCCATTATTCCCACAGGGCTGACTTGTTGAGCGCCTTTTAGAACAAGAACAAAGAGCAAAGAAAAATACATTACAGAGCCGGCCCTTCAGCCTTCCAACATGCTGCCTGTCACAACTAAAACCCCCTGCCCTTCCGGGGACCTTATCCCTCTATTCCCATCCTATTCATGTATTTGCCAAGATGCCCTATTGTATCTGCTTCCACTATCTCCCCCGGCAGCGAGTTCCAGGCACCCACCATCCTCTGTGTTTTTTAAAAAATCCCTGCCTCATACGTAACCTTTAAACCTTGTCCCTCGCACCTTTAAACCCATGGCCACCTAGTAACTGACTTTGAAAAAGCTTCCAGCTGTCCATTCTGTCCATGCCCTTCATAATCTTGTAGACCTCTATCAGGTCGCCCTCCAACCTCCATTGTTCCAGTGAGAAGAACCCAAAGTTTCTCCAACCTCTCCTCATAGCTAATGCCTTCCACAGCAGGCAACATCCTGGTAAATCTTTTCTCCCCCTTGATTAGGAAAAGGCATTTGACAGAGTGAATCATGAAGAACTGCTTGGGACTCTGATCTTTCAGGTCAAGGACATACTTTGGCACCTCATCTGACTTTTGTACACAACCACAGAGTGCCTAGCGAACATTAATACATCCCTGACAGTGCCCCTGTGTTTTGGGAGAGGTCTGTATTAGGGCTGCCCCTTCTCTGGCTAGCTTTGTTTTCCGTGTGAGCCACTCCTGTGTCCCTCTTGTGTAAGCAGCTGTTGGCTTTTTTTTCCCCCAAAAGGGCCTGGGTCGGAAGTGGTCCTTTCAGGGTATGCTGCGTACTCTCCATTGCTGCACCTTTGCTCGGACATGCCTTTAGTGTGACATTCTGCCCTCTGGTGGAGATCCCCAGTGGAGGCTTCTCTACAAAGCGGTTTCCTCCCTTTCATTCTTGATCTAGGGTCAAGAGTGCAGCACATGATGATCAGTGCAACTGGCAGCTAAGCAAATTTGCCACTTACCAGACCATGTGCACATTCTGTGGCCTGAAGGAGGCAGTGTTTCATGTTTATGTTAAGTGCATCCAGTCGCAGCCTCTGTAGTTTTTTTTGAGGAGGCTGATATTAAAAAATTTTGTTTTACCTCAGCCCTACTCTCCTGATCGTTAGGCAACCAATGCAGGGAGGGGGCAGACAAACCTTCCCGTGGCTTTGCTCCTGGGCCTGTCCAGTCAGCGGACCAAGGAGGAGATTGTCATTTCTGACTGTCCACCTCTCTTTCATGGTTACACCTGTGCTTAGGTGTCCCTGGAGCAGGAGCATGTGGTGCTCGCTGATACATTGGAGGCTTTTTGTGACCAATGGGCCCTACAGGTGCTGAAGTACACTTTCACCCTGGCTAACAGCAATCTGATTTAGTTAACATTTTTGTCATTTCCATAGTACAAGTTTCTGTTTGATTCTGAGTTAGTTTTTGATTTCGTGCCCCATGAAGAGGGCTGTTTTATTCTCCCTTTGTATCAACTTTGGGCAGGTGTTAAAGTAGGAAACCGGCCTCGCTGTTCAATTGAAGCTGAACAGTATTGCCTTACGTACCATAATGTTGAAAAACAACCCATAAATATATTCAAGAGAAAAAACAAAAAAACAAAGTGTCTCTTCCCTTACACACACGTGCACACACACCCCCGCACTACGGAAACATCATCTCCCAGCTGCTAATGCGAAGCGTACCCATTATCTCATTCTTTGTGACAGAAATTTCAGGAGTTCCTTGCACTTACTGTTGTTGAAGGTGACAATGGAGGATACAGGGGAGACAGACAGCCCTTTAGAAGAAACTAATCTACCTGAGAGATATGATAGTGACTTAATGCATCATAGTTTTAACAGGAAACTAATTTGTATTACTTTTATTCAAACAGATAACTGGAGCAGATTACAAGCATCAGAAACAGACCCCAGAAAACACGTGGACAATAAAAAGTGCAAATGCTGGAAGTCCAAATGAAGTGTTTTGGCCCAAAGCATTGACTTTCATGCTCCTCTGCTGTCTGACCCGCTGTGCTCTTTCAGCCTCACACCTGGAGACCCCAGAAAAAATGGTTTTGGAGATGAATGTCAGTAGTATCAAATTCCAACCCGTACAGTTACTTGGAAACTTACTGATGTTAAACCAGTCCTGAAGAACCAGAAAATCCAGTTTCTCACACTATGCAGGTGGACAGTTAGTACCCAGTGTGAATGTATTGATGTACACCGTGTTGGGATCATTTCCAAAACCTAACCTATAAACGCACAATGGTGTCAGATTTTCAACTGCTAAATCAGCATCTTCGATCAAGCAGGGTTTAATGAGATCAGCACAAACTGCCCCATAACCATGGTTCATCCCTTAATTTGAGTAAAAGCAAAATCATTCAACTGCGGTTCTTTGTGAACTCGCTGGTGTACTAAAAGTTTGGATGTCCGAGTGAATCCCTTCCCACACATGGAGCAAGTGAATGGCTTCTCTCCAGTGTGAACTCGCTGGTGTATCAGCAAATGTGTTGACTGAGTGAATCCCTTTCCACAATCGGAGCAGGTGAATGGTTTCTCCCCAGTGTGAATTCGCTGATGTTCCAGAAGTTTGGATGAATGAGTGAATCCTTTTCCACACATGGAGCAAACGAATGGTCTCTCTCCGGTGTGAACTCGCTGGTGTATCAGCAGATGGGATGACTGAGTGAATGCCTTCCCACACTCAGTGCAGGTGAATGGTCTCTCTCCAGTGTGAACTCGCTGGTGAATCAGCAGATGGGATGACTGAGTGAATCCCTTCCCACACTCAGTGCAGGTGAATGGTTTCACTCCACTGTGGATTCGCAGATGCCTCAGCAGGCTGGATGACCAAGTGAATCCCTTTCCACACTGGGAGCAGTTGAATGGTTTCTCCCCAGTGTGAACACGCTGATGTGCTAACAGGTAGGATGAATCTGCAAAGCTTTTTCCACACGCAGAACACATATATGGTTTCTCACCACTGGGAATGGTACTGTGTCCTTCCATGTTCAAAATCCAATGATATTCAGGTTAAGCCAAATTGGGTGACTGTATCACAACATTGGTTTGAGTTACCTAACTGCAATTCCCAACCTTCTAATATCCTGTGAAAATTGTTTAAAACAGAAAGAAAAAATGTATTAGAGAACGCACAAAAACACAAAAGTTGGGAAACTAAGCCCAATGAATCTGGTGTGGGGTGGTACAGGGATAGAGTTATCACAAAAGCTGCAGCATTGTCATAAAAATCCAGCTGGCTCATGACTGTTCTTCAGGGAAGGGAACTTGGTTTGGTCCTGTACAAAATTCTGATTTCTATTGAGGCAGTGGTGGGGGTCCAAAGTAATTTGGGAGAGATAGATAGTGAAGGACTTTATATTGTCTACAACTTAAGCACATCATCCACATTAAGACACACTAAACAAGACTGTGGCCTCTGTGGGAGAAGAGAGAAGGAGAAGTGGGTGGTAAAGGAGAGCAATACGACTTTAATGATCAGAACGCTAGAAGAATCTTCCAAACCACTAACAATCTTCCACTAGCTAGAGGCCCAGGGTAGCAAGTGTATGTGAACACTATCATTTTCCAGTCACATACTGTCCTGACTTGTCTGACATCCAGTAACGGATGCACAGAAACTTCCTCCATGTAAATATTAAGAAGACTGAAGCCATTGTCTTCATTCGCTGACCACTAACTCCCTCTCTGGTAACCGTGCAAAACTGAACCAGACTCGTTCACAACTCAAGTGGAATATTTCACAGTAAGGTGCTAACCCTATCGCAGCTTCCAACCACACATCCCCAACATCACCAAGACCACCTATTTCCATCCCAGTAGCACCACCTGAACCCATGCCAGTTTCAGCTCATCAGCCACTGAAACTATTATCCTTTGTTATCTCTCGACTTAACTACCTTAACACATTCAAGACAATCCTCCCACACTGCAACCTCCCGCTCATCCTGGGATCATTCTGCCTGTGCATAGCTGGTAGAATGGCTTCTCTTCAGCATAGTCAGGTAATAAGCAGCAGGCAAACCTCGTTTAGTTTCTGTAGGCAGAAGTAACAGTGAAATGTAAAGGATGTAAAGAGAAGCCTGGGAACTATAGAGCTGTGAGTTGGACTTCAGTGTTGGGTAAGTTAGATCAAAGAACAGTACAGCACAGGAACAGGTCCTTTGGCCCTCTAAGCCTACGCTGCAGCATTTTGTCCTTGAATACTGAAACTGTCCTCACTTACGTGATACATGTCCCTCTGTTCCCTTCCTTTTCATGTATTCGTCCACGTACTTCTTGAATGGAAATATTGTGTCTGCTTCCACAACCTCCTCTGGCAACATGTTTCAGGCACTCACCACCCTTTGTGTGAAAAAATTGCCTTGCACATCTCATTTAAACTTTGCCCCCACCTCGCACCTTAAACCTGTGTTCCCTAGTAATTGATCCCTCCACCCAGGGAAAAAGCCTCAAACTTTTCACTCTATCCATGCCATTCACAATCTTATTATTGCCCCTTAACCTCCTATCTTCCAGTGAAAAAAAACCCAGTCTAGCTAACCTTTCCTCATACCAACATCCTGGTAAACCTTCTCTGTACCATCTTCTGATAACATGGTGACCAGAACCGTGTACATAGTCCAAGTGTGGCCTAACTAAAGTTCTATAAAGCTGCACCATAACTTGTCTATACTTATGCTCCTTCCAGTGAAGACAAGCATGCCAGAAACCATTTTTTAAAAAAAGTTACCTTGTCTACCTGCGTTGCCACTTTGTGATCTGTAGACCTGCACACTCATATCAATATTCTTAAAGGTTTTGCCATTGTCTGTACGATTTCAGACTGTACTTGACCTTCCAAAATGCATCATTTCACACTTGCCCAGATTAAACTCCACCTGCCATTTTTCTGCCCATGTCTCCAAGCGATCAATATCATAGAATCCATACAGTGTGGAAACAGGCCCTTTGACCCAAATAAGTCCACACCAACCCTCAGAGCATCCCACCCAGACCCATCCCCCTATAACCCACCTAATCTACACATCCCTGAACACCATGGGCAATTTAGCTTGGCCAATCCACCTAGCCTGCACATCTTTGGACTGTGGGAGGAAACCGGAGTACCCGGAGGAAACCCATGCAGACACGATGAGAACGTGCAAACTGTGACTACCATCACCTTTTATACCAGTCTGTCATGAGGGATCTTGTTAAAGGCTTTACTGAAGTCCACGTAGACAACATTTTTCATCAATCATCTCTGTCACCTCCTCAAAAACAAAACTGAATCAAGTTAGTGAGTCACGACCTTACCCGCACAAAACCATCCTGCCTATCACTAACAATCCATTTGGTTCCAAATACATACAGATCTTGTCCTCGAGAATCTTTTCAAAAATTTCTCTACCACCAACATGAGACTAACAGGCCTGTCATTTCCAGGATCATGATTTCTACCCTTCTTAAACAATGGGACAATGTTGACTATTCTTCAAACCTCAGGACCTCACCTCTGGCCAAACAGGATACAAAAATGTATGTCAATGCTCCAATAATTTGTTTTCTTGCCTCCCTCAATATTTTGGGATAGGTACTATCAGGGCCTGGGGACTTAACCACCTTAAAACATTTTAAGATGCACAACACCTCTTCCTTTTTAATACCAACTTGGCACTCCCTTCCCTGAGATCATCCTCCATCCAGTCCTTCTCTTTGGTGAATACTGATGCAAAGTATTCATTTAGGACCTCACCCACTTCTTCTGGCTCCACATACAGATTCCCTCCTTTGTCCTTGAGTGGGCCAACCCGTTCCCTGTCTACCCTCTTGCTTTTTGTATATGTATAAAAAGCCAGGGGATTCTCCTTAATCCTGTTTGCTAAGGATTCCTTTTCATGACCCCTTTTAGTCCTTCTAATTCATTACTTAAGTTATTTCCCACTCTCCTTATATACTTGAGGGACTTCATCAGTTCCCATCCACCTAGACCTTACGTACACTTCCTTATGCTTTCTGATCAGGGTCCTAACATCCCTGGTCAGCCAAGGTTCACGTATCTTGCCATATCTATCCTTCACTCTCTCAGAAATGTGCCTCTCCTGAACTCTTACTAAATGCCATTTGAAACATTCTCGTGCGTCTGATGTAGATTTATCCTTCAACAGGTGCCTCTGATCAAAATTCTCCAGTTCCTGCCTAATATTGTTGTAGTTCACCTTCACTTGAGGACTGCTGTTATCCTTATCCATAAGTACCTTAAAAGTATATTATGGTCACTACTCCTGAAACTTCACTCACCTGCTAAGCTCATTTCCCAACACCAGGACCAGCATAACCCTTTTGCTGGTTGGACTGATTACATATTGCATCAAGTTTCCCTCCTGAATGGTCCTTACAAATTCTGCCCCATCCAAGCTCCTATAACAGAGTGAGTCCCAGTTAAAAATCATCCAACTCAACAACCCTGCTGTTTTACATCTTCCCAAAAATCTGTCTACATATTCTCTCCTCTAACTCCTGCTGGCTGTTGGGATGCCTGTAGTATCCACCCAGCATTGTGATTTCACCTTTCCTGTTCCTGAGTTCTACCCATATTGCCTTACTGCACAAGTCTTCTGATATATCCTCCCTCAGAACAGCTGTGAGTTTGCATGACTGGTAAAGGTCAACACCTCCTACCCCTTTTACCTCCCTTGTTGTAAGTGATTCTGAAAGAAAAGATTTTGATACATTTGGAGAACAAAGAATAATTAGAGATATTCAGCATGTGCGTGACTGAAATAGTGTTTCACAAACCTGGTTGAGTTTTTTGAGAAGTAACCAAGCAAATTGGTGAGGGCAGAGCAGCAGACACTGTTTTCTTAGACTTCAGGACAAGCTTCTGCACGGTTGACTAATTAGTAAAAAGTTAGATCACATGGAATTCAGGGTGAGCCTGCCAATTCGATATAAAATTGGTTTAATAGCAACAGAGGTAATGGGTGGTTTTTTTTGGACTGGAGACCTGTGACCAGCAGTGTCCCAGAGGGCTTGGTGCTGGATCCAATTTTGTTTGTCATTTATATAAATGATTTAGAAAAGAATACAGAAAGCATATTTTGTGGATAACACCAAGACTGGCGGTATAGCCAACAGTGAAAAAGGTTACTTAACATTACAAAGATATCTTGTTCAATTTGGTCAATGGGCTGAAGAGTGGCAAATGGAGTTTAATTTGGAAAAAATGTGAGGTATTGAATTTTGGTAAAACAAACAAAGACAAGATTTATACAATTAAAAGTAGGGCCTTGGGAAATGTTGTAGAACACAGAAAGCTAGGGGTTCAGATTCACAATTCTTTGAAATTTGCATCATGTATAGATAGGGTGGTTAAGAAGGTATTTTGAATGCTTGCCTTCATTGCTCACTGGATATACGGATATTTTGTTAAGGTTGAATTAGAATTAGATTTAGCTTTTATTGTCAGATGTACTCACTCACATGACTATAGTGAAAAGTTTGCAAGCTGTCTCTTACAGCACCATCTTAGGTACTTTCTGGAATACTGTGTCCAGTTCCGGTCTCCCTGTGAAAGGTAGGATATTATTAAGCTGGAAAGGGTTCAGAAGAGATTGACCAGGATTTTGTCAGGAATGGAGGGTTTCAGTTATAACAAGAGGCTGGATAGGCTGAGACTTTTTCACTGGAGTGTAGGAGGTTAAGGGATGACCTTAAAGAGGCTTATAAAATAATGAGGGGTACAGATAAGGTGAATGACATGTCTTTTCCCTAGGGTGGGGGATTTCAAGACTAAAGAAATTTTTTTTTAAGGTGAAAGGAGAAAAAATTTAAAAAGGTTTGAAGGGCTTTTTAAAAAAATAGGTTTGAGCATGGAATTAACTTCGAGAGACAGTGGTGGATGCAGGTACAGTTACAACGTTTAAAAGACACTTAGATAAGCACATGAATAAGAAATGTTTGGAGGAACAGGAGCCAAGCACATGTACGTGGGCTTCGGTTTAGTTTGGAATTATGGTTGGCATCAGAATGAAGGGTCTGTTTTCATGCTGTAAGAAAATAAACAAGGAGAAGACATCCAACACTAGAGACAGAGGAGGTTAGTCAATGACAGAAGAGATCAGGGAGAGCAGAGTTGAAATAGAGCTATGGAGGGTTATGGATTCGGACTTAGAGGAAAGGAACAACACCACCATAGTTCCACAGAACCTCGCAGATAACAGAGTACAGGTAACTGGGGAACAAATTTATAGGAGGTAAATTCTCAAAAATACTCACCAGTGAAACAGTCTCACTGTCGTCAATTTTATAATCTATTGTAACTTGCAGTTGGAAAGATATCAAAAGCACTTACAGTTGAGGAAATTCCTAGGGAACCAGTGATATCAGTTGTAATTGCTGCTGTGTAAAAACATTACACACAAGAACAGAGTATCGGGGTCTGTGCCAACTAAGATCGTTACACATTGTGAATGATGGGAGGGTCCCTGAAAGGAGGTAGAAGACATTTACCTGAATGACTCGAGAGATGACAGATTTCACCTACATTGTTAGAGAAATTGAAATTGTCTGTTTTGGAGTGAAGCAGATTCAACGGACCTGAGATTGACGTGTTTTGGGAGGTTAATGTGTGATGCATTAGTAAAAGTTATTCACGAACAGAAAAAAAGAATTAGGGCACTGACTGAAATTTTTGATGAAGAGCCACTTAGAAGAACACAAGGAAAAGTTTTATTCAGTAGGTAGTAATAATCTGGAATTCAATGCTTACTTTTAGAGGCCGATGATTTGAAGTAAGTGATTGTCACACTTGGACGTGATGTTTGGTTTCAGTTTCCTGTTTGCAAATCCCTATGTCGTATCCTGAAAAAAGAAGTTTTAAACATTCATCACATCATTGTAAGTCTAGGATAGCAATTCAGTCAAGCAAGACAATTCCTCTAGTATGAATTTGCTGTTATTAACTCCCTGTCAAAGCAAAGGATGTGCACGCTCCCTACTGCAATACCCACCCCCTGGAAGTCATTTGATTCGAGAATAAAGTGTGCTCAGGGTCCTGGGTCTTCTGAACAGATGTTTAGACGATATAGGGAGGCAAGTCATGCCAAGAGGTCGCCGGATCTGGAATGTAGGATATTTGCTTCCTTTCCTTCCGTGCCGCCGCGCTATCTCATGAACAGGATGCTGGATGTGAAAGGCTGATGGACAAGGTGTCTCCATTCTGAACAATAGGAAGCAAACTCCTCCCATTCATTCCGAACGGTACCACTACAAAGATGGCCACCGCGCATGCTCTCTGCAGCCCGGGACCCAATAATGATGGCGGCCTCAATCCTGGAGGCGAAGGCCACCAGTTTAAAACAAAACCTGCCCTCGTTCCGTGCAAATAGACCACTCTGATAACTTCTTTAGCGGTGGGGCGGGGAGTTCCAGCTCACACAAGATATTCAGGGAATCTCCTCGCCGGATCTATCGATCCTTCCGCCCGCCTCATTTCCATCGTTTTCGGACCGAAGACAAAACAAAAATAATCCTTCGACCGCCTTTTGCCGGTTTTGCGCATGCTCCACGCTGTGTCCGGGACTGCGCCTGCGCATTGCCCTTCAGAAAACGTGTTAACAGAACGTGTTTACATAACACCTTTAACAACATTGAAAAGAAAATCCTGTGACATTTCACGTCAACGATAACATTCTATCAGAGATAGCAGGAACTGCAGATGCTGGAGAATCTGAGATAACAAGGTGTAGAGCTGGATGAACACAGCAGGCCCAGCAGCATCAGAGGAGCAGAGAAGCTGATGTTTCGGGGCTGGACCCTTCATCAGAAGAATCTCAGCTTCAGTGGACAGAAAGCAGAGCCAACGTTTCACGTCCAGTGAGCTTCCTCAAAGAACAATTGGATCTGCCTTTTATGTGTACAATGAATATATAAATTCTCCCAAGCCCACGACTGTTCTTGATCCTTGGTACTGTTATCCGCTCTGCTGAACTCTTCTTCCCAGCGCATTCTCACTCCTTTACCCCAACTACTCATCTGACACTTTCTCCACTGCAATCTCATCACCTCTAACCTGCTTTCATCTCCTCTCCTGGTCGCCCTATCTATCGTTGCTTTTGCTCGTTCTTGCTGTATCTGCACTTATTTTATTCCTCTTGTACACTCCGCCATGTCTATGCTGCTTTCTGTAGAATTAAATGTATTCGTTCTTCAAGTATGCCTCTTTTCCCCCAGCAGCCTGTACATGTATTGTGTCCTCTTGTTCCGCCTATCAAAATGTAACATAGCAAAATCCATAGCCGAGAAGCGAAAGAAACGTCACTTGTCCAAGAGACTGTAGACAACCTCTTAGACTGCTCAGCCATACAACCTGACACAGGACCTTCTTTGTTATTGTTTTCGCTGGTAATATCACTGTAACAAATTATAGTCGAAGAGCTTCGAGCACTCGCTCGAGCTTGCTCAGTTATTTAATAAATCCATCGCGTATTCCCAACCTAAAGTCCAAATTCATCTGAGAATAGCGACAAAACAAATAAACTCTGCACGAGGAGCAGGAAAAGGGCAGCGAGATAGGTTGAGTTGCTGATACCGCCAATCAACACAGATAGGGTTGCCCTATCGCTCTCTAATGAAGGGTCTAGGCCCGAAACATCAGCTTCTGTGCTCCTGAGATGCTGCTCGGCCTGCTGTGTTCATCCAGCTTCACACTTTGTTATCTCAACACAGATACTATGGGTGAAATGGTCACATGCATTGTTGCAAATCTTCTGCAATTTTATTTGCGCAATATTGACAGAGCTTTGTGTCCTGAAGTCACAGCAGAGTGGTAAGCCGCGCCATTTCTCACCTTCCCTGATTGTAGTGTCCAATTCGCCTTCTGTGGTGCAGATGTTTGCCCTGACGACAGGTTGACTCTCAGTGGTTAACACTGCTGCCTCACAATGCCAGTCTGTGTGGAGTTTGCATATTCTCAACGCCACTGCGCGGTTTCCGCTGGGTGCTTCTGTATATTCCTACAGTTCAAAGGTGTGCAGGTTAGGTGGTTTCGCCGCACTAAATTGCCCCTGGTGTTCAGGAGTCTGCACTCTACGTGGATTAACACTGGGAAATGCAGAGTTATAGAAGATAGCAGGGTGCTCTTCGGAAGGTCGGTGTAGACTTGATGGCCAAATGACCTGCTTCCACACTCTGGGAATAGTGACGATTAGTGCGATGTCGGCAAACTGAAAAGGATAGAAGCCTACAGTGCAGAAAGTGCCGCTATCCTGGCGTGATGTTTTGAAACAGTAATTTTGACTGGTATTTGCTCCAATCAATACACTGGGTATTATGACCTGTCCTTGTTGAACATGAACTAAAGAAGGTGGTAAAAGAGTCTTCTTCATCTTTTTCTCCTGATACACTTTCTTTGTAACATTTTAACAAGAAGTTACACAACAGATGTTCAACCGAGTCATTTAAGAGGGCATTGCATAATTATAAATAATTAGAAGTAACGTCATAGGAACAAAGCAATAACTAAAAATGCTCAGAGAGCCAGTACAGGCATGTTGTGCGGAAAGGCAACCACCTGTACAGTAATAATGCTGTGATTCTGAAACCTCTACTGGGAAATCACAAGGGATCACCAACAGATCTCTTTAATCCTTTGGCCATGATGCCAAGCCTGTATTTATACCAGTGTTGTTGGTATTTCAATCAGGGAGTGATCAAACAGAGACAAAGGACAGTTGCTCAGTCATGTCAGTGCCATTTTCCAGTCACCTGGCCCAATATATAACCCATGCTTCATTCTGCCATGTGGGAGCGCCACAGGCAGCTGCTGCGTGAGAATCCAGAAGATGATGCTGAGAGTGGCCAGTTAGTAACTAACCAGAAATTTTGACAGCAGTGGGACTTCAATGCACACCTTCATAGAGATTGAAACACCAATGGCTCGCCTCAAACCGTTCAGTCAGAGCAATTCACTTTACCTAGTGTTTTAACTGGGATTGATACTGAATTAGCAACACAATAGACTATAGTCAGAATGAGGAGGGGAGGAGATGGCCTAGTGTTATTATCATTGCATTGTTATTCCAGACTTGGACATGGCACAGAGGCTTAGTGGTTAGCACTGCTGCCTCACAGTGCCAGGGATGTCCCACTGCCTCAGCTGACAAGTTAAACACTTGTAGGATGTTCTGAGGACGTCAAATGCACAGAATGTGCTTCGGATGAAAGTTAAATGATGAGCATGATAACCTTGTCCAATATTGTAAAAGCCCCATCACTCTGAGGCTGTGCCCTAAGGTCCTCAGGACATAATATTTCCTACTAGTGGAAAGATTTTCTCCAAAACCACTCGATCTAGGCCTCTCATTATTCTGCCAGCTTCATTGAGATTCCTCCCTCATCATTCTAAACCCCATCAAGTATAGACCCAGAGTCATCAACCCGTCCTCATATGACAAGGCCTTCATCCCCAGGACAATTCTTGTAAACCTTCTCTGGATATCCTCCAAGGCCAACACACCCTTCTTTGGGTATGGGACCCAAAACTGCTCAAAATATTCCAAATGCAGTCTGACCGGAGGCTTATAAAGCCTCAATGATACATACCTGCTGTATGTAATGATAAATACATCCTTCAAGCCTCCCTAATTCCTCAACACTGTCTTGCATCCCCCACCTGATTTCGTGTCATCTGCAAATGTAGCAAGAATGTTCACAGTTCCTACATCCAAATCATTAATGTATAAAGTGAATAGTTTTGGCCCCAACACTGACCCCTGATATCCTGAAAAAGATCCCATTATCCCCACTCTCTGCCTTCTGCCAGTCAGCCAATCCTCAATTTTCTAGAAACCTTTCCAATAATGTATTGGGCTTCTATCTTGTTAAGCAGCTTGCTGTGAGGCACCATATCAAAGGCTCTGTGGAATGCCTCTTTGTCTCACATGCTCGTTATCCCTGCAAAGAAATCTAACACATTTGTCAGGCATGACCTCCCCTTCATGAAGCCATGCACTATTGTGCCATGCACTTCCAAACAGTCCACAATCTTATCCGTAATAATGGACTCTAAAATCCTACCAATGATCAAAGTCAGACTAACGGGCCAATAATTAAAACGGGCCACTGCCCTCCAACCCCACCACACCCGGCACCTTCCCCTGCAACCGCAGGAAATGCTACACTTGTCCCCACACACTGCCCTCCAACCCCACCACACCCGGCACCTTCCCCTGCAACCGCAGGAAATGCTACACTTGTCCCCACACCTCCTCCCTCACCCCCATTCCAGGCCCCAAGATGACATTCCACATTAAGCAGAGGTTCACCTGCACATCTGCCAATGTGGTATACTGCATCCACTGTACCCGGTGCGGCTTCCTCTACATTGGGGAAACCAAGCGGAAGCTTGGGGACCGCTTTGCAGAACACCTCCGCTCAGTTCGCAACAAACAACTGCACCTCCTAGTCGCAAACCATTTCCACTCCCCCTCCCATTCTCTTAATGACATGTCCATCATGGGCCTCCTGCACTGCCACAATGATGCCACGCGAAGGTTGCAGGAACAGCAACTCATATTCCGCCTGGGAACCCTGCAGCCATATGGTATCAATGTGGACTTCACCAGTTTCAAAATCTCCCCTTCCCCTACTGCATCCCTAAACCAGCCCAGTTCATCCCCTCCCCCCACTGCACCACACAACCAGCCCAGCTCTTCCCCCCCACCCACTGCATCCCAAAACCAGTCCAACCTGTCTCTGCCTCCCTAACCGGTTCTTCCTCTCACCCATCCCTTCCTCCCACCTCAAGCCGCACCCCCAGCTACCTACTAACCTCATCCCACCTCCTTGACCTGTCCGTCTTCCCTGGACTGACCTATCCCCTCCCTACCTCCCCACCTACACTCTCTCCACCTATCTTCTTTACTCTCCATCTTCGGTCCGCCTCCCCCTCTCTCCCTATTTATTCCAGTTCCCTCCCCCCATCCCCCTCTCTGATGAAGGGTCTAGGCCCGAAACGTCAGCTTTTGTGCTCCTGAGATGCTGCTTGGCCTGCTGTGTTCATCCAGCCTCACATTTTATTATCTTGGAATCTCCAGCATCTGCAGCTCCCATTATCTCGGGCCAATAATTTGCTGCTTTTTGCTTCTGTTCTTAAACAAGGATGTTATATTAGCCATTTTTCAGTCCTCTGCAACTATCCCTAACTCTCATAATTCCTGAAAGATCACCACCAACCTTCTTCATCTCCTTAGGTATCTCCTTCAGAACCCCTGGGATGTGACTTGTCTGCCTTCAGACTGAAATAATTCCATGAAACCTGGTATTCCATCACCACTTCCTCCTTTATTTACATGTGCATAGTGATTAGACCAGGTTAACAGCCCCAATCAAGGAACTCATGTCCTATGTGTTCCACCAGGCTGACCTCATTCCAGTCACTGCTTTCCTCCCCTTCGCAGTCCTATGATGAAAGCCTGTTCATTTTCCTGTAGCTTCTCATAGGTGGGATTTTTGAACAAGGTCTGGTTCCTCAGGGTCTGCCTTGGATACTGGCAGTGTGTAGTAGATCATAGGCAGCTCCTTGCGCCCGGAGCATCTCGGCTGAAACTCATCATCTTTTTTGGGCAGTAACAGCATTGAGGCTGCGACACCTACCGTGACATCACAGCCTCAGAGTGATGGGACAACACGTTTGAACAGTGATGAAGAACAATTTCTTCATACTGAGGGTGGTGAATCTGTGGAACTCATTGCCGCAGAAGTCTGTGGTGGCCAAGTCATTGAGTGTCTTTAAGACAGAGATAGATAGGTTCTTGCTCAGTAATTGGATCAAGGTTTACAAGGAGAAGGGAATTGAGAAACATGTCATTCATGATCAAACTGCAGAGCAGTATCAATCAGCTGAGTGGCCTAGTTCAATTCTTATCTCTCATGGGCTTCATGGGGTCTGGAGTTAATGTTGTGAACCAGACTAGGACAGAACATGATTTTTTTTCTTTTCCCCCTTGCTAAAGGACAGTAGTAAACCTGATTTTTTTACGACCATCATTTCAGTCTTTTATTGAATTCAATTTCTATTCTTGAAAAACATCACCTGTGCCTCTGGAAGACTAGTCTGGCAACAAAATCGCAATGGCATCTGCCTTGACGCAGCTATTTCTGAAAGTCTCATCCTTTCCTCTGTTGCCTGTAGACAGGACATCGCTGACATCTTACTATCCAACCTCTCACATTTCATTTCCAGGTGCATTGGATCATCCAAACTTTGCTGCATGCATCCTTATTCAGACCACATCTCTTTCACTGTCACCTCGCTGCCCTAAACATCTTGGTTCAGCAACACCTCAATTTGTAAATTCACATCCTTGTTTTCCAATCTCTCTACTATTTTGCCTGGTCTATTTCCAAATGTCGAAAATCATCTGCCATTTAAAGTATAGACAAACTGTAATCTTTTCATATGCAGCATCCAATGGCATTTAGATCTTGATAAATTGAATGATTCTGTCAGATCTTAATTTTTTTTCCACATCAAAGGAAAACTGTGCATGTATCCCCTAAAAACATGGTGCCAATGAATGTGTTCTGTGGAATATTGCCCCTGATAAAAATGGTGGTGTTAACCTGGGTGTGCAGCCTGTGGCTATTTCCACATTTGCAGCAAACCCAGGATCTTTTGCCTGTCTGGCATCTGTACCAGGCTTTTTTAAAAATTTATTCTACCCAGAAATGTTATCACACACAATTGAGTGATCTTCCGACCACCAAAATTACTGTGACATTTTTGTTTACTTTCTTTTAAAAAAAACTAATAACCACCACCAATAAAGACATCTGTGTAGCCAATTCTAGGGGAAGCAATGGCCTAATGGTATTATACCTGAACAGTCAATCCAGAGACCCAGATAATGTTCTGGGGACCTAGGTTCAAATCAGCAGATGGTGGAATTTGAATTCAATAAATATGTGGAATTAAGATTATAATGATGACCATATATCCATTGTCAAGTTACCATTCTCAGAACATTCAATCTGAAATATTAACCCTGATTTCTCCAAACAGATGCTACCAGACCCTGCTGAGCTTTTCCAGCAATTTCTCTTTCTGTGACAGTGGGTTTAGTTTGTTTTGGTTGAACACAGTTGTTGCATTCTTTTTATAGCTCCATGTTTTCCTTATTTAGGCAGCTAATATTAATCTAAGGTTTTCGGACCATGGACCCCATCATGGACAGGACCAATGTCATCTACAAGATCCCTTGCAGAGACTGTGAGAAACACGACATGGGACAAACAGGAAGGAAAATAACAACAAGAGTACATGAACAGCAACAGGCTACAAAAAGACACGAACAATACTCACTCATTTCAGTCCGCGTGGGTAAGGAGAACCGCCAGTTTGACTGGGACAACACCAAAATCCTGGGACAAGCTAAGCAGAAACAGGCACAGGAATTCCACGAAGAAAGCCTTCATTAAACACATATAACTCGACCCCATATACATTCCATTAGGAAGGAAAACCAGAAGTGAGGCAGTCCAGCTCAACAGACTCCAGAGTTTAAACACCACGTGGGAAAACACACCGACGCTTCATCGGAGACTGCACTGATAATGTTATCTAGCATTGTAACGAAATGTCTGTGAAACAACAAACCAGCTCGGCAAGCCAACCAACCTCAGCTAATATTAAAGATGTATCAGTGATAATGGGAACTGCAGATGCTGGAGAATCCAAGATAACAAAGTGTGGAGCTGGATGAACACAGCAGGCCCAGCAGCATCTCAGGAGCTTTGTTGCAGCTTTTTTACAGAACCCCTAATCATTGCAGAGAAGTGGAGGAGTGGAGTGGGAGGCAGATACTGGAAAGGTGCAGAAGTCACAGGATTGTTGTCGTGGATGACTAAATATTGACTAGAAACGTTTTAGTTGTAATAGTTTAGATGGAGCAGATTTTGTCCAGTGCCTTCAGGACGGATTTCTGGCACAATATGTAGATAGACAAAGACAAGGAGAGGCCACTTATATTTTGGTGTTTGGCAATGAACCAGGCCAAGTGTTAGACCTGGTGGCAGAAGAGCATTTTGGCAGTAGCGATCATAACTGTGCTACGTTTACAATAGTCATGGAAAAGGATAGGTACATACAGCAGGGTAAGTTTTATAATTGGGGGAAGTGTAATTACAATTCTGTTAGGCAAGAACTGGGTAACATAAAATGGGAACAAATGTTGTCAGGGAAGCGCACTGTTGGAATGTGGAGCTTGTTTAAGGAAAGCATACTAGTGTGCTTGATTTGTTTGTCCCTAGCAGGCAGGGAAGATACAATTGAGTGAGGGAGCCTTGGGTCTCAAGAGACTTTGAACGACTGGTTAAGAGGAAGAAGGACACTTATATAAGATTTAGGAAACAAGGGCTGGAAAAGGCTCTCGAGGGATACAAGTTAGCCAGGAAGGAGCTGAAGAAAGGGCTTAGGAGAGCTATAAGGGGGCATGAGAAAACCTTGGCAGATAGGATCAAGGAAATCTCCAAAGCTTTTTACACGTATGTGAAGAATAAGAGAATGACCAGAGAAAGGGTAGGACCGATCAAGTGTTGTGAAGGGAATTTGTGCGTGAAGCCTAAAGAGAAAGAAGAGTTCCTTAATGAATACTTTTCTTTGGTATTCACAACGGAGAGGGACCTAGTTGTAGAGGAGGACAGTGTGAAACAGGCTGTTAGGCTAGAGAAGGACAATGTTAGTAAGGAAATGTACTAGGAATCTTGAGGAACTTGAAGACAGATAAGTCCCCCAAGCATGATGGGATTTATCCAAGGATTCTATTGGAAGTGAGGGAAGAGATCGCAGGGCCTTTGATGATGATCTTTTCATCCTCACTGTCCATGGTATAGTTTCGGAAGATTGGAGAGAAGAAAAAGTCATTCCCTTGTTCAAAAAAGTGAATAGGGATAACCCCAGAAATTTCAGGCCATTTGGGGTACATCAAACCTCACAAACCTTGTTGAATTCTTTGAAAAGGTGACAAAATCAGTGGATGTTATATACATGGAGAAAAGTAAGGTGTTTGATAAGGTTCCCATGGTAGGCTCATGCAGAAAGTAAGGAGACATGGGTTATGGGGAAATGTGGCAGATTGGATTCAGGATTGGCTGACCCTGAGAAGACAATGGGTGGTAGTGTATGGAAAATATTCAACGTGGTGCTCAGTTATGAGTGGTGTACCACAAGGATCTGTTCTGGGTCCTCTTCTATCTGTGATTTTTGTAAATGAGTTGGATGAAAGAGTGGAAGGGTGGATTAGTAAATTTGTGGATGATACAAAGGTGGGTCAAGTTATGGATAGTGCGGAGGGCTTTTCTAGGTTACAAAGGGATATTGATAGGATGCAGCGCTGGGCTGAGAAGTGGCAGACGGAGATTAACCTTGAAAGTGTGAGGTGATTCATTTTGGAAGGACAAACTTGAAAGCAGAATACAGGTTAACAGAAAGATTCTTGGCAGTGTGGAGGAGCAGAGGGATCTTGGGGTTCATATCCACAATTCCCTGAAAGCTGCCACCCAGATGAATAGAGTTATTAAGAAGGCATCTGGTGTGTTAGCTATCATGAATAGAGGGATTGAGTTCAACAGCCGTGAGGTTATGCTCTGGCTATACAAAAGCATGGTTCAGCCACATCTGGAGTTCTGTCCAGTTCTGGTTGCCTCATTACAGGAAAGATGCAGAAGCATTGAAAAAGGTGCAGAGGAGATTTACCAGGATGTTACCTAGAATGGAAGGAAGGTCTTACGAGGAAAGGTTGAGAGAGCTAGGGCTTTCTCTTTAAAACAACGAAGGATGAGAGATACCTCGATAGGGGTGTACAAAATGATCCGAGGTATAGATAGAGTGGACAGCCAGAGACTTTTTCCTGGGATGAAGGTAGCTATTACGAGGGGACATAGTTTTAAAATGAGTGGAGGTAGATATAAGGGAAACGTCAGAGATAGATTCTTTACTCAGAGTGGTAGGGGTGTGGAATGCATTGTCGGAGATAGTGGTGGAGTTACCTCATTAGGGACATTTAAGCGGCTACTAGATCGGCATATGGATGATAGTACAAGGTAGGGTTGGAGGTTAGATCGACCTTAGGATTAGGGTGAAAGTTTGGCACACCATCATGTGCCAAAGGGCCTGTACTGTGCTGTACTATTCTATGTTCTGCATTCTGTGAGTCACATGTAGGCCAGACCAGCTAAGGCTAACAGTTTCCTCCCCTAAAGAACATTAGTGAACCAGATGAATTTTTCCTTATGACCAAGAATGGATTCATGGTCATCATTAGGTTCTTAATTCCGGGTATTTAATTGAATTCAAATTCCACCATCTGCCATGGCAGGATTCAAACTCGGACGCCCATTTGCATCTCTGGATAAATAGCCTGGGTCAATGGATTAACAGTCTTGTGATAATACCACGAGGCCATTGCCTTCCGAAATAACAGCATTTTTTCTGACAGGCTGGGAGTGACAAAATGACAAAGGAGATAATGGTGCCAGGCAACATTGTGTAATAATGTAAAATTAATAAAATAGCTACAAGGCCTGCCCAGGACAGGGGCTGGGGGCTGGTATCACATACACTCAGATGGCCAGAAGTGGCAATACGAGCCATCAAACTGCAAAAGGACAGTAAAGTTCCACCCTTCAGTGAGAAAACTGAAACAAGGGGCACCCAGTAGGAAGGTCAGGCCAGAAATGAGGAAATATTCACCCATGCTGAAGCTCAGCAACTGACCCAACCTCTACCTGAGCAAATGGAGTCAATCCAGGAGGAGGAAATGAAGAAGGTGGGGGAATTGATACTGGTCAGAAACAGCCAGAAAAGGAAAACGCATCAGGCCCCATGGTTCCACAGCAGAATGGAAAGAAGCAGCTACATGATGGACACACCATCAGCTCCTCTTTCAATGGGGGCTCGCCACCAACAGGAAAAGAGGCACAGCGCCACCGGGGGCCAGGGTGGGAGGAGGAGAAGGAGAGGGGCAACCCCCAACCCGGAAACACCGGATGTCTCAAGGGGCCTGGTGAAGCCCACCCTCCAACCATCAAGAACCAAAGGATACCCACCGCACCATAGATCCATGCACCTGGGAGCAGTGATGCTCCGAATCAGGAGCAAACCACAACAGTCACTCAGTCAGACTCAGAAGGGCATCTAATACAACCCGAAAGAACTGAGGATGATGTAAAACAGGAAAAAAAAGACAAAGTTGCTGGAATAGCTCAGCAGGTCTGGAAGCATTTGTGAAGGAAGAAACAGAGTTAATGTTGCAGTTCCGGTGACCCTTCCTCAGAACAATTCTGACTCCAGACCCACAGTAATGTGGTTGACTCTGGGCAATCAGGAATGGGCAATAAATGTTGGCCTGTCCGGTGATGCCCTCAACTCATGAATGAATAATTTTAAAAATGGCACTAACAAACCTCCTGGCCACGATATCGGGTTCTCTTCCAGCATAGATGTAAAACCCGTCCTTCTTGTACAGGCCTCACCTGCCCTGGAAGACATCCCAATGATCTGCATACTTGCAGCCCCACTACATACCCTTCCCTGCCAAACCAGATCTTTAGACACATATTTAACTGCAGTATCTTCATCTGGCACGTGACACAGGAAGTAATCCTGAGATTATAATACTCGAGGTCCTGCTTTTAACTTACTGCCTAGCTTCCTGAACTATCTTTGCAAGATTCATTTCTCTTTCTGTTTAGATCCTTAGGACCAATACAAACCACAACCTCTGGCAGCTCTATCCCTTCCCCCCTTCACCCCACCCCCGACCACCACTTCAGAATATCCTTTGCCTGCTCAGAGACATACTTGACCCTGGCATCAGAGAAGCACCACACCATCCTGGAGTCTCGCTCATGGCCACAGAAATGCCTATCTGTTCCCCTGACTATAGAGTCCATTATTCCCCCTGCTCACCTATATTTCCATGCTCCCTGCTGTACAACAATGCCAGTCATGGTGCCATTGATCTGGCTGCTGCAGTAGCTCCCTCAACAGGCTGCCACCACCCCCCCACCCCCAAAACAGTATCCAATATGGTACATCTGCTTGAGAGGGGAATGGCCACAGGGAACTCCTGGACTGCCCTCCCCCACTTACCTGTCTTCCTGATGGTTACTCAACTTCTCGCTGTCTCTGTAGTCCTTCCTGGTGGTGTGACTAGCTCAATAAATGGGCTATGCCTGACATTTTCAGCCTCGTGGATGCTCCATATTGAGTGCCTCCACAGATTCAAGTGCTCCATTGAACTAATCTAGAGCTGCACCTGAACACACTTCATGCACGCATAGTCAGCATCTTGATTTCCAACATATTGAAAGAGGACTATTCCACAGGGCCCTGTTCTAACACCATTTCAACTTTATCAACAGCAAACACCAATCCAGGAACTGATTACACAACCTCACTCACTTGACGTCAAAGTCAGGTTCTCATTCCCACTTCTTATTCAGAACAGAGTACAAAAAAAAGTAGCTGATCCTTTTACATCACGTTTCATCAACATTTTTTGCAATAAGCTGAGCCATTTTTTTTCACCAGAACAATTATGTTTACACCAGTAAATCATGTCCGCCATGACAGATATCAATCACAACTTGACCTCACATCTAACAACTGTCATTAAATTATTTGTAGCAAAACAAACAACTAATACTTCTATTCTCCTTTCCACTCTTTCTTTCTCTGTCATGTTCTCTATTGCAGCTAATCTGATTGTGATCCTGCATCAAAAATGATGTGGTCTCTCTGGATGCCTCACTAATTATGTGGTTCCACAGTGGTGGCAGGTCTCCTTGCCATGACCATGGTGACAGATATTTCTCATCCAGTTTCCTACAACCAACCCCAAGTTTTTCCTATTTTTAAGGCAGGCAATACTTTGGCTTTAAGAGGCATATTTTGTCATGGCTTTTTTTATGAAAAGAGATTGAGACAGATGCACTGAATGGAATCGAGGGTTATGGGGATAAGGCAGGGACAGGATACTGATTGTGGATGATCAACCATGATCATAATGAATGGTGGTGCTGGCTCGAAGGGCTGAATGGCCTTCTCCAGCACCTATTGTCTATTGGCTTCCAAGGCAATAAAATAAACAGCTTGTGAGGCCTTGGAATTTTTTCAAATGTTGGAATAAAAGAAGCAGCATGAAGGGGTAGGGTCAAGCTCCCACAGAACCAGGACTTTAGTTTAACTTTCAGTTGGGGTTTGGAAGCCGCTATGTCTCTCTCTCCCTGTTATTGCAAACTCCTTGAGTGCTTTCCTTCTCTCAGAGTTTTCTCTTAATGCTCTTTCCTCTTGGATGGGAGAATTGCATCTGACATTTTCCAACAGAGCTGCTATTCCAATTCTTTTTTCCCTTGTCTGCATTTTAACTATAGTCTGGTAGTTCGGTCAATCAAATTGCATTGGGAACACAATGCCTCACGCCTGACTTAAAAATAGGAAAAACTTGTGGTCTAGGCTATCTTTTTAATATGTTTTTGGGGGTGTGTGGTTGGCCTGGTCCATAACAATATTATATACATATTGTAGCAGTGATAATGGGAACTGCAGATGCTGGAGATCTGAGATAACAAAGTGTGGAGCTGGATGAACACAGCAGGCCAAGCAGCATCTCAAGAGCACAAAAGCTGATGTTTCGGGCCTAGACCCTTCGTCAGAGAGGGGGATAGGGAGAGAGAACCGGAATAAATAGGGGGAGGGGGGAGGTGGATAGAAGATGGAGAGAACACAAGATGGGTAGAGAGGAGAGTATAGTGGGGAGGTAGGGAGGGGATAGGTCTGTCCAGGGAAGATGGATAAGTCAAGGAGGCGGGATGAGGTGGTAGGTAGGAAGTGGAGGTGCAGCTTGAGGTGGGAGGAAGGGATGGGTGAGAGGAAGAACAGGTTAGGGAAGCAGAGACAGGCTGGGCTGATTTTGGGATGCAGTGGGGGAGGGGAGATTTTGAACCTGGTGA